>NW_012152729.1:4365141-4409904 GCF_000956105.1 Propithecus coquereli | reverse complement strand
AGGCTCGTCTGGAACTCCTGACCTCAAGGGATCCTCCCGCCTCGGCCTCCCAGAGTGCTAGGATTACAGGCGTGAGCCACCGCGCCGGGCCACAACTATTCTTAAATAAGCAGTATTTTCTTCCTTTCTTCATTCCTATTTTAATCTTCCTCATATCACTGATTTTGAAGTAACTAGGTCCTTTGGGTTACCTTGACATATCAATTCATCCTCAATCTATTCTCTCTGTAGATCTGGTTTTCTAAAAAAAAAAAAAAAAAAAGTATGATCCCTGGCATACAGGAATCTCAAATGATAGCAATTGTGTAGACAAGGTCTGTATCATTCAAACAGCATAAATGATGAATAAGACCAAGAAGCTGATGATTGCCTATGGAACGGCCAAACCAAGAAGCAAAATATGGTCCGTGGAGCACAGTGCTAACCTGAGGAAACAAGCTTTACTCTTGGCTCAGTTACAAACCTTGTTCATTTTAATTTTTAACCTGCATGGAGCTATTTTAATAAATATGCCACTTAACCACAATTTCTAAAGGAAAACTGAAAATCACAAAAGAATGCAATAAATTACACAAGTGGAATATATTAGATAATTAAAGGTGGTTCTATTCCCAAACCCAACACTCCGTCAACATTACGGGCATTTATTTAGTGCAATTTTATGGGGAAGGGGAGCAGGAACATTTTGTAGGGTTCAAAAAAGGGATGCTGAAATACTGGCCTATGGAGGCAGATTGCTACAAGGACCTACAGATTTAGATTACATACCGTGGACCAGACAACTTTGTTTAGCACTAGGCTGTTTTAATTTCCTCCTAAATTTAACGTAGCTTTCCTTCCTTAAAAAATGTTAAACTAGACTTTTCTGTCTCCAAAGCAACCCGAACTGATACATCAACTGCTGCACAGTACTATATTAAGGTACTAGAATATTTAAGGAAAAACCAAAAAGAGAAGACTTCAGCAATTCAACAGGAAGCTTTTTAATGATGAAAGAAGACTTAAGGACAGAGTAAATTTAAGTATATGCCCTGTTTAACTTCCTTCCCCACCTATCTATGCAGCTGTGGAATTTTAACTTTCCTAGTTCATCTAAACTTAAAAGTATGAAGAGTTTACGTCTGAGAATGTTTACTTAATGCTGAACTCAGGTCTAGAGGAAGTCAACTACTAAAGAGTAGTTACATTAGGCGCAGATATTTATAAACCATCTGAAGCCAGTGACCCAGGATTCAATTACAACATCAACCCTCATATTTCAGCATATGGGCAAATTACCAGTAGAGTCAAGAATAAATTCATTCTGCCCTACCGGCGCTTTAGATCGGGTTGCACAATCCCGGGGCAGAACTGCTTTCGCCTAGAGCATCAGGTACTAAGAAGTGTAATACTAAGTTACCGTCAGGACACTTTAAAGCGTGGGTGGGAGAACTCAAGGGTCGCCTGAACCAACTTAGCCCAGACTCTGAATTCAGGAATTTGTCACGTTACTTGAGATCAGAGTGAAATTAAGTTTCGGTCCCTTTGAGATCTCTGAGCGCACAAAGTCAGGCTGCTATCACTCCAACAGGCTGGGAAATCCGAGCCTGGCTGGAGAAAAACAATTTGGTGCGGAACTCGCGTCTTTTCCGCCTCTGGTGAGGGGCCGCACGGGTCGGGTGGAGCGAGGAGCCCGAGCGCGAGTTTAGGGGCGCAGCGGGGCCCAGCGGGGGCGGCGAGCGCGCGTCCCCCCGCCCGCTCAGGCGGCGTAGAGGTGCGAGCAGCTCAGCCAGCCTTGCAGAGGGAGCTCTCGGCAGCTCTGGGGTCCCTCTGCTCGCAGCCGCAGCAGCGCCTCCTGCGCCACTCTGCGGAGACGGAGACCAGCGGCGGCGACGCGCGGACTGGGAGCGACCGCCGAGCAGCAGGGGAGGCACGCAGGGCGGCCGGGTAGGTTCCGGGGACCCCGAGGACTGGAGGAGGGGCAGCCCGAGACGCGTCGGCCCAGGCCCGACACCCATGCAGCACCAGGACTCGGCTGCGCGCTCGGCGGCAGTGGGTCTAGACTGCTGAGCGAGGCGGTAGCCGAAGCCGGGGCGCGGAGATAGCACCTCGGCTGGGGCCACCCGCCGCGGGAGGGGCGGAGGGCAGAGGGCGGGCCGCGGCTGGGCGATCGGCCGGGCCAAGAGCCGGCCTCGAGGGCAGAGACAAAGGAAGGAAAATGGAGTCGCCGGGCGCGCGGGCCTCTGTCGCCGCCGCCGCCCGAGGCCTAGCGCGCCGCCAAGAGGAAGGCTTAGCAGGCGGGGGTGGGGGTGGGGGGACGGCCGGGCCACGGCGGCGACGGGCAATGGCGGCGGCCGCGCCGCAGCAGGGACGGTAGAGGGAGACAAACACCCCCCGGCGGCGGCGCTGGCGCCGGGCTGCAGCCAGCGCCGACCGGAGCGGCCCCATCGTGACACCTAGAGGCGGCCCGCGAAACCTCCTCCACCCCGGGCCCCCTTACCTTCGCGCCACACCCCCCGCGGCGCCCGCTCCGCCGCCGCTCCACCGCTCCGGCCACCTGGCGTCCCCGGCCAGCTCTGCGCGCCCGCACCGGCTACCGCCGCCGCCGCTGCCGCCAAAGAAGCAGCTCCGCGCACGGTTTAATCGCTCCACAGGCTCGGACACAAAATGGCGGCGGCGCGGTGCAATGCGCCTGCGTCGGCGCTGCCGGGGCCGCGGGTGCTGATAAGGGAAGGGACGGGTAGGGGGGGGCCGGCCGGGCGACGAGTGGAGGGCGGGGGAGAAAAGGTGAGGGGAGGGGTTGGCGCAGGGCAGCATGGGAGGCGGCCCCGGGCGCCAACTTTCAAAAGCGGGCGCGATGGCGTCACGGGACGCGCCGCGAGTCGCGTCGTCACGCCGCACGCGCCCTCCCGCGCCCTCGCCCGGTCGCGCGTGGGCTCTGCGGGCGCCGCGGCGTCCGGGTTCCAGTTGGGTGCGGCTTCCTGGGCGGAGGCTGCCGCCACTGGGCAGTCCTGGTTCCCGGCCTGCTTGACCTGATTCCCTGGCTGCCGTCTCCGGCCTCCTGAACCCGTAAAGGGTTGGGGAAGTGGGGGTGGGTGGAGGAAGCGCGCGCGGGGCCGGGCTGTGGGGCTGAGGAAGCTCCTGGGCCCGGCCCCGCCCAGTCTCCGCCCCAGCCGGGCCCGACCCGCCCTCTGAACGCCGCACGGCGGTCCGCCACCGAGTAAGGCACGGCCAGTCCCCGCGCGCTCCCTGCTCCTCAAATACAATCCAGCGCCTGCGAGCGACTGCAAGAAGGTCTGTCCTTGCTCAGCGGCTTTCGGTGATCTTTCCATTCTCGAAGAGGGCCTCTTGAAACCGGGTGCGAGAGAAGAGGGCGAGGGCCTGCTCTTGGTGTCCCCAGGCCACCTCAGACCGGAGAGGCAGCGGACGACCAGACCTGATGCTTTTAGACGACCACAGCAGTCGTCTTTTGCTGAAAAGACTTCCTGTATTTAGCGCAGTGTGATTCTGTATTTAAAACGTGCATTTCTTGTCTTTACCGGGGAGCTAAGTTCTCTGTGGGTGGAGTCCTTCAGCCCCTCCCCCTCCCCAGGAGGCGCCTGCGGACTCTACCCAACCAGCGGTAAAGTTGACCGAGAACTGACTGCAAGGTATTCTGGTGGCTCCGGGAAGAGTACTTTCGGGAATATGACTCATGACTGTATTCCCAACTCTCTTATGTATCGCGGCTAACAAACGGACCCAGCGTCAAGGAAGCAGCTTCTGCTCCATCCAGCTGATTGTGCCGTTGAGAATGCTGGCCCAATATTGAGAGATACTGTTTTTTTCCTTAAAGGAATCAGAAATCTGGATTTTTAAAATGTAAAAAATTTGATGTTGGCAACTAAATCAGATGTTTTTAAACTTCATGAGCTGATTAAACCACACATGTGGGCTGTCAGTTTATGATCCCTGGCTTGGAGGAAGGAGTGAGGAGAAATTCCAAGGCCAAATCCTGGAACACTCCAACATTGAGAGAGAGGGTGATAGAGTAGGAGACTGGGAGGGAGCATCCAGGAAGACAGGGAAATCGCGAGTGTTCAGTTGTGGGATGGAAGGATAGAGAAGGTTTCAGGTAGGGGGGAGGCATCTAATGCTGCTGAAAGGCCTGGTAAACTTGGGCCAGAGACAGGGTGTTGGATTGGTCACTTTGGCGATCACTAGAGAATACCACTGGTGACCTTGGCTTGATTCATGTGGGTAAATCAGGGATGTAGACCTGACTAGGATGGGTTGAGGAGTGACTGGGAAAGGAAATGGAGACAACACATGTAGGCAACTTGAGAGAAGTGTTGCTGTGAAGGGAACAGAGAAATTTGGGGACAAGTGTAAAAGGATGTGGGGTCAAGGGAGGAGATGTTTTAAAAGATGGCAGGGTTCTAGAGCATGTTTATGTGCTATTGGGAGTGATACAGGAGAAAAGCCTGCTTGACTCCCCTAGGAGTGAAATCCATGGGGAGATACGAAGAAACAGGGAGGAACCTTGGACAGGAAGAGGGATGCTTCTACTGCTAAGGGTAACAAAGGTGAAGATGGATGTAAACACACAGAGAGAAAGGGAAAGCAAGGCCTTAGTAGGACTGCCTTGGTGGCAATGGGTACCCATTTGAGGTTTGTGATCCTGAGTTTAAAGTTGAACAAGTTGGCCTGGTGTGCTTTTTCTCCTGCAGCATTCAGCTGCTTGGATGTAGACGTGAAGAAAAGGGATAGTTTGGTCTCTCAACACCAGGACCTAAGTTTTCTCGCTCCGTATCTCAGTTACTTGCCTTATGTGATTAGATACTATTCTAAAAATGTGCGAAGTATTTGAAAACTTTACACGTGCCCCCTCTTTTTCCAGAAATCAAATTATTCCATTTGCCTCTTATGTACATATTAGCACTCAAACATAAAGGAAAAGCAAACTTAGAAGAAAATTACCAAACAGATACCTCTGGAATATTTGCATTTTGCATTCTCTTCAGCCCCATCCTCACCCCAAATAGCTCCTGATACTTAGGGACTTATGTACTAAAACAACAAAGCTGACTCGCATTTAAACCTTAGCTTTCTAGTATCTTTAACAATCTCATTAATTCGGCCGGACGAGGTGGCTCATGCCTGTAATCCTAGCACTCTGGTGTAAGCCAAGGCAGGAGGATCGCTTGAAGTCAGGAGTTCGAGAACAGCCTGAGCAAGATCAAGACCCTGTCTCTACTAAAAATAGAAAAATTAGCTGGGCATGGTGGTGGGCGCCTGTAGTCCCAGCTATTCGGGAGGCTAAGGCAGAAGGATCACTTGAGCCCAGGAGTTTGAGGTTGCTGTGAGCTAGGCTGACACCACAGCACTCTAGCCTAGGTGACAGAACAAGACTCCATCTCAAAAAAAAAAAAATTCACTTTCTCTAAGACTACCTCAAATCATCTTCCTTATCTTTAAGAGTAAGCTAAAAGAACATCTAAAGCTTCAATGTGGGCAAATACAAGGCAGTATATTTAAGGGGAAAAATCCTCAACTATATTTTACAATTATACCTACAACTATATATTAACCATATTACCACATTTACAACTTTCTAACCTCCAAGATGGCCTTGGAGCCTGCTTTCTGACCACAAGGACCCTATATGCTGCTCTGATGTATGGCTAAGAAAATGCTAAGGATCACTAGGAAGGAACAAAAGGATATGTTTCTTCTCCTTATAGGAAATCATGATGTGTCCTACTTCCTACATCATGCAATGAGCTCAAAGACCAAGGAACAGAAAGCCAAACCAAAAGGATAGGATGTTTCAAGCTGAAAAGAAACAAGTGGACAGGGAACAGTAATATAATGAGAACCTGTGAAACAGGGTGATAAAAAATAAGGACAAGTTTGTTCCCTGAAGTACTAACCCAGACTACTGCACCCATGAGAACTAGGAGCCCACTCTGTGATTTATAAAGAGTTAGATCATTATCCCAAGAGGTGGCACAGGCTGAAAATATACATAGGTTTAATGTTGGCAAGGTTGTCTTGCAAGGGAGATAGGAGATTACAAGGGTACCCCTTCATTTTTTGAAAATGTGAAGGAGGGTTCTTCCTATGAACTGTCTCTTAGGTTTGTAGTCCACAGGAGTGTTCAGGGCATTATCAGCAGAAGGCTGTCCAACCTACCACATGGCATTGGTAAAGTCACCACATTTCAGGGTCTGGCCCTCAGCCTCATAGGCAGGACCAGAAACCCTGTGTGGTTTGTACCCTGAGAGCAGATTCCTTCCTCAGGGACTTGTCAGGTGCACAGGAGCTTGAAAGATAAGCAGAGTGCTCCTTTACTCACTGGCAGGTGGACCAGTGTCCTTGTGCTGGCAAAAGGCACATTGTTTCTTTAAAGGCAGCATCTTGGAAAGCTTTTTCTTTTTCCCTTTTTTTTTTTTTTTTTTTTGAGACAGAGTCTCACTTTGTTGCCCTGCCTAGAGTGCCATGGCGTCAGCCTAGCTCACAGCACCTCAAATTCCTGGCCTCAAGCAATCCTCCTGCCTCAGCTTCCCAAGTACCTGGGACTATAGGTGTGCGCCACCACACCCAGTTAATTTTTTCTGTTTTTATTAGGGACAGGGCATTGCTCTTGTTCAGGCTGGTCTCGAACTCCTGAACTCAAGCAATCCTCCTGCCTCTGCCTCCCAGAGTGCTAGGATTACAGGTGTGAGCCACCATGCCAGGCCTAGAAAGCTTTGATGAGCAGTTAATTAGATTAAGAGATGTTAGTTATGGCCGGGTGTGATGGCTCACACCTGTAATCCCAGGATTTGGGGAGGCCAAGGCGGGAGGATCGCTTGAGGCCAGGAGTCTGAGACCAGCTTGGGCAACAAGCAAGACCCCATTGCTACAAAAAAATATTTTAAAAATTATCTGGGTGTGGTGGCACATGCCTGTAGTCCCAGCTACTCAGGAGGCTGAGGTAGGAGGATCATTTGAGCCAGCCTGGGTGACAGAGTGAGATCCTGTCTCTAAAAAAAGAGAAAAAAGGAGGGCAGAGGTGAAGGGGGGGAGAGAGAGGGAGAGATGTTAGCTTTATAACGTAAATGTTTAATGTCACCCTCTCTGGATGCTGGAGTCAGATTGTCCTGGATTTAGATCCTATCTCGTCTTATCTGTGTGATCTCAGGTGAAGTTAACAACTCAACTGCAGTTTCTCCTCTACAAGATAGGATGATAATTATACTTGGAACAGTGGTAAGGATTAGATGAGAAAGTGCAAGTGAAGCTTTTGGCATGATTCTAGGTACCAGTAATCATAGAGTAAATGTATTGTTTTTTACTTTTTTATTTTTATGCTTCCTGTTATCTACCTTCACTCTCAATTCCACCCTCTGATGGACATGATCTTTCTAGGGTCATTAATAGAATCAGTTAAGTTACTGACTAGGTTTTTCCTGGCCTGAGAGCCATTCTTTCTGGGAAAGCCATACTTTATGTTACGATTCTCAGGAGAACAATTCTATTTCCAAGATCTTTCCCTTGTAAAGTCTGCAATGATTGTGATCATTTATGGGTTGTTTTTTTTTTTTTACCCTTTATGCCAGAGAATTAATAGATGAAGGGGAGATGTGTTGATTTGTAACAATGGGCAAGAATCTTCCTACCCTCATTGGAGTCCGAAAGTTACACAGGAACATTCCTGTTGTCTCTGTACCTATTGAGAACATGTGTAAGACATGATCCAGTTCAGCAAATATTTATTGAGTACTTGTTGTGTGCAGCTTCCTGTTTTAGGGCACTGGAGATTCAAAGATGATTCAAGATGTGTTTCCTGCCCTTGAGCTCATACTTAACTAGTAAACTGGTTAAAAAAAATTAATGCAGTAATTGTTATAACGGGAAGACATGAGCTCACAGGTAAAAGAGCAAATCATTCTCCAGGAGTATCTCATTTCAGCTGGGTCTAAAGGATTAACAAGGCATTAACAATCAGGACAAAGGCACGTAAGGTGAAGAGCCATGATCAAAGGCCCAAGTGCATAAGAGAGTTTGGCAGACAGCAAGTCATATCACACCACTGGACTAGGGTGTAGAGTAGCGATGCTAAACCTTACGAGACATTTGGAAAGCTTTCAGTGCCTACGAACATCACCTGCCAAGGCCAACTAGTTCTAACAGTTTAAAGACTTGCTCTTCCACATCATGTGCCCAGACCACAGGAATTGTTTTCCCCCTTATTAATGTCAGTTTTCTTCAGACCCCTGTGAAGCCATATTTATTTCTTTTTTACCTCTCAGCTCAAATGACTGCTCTCTAAAGTCTAAAGAATTTTACCTAGACCTACCACTGTTTAGAAAGTAGGTTAATTTTGTTCTGTGCTGTTACCTGCATGCATTGATCATCTTTTAATAACCCATCTCATCTGTATATTTTTCATTTTGCAAAACACATTTTTGTCTGTCTTTTCAAGTGATGCTCACTGCTCTGTTTGGTGAGCCAGGCACAGATTTGTCTTTAATTCAAGAAATGAACTGACTTGCTCAGGGTTGTCCAGCAATTTGTTGGCAAAACCAGAGTGAGTCCAGTAGTCCCTGTTATCCACAGCTTCGCTTTCTGAGGTTTCAGAAATAAACAATTCATAATTTTTAAATTGCCTGCCATTCTGAGTATCGTGATGAAATCTCACGATGTCCCACCCCATACTGTCTGGGACATGAATCATTTCTTTGTCCAGTATATCCATGTTGTATATACTACCCACTCATTAGTCATTTTGTAGCCATCTCAGTTATCAGATCGAAACAACATGGTATATATAGGATTAGGTACTATCTGTGGTTTCAGGTATCCATGGGGGTGAGGGGGGGCAGGTCTTGTATCCCCCTAGGATAAGTGGGGACTACTGTACTCAGGTCTTCCAGCCCTACTCTCTCTATTCCTGTTCTCCCATTGGCTGCTCAGAGCTCCTCACTCTGTCAGATAACATTTCCATGTTTATGGGAATCCTCTGGAAATGATGCTCTAGCCTTGGGGCTACTTGGAAGGGGAAGGGAGCTCTATCAGGTAGGCTCTGGGCCTCCCTGCTCCCTGACCTCTCCTACTCCAAAGTTTATGTGATTTATTTAGGGAGAAAAAGATTTCTATCCTTAAAAGAAGTTGGACACTACTCCCTTAACCCAAAGGAAAGGCTTCAGTGGTAGAAATTTCAGGCACTTTGGGAGGCAGATAGCAGAAGTATTTGAAGTGAAATTGTAAGTATGTCCCAAATAACTGCTCAGGACCCAGGTTTATGCTCCAGGCTAGGTAATACCAGAGATAGGTGATGTCCCTAGCCCTCAGAGTACCTTATATTTTGTCTTACATTAGTGTGGAGAGACCAGACTAAACCTCATGAGCATTATTAGGTGAAAGTCAAGAGGAAAAGGCAAGTGTAAAGGCATAGGCTACAGGTGTGGGGGGAACACCGTGGTCACTGGACATCACAGCATGTGATGAAACTCCATAGTACAGCAAGGATAACTCAAGCTTCTGCTTTGAGCTCATACCCTTCTCTCCTTGCCCCAGGGCTATATACCCAGCTTATTTCTGGACACTTCCTCTTGGATGGCTCCCAGGCCACCCTTACCAGTCTTGTCACTCACCTGCTTCTCTAGGGCTGTCCCAGCTCAGTAAAAGACACCACCATCCATCGACCATCCAGACCAGAAACCTGGGCTTCCTTTCCCAGCGCCTCCTCCCATCATTCACCAAACCCTGTCCATTCTGCCTTTGGAACATCTCTTCACTTTAAGCTCCCCTCCATCCCCACCGCCCCACTCTGGCCCAGACCACTCGTGTTGCTTCTGACCATAGCTACAGACTTCTCCCTGCTTCCTGCCTCCTCCCTCCACATGACTGCCACAGTGACCTTTCCCGAGCACAAATGTGACCACAAAATTCTCCTGCTTCAAGCCCGTGGTTGGCTCCCCAGTACTGGGGGTAAATTCCAAACTCCTCAGCCATTCCACAGGCCCCCCATGACCAAGTCTCTGCTCATCTCTTCAGCCTCATTATTAATTGCCCTCTCTGGCTCCTGTCGGTTCAGCTTGCTTGCCTCCTCCACCAATCTGACCACAGCCCTCCTGCCCTCTGTCATCGCTTGTTCAGGCTTTGCTTCCACTCCTTAAATGGGATCCCAGTGGTCAAAGTGTATTCCAAAGAGCTGTGCCCCATGAGGGACTGGGGTACTGCTTTGAGTCTCCAGGCTTTTTCTGCATTGAACATAAAGTAATTTCAATCTCAAAATGTTTCAAAAGGTTGCTTTTGAGATAAGAGTAGGATATCAGTTGGAGATTTGGATATAGGGAGCTAGAGACAGGTTTTGGAGGTATTCATCAAAAGATATTTCTTGGCTTGGCATGGTGGCTCGTGCCTGTCATCCTAGCACTTTGGGAGGCGAAAGCAGGAGGAGCATTTGAACCCAAGAGTTTGAAGTTGCAGTGAGCTCTGATGATGCCACTGTACTGTAGCCCAGGCCACAGAGCAAGACCCTGTCTCAAAAAAAAAAAAAAAAAAAAGATCGTTCTTGACCACTTACTATGTCCCTGCCTTGAGTGCTGCTGATAGTAAAGAACTGATCAAATAGAGAATTGTCTGGCCCCATGCCAGACCAGCTGAACGTGAATCTCCAGGGAAGTTCGCAGGTGAATCTTAGAACTGGGTAAGTTGGAAAGACCTAACCTGATTTCATTTATAAGAAATATCCAGAATAGGCAAATCTATAGAGACAGAAATTAGATTAGTAGTTGCCTGGTGGTGGAGGGGAGAATGTGAGGGTCTGGAGATGATAGCTAAGGGGGGGTGCAGAGTTTCTTTTTGAGTTGTGAAATATTCTAAAATGGTGGTGATGGTTGTACAACTCTGTGAATATACTAAAAACCATTGAATTGTACACTTTGAATGGTTGAATTGCATGATATGTGGACTAAAAATAAAGCTGTTAAAAAAAAAATAAACTTGGACCAAGTTTCATGGGAAGGCACTCATTGTCTTTCCTAGACCTGGGTAGTGCCCATTACCTAGTAAAATAGCTAGCAAATATTATGGACGTACGTTCCAGAGGGTACAAAATAAGTAAACAATTGCAGCGAGATGTGGTTAGTATCATACCAGGGCAAGTGAAGGCTCCTGTGGCAGGAGCAACTTCTTAAAAAAATTTGTGACGTCTTAGTCGATGGCCGTCAGGAGAGCAGGTGTGAGCAAGGCAACAGAGGGGTGGGATAGGGTGCCACGGAGGGAGCAGTACCAGGCCTAGGGGCAAAAGAGTCCTGCAAGTAGTCCAGAGCAGAGCAAGACCAAGGGGGCAGAAATGAGGCTGGAGAGGGGAGCAGGCACAAAGGGCTTTGTGAGGGTGAAGTGGGCTGAGCTTTTCCCTAAGAGAAGAGCCCGTAGTGGTAGATTTATGTTTTAGAAATCACTCTGACTGCATCGTGGAGAATGGATCCAACAGGGGCAAGAGCAGATGTAGGGAGCTGGTGAGAAGGCATTTTGAGTGTCTAGGAGAGAGGTTAATGTGTCTGTCCTGCATCTGAGTGGTGCCAGCGGGGACAAAGAGATATAGACAGGGGGTGGTGGCTCACACGTGTAATCCTAGCATTTTGGGAGGCCGAGGCAGGAGGATCGCTTGAAGCCAGGAGTTTGAGGTTGCGGAGAGCTATGATGATGCCATAGCACTCTAGCCTGGGTGACACAGCAAGACCCTGTCTCAAAAAAAAAAAAAAAAGATGTAGACAGAGTTTAGAAATATTTAGGGCATTAATTGAGAGGATTCTGATGGTTGAGATGAGGGAACAGAGGAAAGAGTCAAGGACAGGCCCAGTTGTGTGACTTGGGTACCTGGGTAGTTGGTAACCCTGAGAACCCTGGAGGGGAAACAGGTTTCGAGAAGATGCTGAGTTCGATTCTGAGCATGCTGAGTTTGAAATGCCCTGGACATTCAAAAGGAAGTGTCTGGTCAGCAGCTGGGTGTGGGCTCTGGCAGCGAGGTGAGAGCAGTGTGAATGGTTGGCACGAGCCTCAGCATGCAGAAGGAAGCCAGAGGGATGGATGGGGTGGTCCAGGGCTGTGTTTTGAGAGAGGAGAAAAGGGCCTAGAATGGAACCCCATGGAGTGACGTTTAGGAGAATGCCAGAAGAGGAGGAGGAGAAGGTTGTAAGGAGATTCAGAGGAGATAGCTAGAAATGTAGGTGTCAGCCATAGCAATTCAGCTGCTCCAAGTCAGCACTTAATGAGTGTTCATTTGCCCTGTAGTATATTCAGAGACAAGTGAGACTTGACCCTTGACATCGTACTCAGACTAGTGGGCATTGCCTGGTTGCAGCCTTCTGAAACAAGAGGCCCCTTTCTCACAGGCCAATGACAGTCTTATTTTCCAAACGATAAATTGTGCTTCTTTAGCAGTTTATATGAGGCACTGGAGTCCTTCCCAAGCTCACTTTCTGGTATCATCCAGGCCCAGAAAAGCCAGGCCTGGCAGCCAAACCAAGAGCCTTCTGTCCGTGGATGGATGGCCTGAACAGGACACTCCAGGGCTGTTTTGGGGGACAGAGGGAAAGGTGGGGTCGGGTCATATGCCTGGGGTTCAGCAAATTGTACCCACACAACAGGCACAGGAACACACAAGGAAGGCACCCCCGCTCTGTGGGCGAGACAAAGCAGCAGTCCTCTTCCCACGTGCCAACCCATCTGCTTCTTTGCCTCCAGAAACATGCCTTTTTTTCTTTCTTTTTTTTTTTTTTTTTTGTTCTCTGCAGTTCTGAATACATGCAGAAGAAGAGTGGGAGACAGGAGGAAAGGTAAGGTTGGAAGAGGGCAAGAGGAAAGGAGGGGAGGGGGGTTGTTCCAGCGACCACCAACACAATAAATTGTATCATGGACCACTTCAGCCTGGCCCCTTGTTTGCTGTGCATGTGTATTTGTCTCCCCTGGGCAGAGCCCCATGGATGATGGCCAAGGCATATGCTGTGGCCTCGATGGACTTAACTGATGGGCATTACTTAGTGTGTCACAGGCCCACTTTATCTGTCCCCTCACAGAGGCTGGCACAGACTCCACAGAACAGCTGGGCACAGGCTTTCCCTGTCCTGGTACCTTTGACTCCTGACGGTGTCATCAACCTCCCATTACCTGGGGCAGCAGGCTCCCAGCTATCCTAAGGCCAAGGCAGCAGGAATACGTGCCTCCCCAAACCTGCATGACGACGGGGAAGGAGGTGGGGGGCGTGCCGTGGGGCAGTTTGCCCTGTATGACGACCTGAGGGAGGCACCTGCGAGGTGGACGGGGTCGGGGAAGGTCTACAGGTGGAAGACAAGGGTTCTCCCTGACTTCCACCACCTTATAGACATAGGCCTGGGCCTGGGTGTAGGTGGCCATCAGCCTGACTTCAAGCATGGATGGAGAGGGTCGAGTGGCTGTCCTGGGGTTGATCTATGCTGCTCTGAGCCGGGTAGGCTAGATGGGCAAAGGCCTGAGGGTCTAGGCCATTTTTGTCCTAGTCCTTTCCCTGGCTGTGCTCACAGTATCCTAATTCTAGCTCCCCCTCCCCCCCCCTCTGCTAGAGCTGAGTACTAGCCTTGGGCCTCAGGACCCTCCTTGTAGAGGACAGTCAGGGGTCCTGTCTCTTCCCAGCGTTGGAGAACAGGCATTTTCACTGACAGCCCAGCTGACTCCTAGCTGGGATGAATATTTTTCTATTCTCCATTTCTTGCCCGAGCCCTACCCTCTCCTGCGGATTGCGCTGTGAGCTCGTGCCGGCCCAGTCACCCCCATCTGCACTTTCCCAGGACCTGATCAGCCAGTGTTTACTTCCTCTTTCCCCACCACGCGGGCTGTGCAAGTGGACAGTCCTGCCCTACCAGTGGGACTCTTGTGAGACCTGAGGCCTGAACGGCTCCTAGGGGTGGTTGTAGGAGTGCTACCCTCCTGCAGGGGCCCAAGGGGCAAGCCCAAGCTGTGGCCAGCTTTGTTTTTGTTTTTTTGACAGGGTCCTGCTCTGTCGCCCAGGCTTGGAGTGCAGTGGCGTGATCATAGCTCACTGTAAACTTGAACTCCTGGGCTCAAGCGATTCTCCAGCCTCAGCCTCCTGAGCAGCTAGGACTACTGCACCCAGCTAATTTTTACAAAATGTTTTGTAGAAATGGTGTCTCACTGTTGCCCAGGCTGGCCTTCAACTTCTGGCCTCAAGTTATCCTCTTGCGTTGGTCCCCCAAAGTGCTGGGATTACAGGCATGAGCCATCAGCCTCCGCCAGCTTCGGGTGCCAGCTTCGGGTGCCAGCTTCTTTGCCTTGGTGCCTCATGCTGCCCCAGCTGACCACCCAAAAAGCTGGGTTGCACCATCCTGCCCATGCCACCCTTTACAGTCACAGAGGGAGCACAGAGCTACGCCAGTACGCTGAGGGTTGTCTGCCTGCCCCAGCCCCCACCCGTTTGGAATGAGCCACCTGCATCCACACACAGGTGTTTCCTGTGCGCCTTCCTGTTGCCGTTTTTTCTGCTCAGTTTGGCTTCCCCAGCAGGTGGTTAAGGCCCCAGCCAAACCTTTCATACACAGCTCTAAAACACTGGGGGGCAGGGCTCCCCCGGGATCTGGGTCACCCCTCCCCCCCCAGGACTGTTGGCACCTCATTGCCCTCTCCTGAGTGCAGGCACACACACTCCCCAATAGGACGCCTTTGAGCACATGCTGTCGTGCTGTCGTGCTACTACCACAGGCACTGGGACACCAGCGTGGCCTCCAGGAGTAGGGGGCCCTGCCTGTGCACGGTCTCCCTTGCGCTTGGCTAATGGAAGTTCTGGAGGCAGAGGGGAAGGGTGGAGGGCCTGTTTCTGTAGCTGTGGGTGTGGGCCTCTCTCGGGCCCTCTTCAGAACAGGCTGCCATCCTGAAGTCCCGCCCCACCCTCAAGTTCCTCACACAGGACTCAACCCTCTGGGGTTAACTCGTTGGCATGCCAGGCAGCTCCGGGGCGAGGTGAGCCCTCTCCCGGGAGTCCTGCTTCCTGAAGCAGTGCGGGGCTGCCGGGTGTGGGGGGCCACAGGGATCATTCGGGTTTGTTATTACAGAGAGGGAGGCGGCTGGGGAGGGAAGGGACTTACTGTCTTGGGTCACAGGGCAGCCATCCGGGTCTCCTGCCTCCCAGGCCCCAGCTCTTCCCCTCTGCAAGGCGCTCCTCTCCCTTGCCACCCAGACTCAAGGAGCTTCTTCAGCCCCCTCTGGAGGAAGCTGCCTGGGCCTCGGCTGGAGGGGAAGACGCAGAGCCTGGCATCGGCTAACGTGGCTCTGCTGCCTCCTGCTGGCCAGAAGCTCCAGCCACACCACACCACCTTTTCCTGCCTGTTTGCCCCTGGCCACAGCCATTCCCAGGACTGGCGCCCTTTGGGCCTTCTCTGGGCCAACTCCACAGTTCCCAGGCCCAGGGCAGGCCCAGGCTGCAAGCTGAGCCTGCTCAGCAACGCCTGCCATCTTCCTCCCCTGCTCTCTCCTCCTAGCCCAGTTCCAAGTTCCAGCCTCTGGCCTTTCTTCTACCCGGATTTCCAGGGCAAGTGCACCAGCCACTGTCACAGCTGGAGTGTGGACACATTAGCGTCAGGAAGGGCCTCAGCCAGAGGGTGTTAGAACAGCGGGTCAGGAATGCACCAGGCCACGTAGGAAAGGCAATTTGTTTTTTTTATATTCTGTAAAACTCTGTAAATAAAATACAAAACCAAAAGATGTGGTGGGGTGGAGGCAGGGTGGCTGGGCCCCAGACACTGATCTGTGACAAGGGATGTGCTGAGCCAGGCTGGGAGGCACTTGACTGCAGGCACTGACTGCCGACCCCAGGGGCAACAGAAGAATATATTAGATTTTCATTGATAGGAATCTGGGGGGGAGGGGTGTCTGGAGCCAGCCCTCACCCTCCCTGCCAGCGCCTGGTGAGCCCTGAAAGTGGGGGGAAGGGGCGCTGGGAGCCGGTGGGCGGACGGCTTAGAATGCTGTGCTGGCCATGCTGCCGGGCCCAAAGATGCGGGGTAGGGCATCCAGTGACTCCTCCAGACGTCGATGGGCAGACTGTCCCTCTTCACCTGTCATGTGTGAGGATGGGATCAGGCTCGACCCTGGCCCCATCTCTCCTCCTTCCATCTGCCAAGATGTCCCAGAACCCCACTTGACCCCTCTCTCCCATCCCCCAGCTCACCACACTGTTGTAGGCTCTGCCGGGCAGCCTCCCTCACCGCTTCTGTGTCCGTTTGGCACAGGTACACCAGGGGCTCAATGCCCTCTGGAGCCTGTCAGAAGAGGGGGCATTAGGGGGGCCCAGGGGAGCAGACAGGAGGGGCTCAGGGATAGGGGTACTGGGAGGGGAGGGAAAGGGTGGGTGGGTTGGCAGGGGTCACCTTGATGCAGCCCAGGGCCAGGCAGCCAGCCACTCGAGTCTGCACATCCTCATCCTCAAGCTGGTCCAGGAAGCACAGGAGGGCCTGGGTGAGGGTGGGAGGGCAGATTTAGCCAGACACTGGGAGTCTGGGACCCCAGCCCTTGCCCTCTGGAGACCCTTGCTTGACTCACCCTCTCCCGGAAGGCAGGGCCCAGTGACAGGCTTCGGAGCTGGGTGCTGACAGCAGCCATGACCTTGTTGTTGCCATGGACGAGCAGGGAGCTGAGGGCCCGAAGGCCATCCCTTCGCAGCCGCCCCTCGGGTGCCAACCTCAGGGCCTTCAGCACGACAGCCTGGTCATCCGAGTTCAGATTTCGCACCAGTAGCACTGAAAGAAGGCGGAGGTTGGGGTGGGACAAGGTGGCAGGGCAAGGAGCCTCCTCGTGTGGGGAGGTCTCATCCTTGTGTCCTCAGACCCACCCAGAGGGGTCAGGCTACTTTATGGTAAGGGCCACTGCCTCACCCTCCTCAGCAGTCTCGGTCACATAGGCCTCCATGGAGGGGCTGTCCAAGGTTTCGACGTAACTCCAGAACTGGAAGATGGTGAGGTGCTCTCCAGGGCCTGGCTGAGGCCTCCTGGGAAGCTTCTGCCCCAGGGCATCCTCCAGGAGCTTCACACACACTGCAGGAGGCAGTACAGCAGGCCTCAGAGTTGAGATGGACCCAGGTGTTTAGAGGGAATAAAATCTTTCTATCCCAGGCTCAGGCCCGGGGCCCCCTGTCCAAACCCTACCCTCTGGGTCTTTTGCTCCAAAGCATGAGGCTTTGCTGTTTCCCCTCAGTGCTCAGCTGCTATGTCTGTGTGGGCTGACCTGGCTTTCCCTGAGGTCCCTGTCACTAGGGATCCAAGACAGGAATGGAAGGAGGGGCAGGTAGGCAGCCCACTCACCAGCCTCGGCTAAGCCTGGCTGGCGCAGGGATAGACGGGCACCGTACTGGTTGCAGAAGGTGAGAAGTACCCGCTCCACGGGGCAGAGGAAGGGGCTGAGTCCCTCTGTGCACTGGTCCCAGAAGGTCAGGAAGCCGGGCCGAGAGGCCGAGAACTGCACCACTGTGAGGGGTGCAGAAAATTGTTACCAACAGAGCAGTCAGGTGGGTAGACAGGCATGTAGACTGGGGTGGGGTGAGGTAGGAGCTTCAAGACAGATACCAGAGCCAGAGCCCACAGGGCCTTTACCTTCCTGGGCAGAGGTGACAGGGATCTCCCATAGCCTGCTGAGCTCGCACACTGCCTCAAGCACTCGGGCTTCCCGAAGCAGCCGCTCCAGGGCCCATGCCTCCTGGCAGCGCAGGGGCCCAAATGTGCCTAGTTTCTGGAGAACAGGGGTGTCCAAGCAGCTCAGATCTCAGGGTAACATTTGGGTAGGATGGAGCCCAGAGACTACAAGTCCCAGCATGCACTGGGGGAGACTAGGGGCAAGAGCCAGAGTGTGGCAGGTATTCCATTCAGCAAGAGCCAGATGCCAGGGCCCTGGGGCACCAGGGTGTGGAACTCAGAGGAGGTACAGAGGGCCAGGATTGAAGAGCAGGGCTCCCTGGGGTAAGGGGTTACGACGGAAGGATGGAGGAATACACCAGCCTCACCAGCAGGAGGCGACTGCAGTGGTACAGGTGCTGGACCAGGGCAACGTCCAGAGCTGGACACCCCGTGCTGAGCGGGCGGGCACTGGGTGAGTCTAGGCTGTCCTCTGCCCCAGCCTCTGGGCTGCTTGGGGGCCTGGGAGAAAAATGGAGCCAACCGCCCCAGGAGCACGCATCACTACTAGGTCAGCAGCATTTATTTTTATTAAGCTTCCCCTCCCAGAATGGAAGAACAGACGATGCACAGACAATAGACAATGGGTAAATTCACAGAGGACTTCCAGGAGGAGGAAGGGGCTGGGACCAGCAGGTGGTAGCGGGGATGTCCGGGGTCAGTCTGCCCTGTGCCAGCTCCAGCTAGGACCACCGGGGCAGCTGGGGCTGGAATGGGCGGGAGTAGGGTTGCAGGCAGGATGGTCTAGGAAAGGTGGACTGCAAAGGGCTCAGGGCATTGGTCCGTGACCTGGGCAGCAGCAGAGGGAGCGGGGACGGCGCAGGACTCTCAACTGGGAAATGGCAGAGGTTACTCGGGGACTGATAGTTGAGCGGCTGGGGCCTCCGGGAGAGCTGGGGTCGAAACAGAGGGGACTGGTGCAGGGGGACCCAGGGTGCATGGGGAGACACTGAAAGAGCTCCTTCATAGGGTGGGTTCAAGGTGAGGCCAAAGGGAAGAGGAGGGGCTGGAGGCTCACAAGCTGATGGGGACCGGCAGGGGAGGCAGACATTGCAGAGATGAGGAGAAGGGTGGTCAGAAACACTGGGGACACAGATGGGGTTGGAGACATGGGCATCAAGGACACATGAGGGCGGAGCACAGGCACACCTGCCAGCAAGTTCATCCTCATGTGAGCTACCTGGCCCCACCTCACCTCTTCCCCCTTCTTGCCTTTCTCCCAACTCACCTGTTCCTCCTTCACCTGGCACTGCCTCACCTCTTTCCCCGCCTCTCTTCCCCCACACTTAGCCCCACCCCCACCTCACCTCACCCCCTCACCTGTCTCCAGGACCATCATTATCTTCATCTTCATCTTCATTGAGGAAGCTGAAGCTCTCCAAGGCATGCTCCACAGCGATGCTAAGACTGGAGGCCCGGCTGCGAGTCAGGCCTTGTCTCTGCTGGGGTTGAGGGGGGTCAGAACTGCTGCCACTTCCTGGCTGCCCTCCCTGCGCTGCCCCAGCCTGGCCCAGCCCTCCTCACCATGAGCAGACTCTCCAGCCGGGTCACCTCTTGCTCCAGGCCCTGCAGTTCAGGGAACTGGCCACGATAGTCATCCAGAGCGGCCGTCAGGGCCCCCAGTGCCTCCTCCAGCCTCCTGTCCCCAGCCCCTCCAACTGCCCCTGGGACTGGGGCCTGGGCAGCCATAGCCAGGGTGAGGTCTGAATGCTGGGGTGCAGGGGCTACAGGGGAGGGAGGCGGAGTTAGCCTCTGAACGATGGGCTCTGGAAGGTCTGGGGCAGGGCTTGTGAGGTGTTTCCAACTGGAACGGGTAGGACTTGGGTAGGAGGTGCTGGGGGCTCTGGGATCTGGCTGAATGCAGGGAGTAGAGGCTGGGGGGCTACAGGGCAGGAGTTTGGTGCCTGGGAGGGTGGGGTCTGAGTGTACAGAGGGGCTGGGGAGGGTAGCAAGGTCTAGAGAAGTGGAAGGGCTTGCAGTTGTAAGGATGGGGCTTGCAACAGGGTGGGTGGGGCTTGCGGTGGTCTGGACTAGGCCTGTAGCATCAGGGGTAGGACTTGCACTGGTCTGAGCTGACATCCTGACTTTGTGGGTAGGGCTTGTGGTAGTGTGGGTAGCGCCTGCAGTGGTATGGGCAGGGATTACAGTAGTGTGAGCGGGACTTGCAGTGGTGTTGGGGGGGCTTACAGTAGTATGGGTGGGGCTTGCAGTGATATAGGTGGGGCTTGTGGTAGTATGGGTGGGGCTTGCAGTGGTATAGGTGGGGCTTGTGGTGGTGTGGGTGGGGCTTACAGTAGTGTGAGTCGGGGTTGCAGTGGTATGGGTGGGGCTTGCGGTGGTCTGGACTGGGCTTGTGACAGTAGGGATAGGGACTGTAGTAGTGAGGGTAGAGATCATGGGCTTGTGGATGGGGCCAGTAGTAGTGTGAGTGAGACCTGGCGCACTATGGGTAGGGCTTATGGCACTATAGGTGGAGTTTGTAGTGGTGTGGGTGGGGCCTGGCAGTTCCGAAGGGCCAGAGTCTGTGGCCTTCTGAACTGAGTCTGTGAGTGTAGATTGGGCAGGGTCTGTAGATTTGGAGGCAGGGCCTGTTGTACCAAGGGTAGGGCTTGTGGCAGAATGGCCAGGGTCTAGGGCAGGAGGAACAGGACTGGGGTGCTGCCCAAGGGTGGGATCTGGTCCCCGCACTAGGCTTTCTGTGCCTACAGCCTCCACTGAAGCCTCAGCCAAGGCAGCGTCCACACTGGCCTCACTGATGTGGCTCAGAGTCCGGCTGTAGGGCGCATGCCCATTTGCCAGGGTTGGGGCCATGGCGCCTTCCTCATCCAAGGGCCTAGAGCTGGGCATCTCAGGCCTACGGAAGGCAACTTGGATGGGCAGGGGCTCAGGCTGCTGCACCAGAGGCCTGGGGGCTGACGAGTGGCGGGCAGTGCCTGAGAGCTGTGGGCTAGATGAGTCGTCCGAAGATTCGGAAGACAGGGACCATGCTGTGCCATTCTCCAGCTCCTCCTGCCGCCGCAGCATGTTCTGCGTGAAAGGAAAGGGCATTTCAGGACCATGCCAAGGGAGCCCCTGGCGGGTGGTGAGGCCCAGGCTGTGACTCACATAGAAGGCCTGCTCTCGAAGCGAGGGTGTGTCTGGTGGGCTCTGGCTGTAGGTGGAGAAGCGCTTGGTGACTGTGGAGGCCTTGTTGACAGTAGAAGCAGCCGAAGGCTGGTCATCCTTGTCGAAGGGGCTGAGGAGAGAAGACGCTGTTGGTAGATGCCACATCCCTTCTGGCCCTGTCCCCAAACCCCTCTGTCCCACCAACCTCCATGTGACTTCCAGGCTAAGCTTGATGGTGCCTAGGTCATTGATGTCCACGGCCACAACCTGGGGCAGGGCAGCGAACAGGTCCTTGGTCTCGCAGGAGACACTGCCCACAACCACATGGTTGGTCAGGCCCTTCAGTTCTGTCACCTGTAGCCAAGGGTACACGGGAAAGGGGCACAAGCATGCAGGGGCCATGAGATCGTGGGCCATCAGAGGGCTGAATCTGCACAGAGTTTATGAGATGGTCACGGGCCATGGAGGCTTGAAGCAGTCTGCGAGCATGGGGATCACAGATGTCTAAGGGTCATTGAGGTCATGGGGGTCACAGCCTCATGGGGCTCAGGGGGTCAAATATTCACAGAGTCAGGAGGCCACAAAGTCATAGGAGTCATAAAGATTGTTCTCAAGTCCACAGAGATCATGAAGGTCATGGGGCCATGGAGCCATAGGGGGAATAAGGGTCTGCAGGTCATGAGGGTCACAAGGGGTTCACAGGGCCATGGTATTTTGTGGTCCTGGGCAGAGACATCACCTTGATGGACAGGAATTCCGTGAGCAGAGGAAGAAAGACGGTTTCTTCACTGTCCCACACCTGCTTCCCACTACCCTCAATGCGGCCCCGTAGTTTCCAGCGCTGGCGCCCATATTT
Organism: Propithecus coquereli; assembly: GCF_000956105.1. Classification (NCBI taxonomy): domain Eukaryota; kingdom Metazoa; phylum Chordata; class Mammalia; order Primates; family Indriidae; genus Propithecus; species Propithecus coquereli. The sequence goes on along the minus strand of NW_012152729.1, from coordinate 4,388,277 downwards.
CATACAGATCTGGGGGAACAGTTGGGATGAGGCAGCCCTCGTTCGTGTGACCCTGCCATCCCAGCCCTTCCCCCGCACATCTTCATACCTCATACTGATCGCCCACACACAGCCTGGCGAAGCCGGCCAGTCCTGGGAGTTGGGGAAGAAGTAGATGAGCTATGTTGGGGGGGTGCCTAAGCACACTCCCTCTGCCCCCTCACCTGGCCACATGACTCAGTACCTTTCATTCGAAGATGAAACTCGCCCAGTTGTGCCTCCAGCTCACTTTCCAGCAGACACATGCTCTGGGGGGGCAGGGACAGGGGAGGGGGGTGGTCAAGAACCGGTCCCTCCCACCAGCCCTGCCACATCTCATGCTTCTGCTTCATAAGCATCCATCCCTCACCTCTGTGTACTCGCGATGCCCCCGGGTGGCCTCGGCCAAGCTGTCCCGGGCCTCTCGGCTCCCTGGGGACCCAGTGCTATAGGCTCGGACCATGTTGTAGGCACCATCTCGGAGACGCCGCTGGACACAGTATGCCTCATACAGCTCGTCGATCTGGGAAGGTGAGTCGGACAGCAGTGAGGGGACTGAGACTCACGACTGGGGTTGCTCACCCTGGGCCTAGCACCCCCCTCAATCTCCCTATGATATCCAATCCCCTGCCCCACTCTGCATGCATGCGGGCACATACCTTGCTGGCATGGAACTCCAGTCGTCGCAGGAAACGGTCAATGGACTTGACTTGCTGAGGGAGAGGTGGGTCAGGAAGGGCCTGATGCCCAGGGCCCTTTACCTTCCCCATGAGCTAACCCCTTCCAATACCATACTACACACACTTACCTTGTCCAAGTCATACAGGAAGCCCTGCAGGGGGGATGGAAAGGGCACTTAGGAGGTAAGTGGAGGACCCCTGCCGAGGCACTCACCCACCCAGGCCCATCGTAGCTCCTCTCCTCCACAGCCTTCCTCATACCAGTCCACAGCCACTCCAGGCATAGCAAAGACAAACCTCTTCCTGCATGCCTGCATGGTGCATGCTGGTAACACAGATCTGGTCCCTTAGACCCTTCCAAGACCCCTCCCCCCACCTCTCCCCTGGTATTCCTTTTCCAGCACCCCCTAGGGAGGGAGCTCCCATTCATCCTTCCGTCCACCTCTGGGAAGCCCTAACCTCTTCCCAGGAAGCGCCATGGCTCTCTCCTCAGTACCATTACAACATAATCTCCTGTTGTCCATGTCTGTGGTGTCAGACCTACCCCACTGGAAGATCCGGTGAGCGGGCACTGGATCCCAAGCAGAAAGTGTGCACAGCAAATAAGCCTTTCCTGATATCCCCTTTTCTACCTGAACCAAATCTCCCCATAAAATGGCCCTGACATCACCCAAGGCTGGCCCTGCCCAGCCCCCCACACCACAAAGGCATAGGGCATGAGCCCAGGGCATCCCTACCACCCTTTACTCACCAGGCGGGAATTCCTTTTGGACTCCCTTATCTGCACCTGGAGTTTCTCCTGCTCCTGTTGGTGCACTTCCAAGTAGGCCCTGAGGAAAGGCGTGACAACAAGAATTAATCTCTCCAGCCTCAAGCCTGTGCACAGGATACAAGAGAGGGTATGGGGCAGCAGAAGGTTCCACTAAGAGAAAGGAGATGGGGGTTTGGGGAGAGACCCAGGGACAAGGGGCTGGGAGGGAGTGGCTTACGTCAGGCCCTGCTTAAGTGCAGCATACACCAGGTCCAGCCGCTCGGGCTGCGGCACCTTGGAGGCTGGGTGAGCCACGGAAAACATCTTGGACACTCGGGAGAGCGCTGGGGGCTTCCGTGGGGGCCCTGGCGGGCTGAAGACCGGTAAACTCCTGAAGAAGAGGCTGCCCTCAGAAAGCGGCCAGTAGGAGTCCCCCAAGCCCTCACTACACACCCAGTCCCAACCCCGATCGGCTCTCTTGACCCCCTTAACCCTGCTGCGCTGCTGCGTACCTGGGCCCCCGCTCGTGGCTGCCGAGGACGCCTGCGAAGGACTGGCTCCTACTGACCCGGGCGCTGAGCAGGCGGCGCTGCGGCCGCACCGACAAGGACATCATGGAATGAGTCCGCGCGGGGCTCCCTGGGGGTGGTAGGGGGTGGTGGTGTCCAGCACCAGTCGGGTCCCTGAAGCCCACCCCCCGCGGCCGGGTTCCAGGGCTGGAGCAGGTCTCTCCTGGTCACCAGGTACAGCGGCCCCAGTGGGCTGCGGCCTCCCTCGCCAGCCGCGGCGCTAATGACAGGGCCGCAGCCTGCGACTCAGACTCAGCCTCGGACTCGGACTCAGCGTGGCCTCGGCTCGGCCCCCACTTCCTGCCGAGGTGCGGGCTCCGCCTGCCGCTGGGCAGGAAGGGGGGGTCGCGCGGGGACCCTCCTCCGGCTGGGAAGGGGCAGGAAAGGGGCGGGGCGCCCGAAGAATGTGCGGAAGCGCCTGTTTACCCGGGGGCGGGGCGGCCTCCCCAGCCCAGCCCCGATGCCCCCCCAAGTGGATCAGGAGCTGGGGTGCCCGCACCCTGGGAGGCCGCAGGAGGTCACGGGGCGGGGCGGGGCGGGGTGCACACTCTAAGCCCTGCAGAGTTGCCCGACAGGCCCGCCACCCGCCCGTCCGGTGTCAACTGCTTCCCCAGCCCCTCAGCTCCCGGGTGCTGGGACGACAGAGGCCTCTCGGCGCCCGGCAGCCGGGGGATTCCCAGAGTGGGGCGCAATGCCGAGAAGTGCCCCGCCCCCTCCTCTTTCCTACAGCTCCGACCTGGAAACTGAGTCACAGACCAACGCCTTCGCTCCAGCCCTTGTCAGGAAGAGATCCTTGGCAGACCCCCACCCCGCTTCGGAGAAACGCGCACCCCTGGCCCCCAGAATCCGGCCTGCACCTTCTGGGGCGCACCTCGGGGCCTTTGCAGCCCCAGGCCAGGTCCTACCTCTCTTCTTGGCGCTCATGGTAGGTCCGGGACGGCCCCCACCCCGCGCTCGCCCCCTGCGTCCCACCGGCCCAGGGCCACTTGGTGCCGGCCCAGCTGGGCTCGGTGCTCGCTCCCAGCGGCTCTGGCTCCACCTTCGGCTCCTCCTAGCGCCAACCCCGCCCCCTCCCCGTCCCCCCACCCCAGTTCCTGCCGCCTGACTCAGCCCGCCTGGATGGGGCGGGACCGCCGGACTAGGGGGCCACCAGGCCTTGGCTGCCTGGCCTCGGGGAGGAGTGACTGGGGGTTCCCCTCGGGGAGGGGACTGACGGGGGTCTTCTCGGTTGGGGTCAGAGTGTGTGTAAAGGGACTTGGGCGTGGCGATGCATGTGGAGGGCCAGAATGAGGGGGCTGAGCAGAGAGGCTGTGCCAGGGACGGTGACAGTAGGGGCTGGCTCGAAGAGTGGCCACTGAGGGGAGCTGAGAGAAGGCTGAACACAAAGAGGGCTGAGAGTTGGGGTTCTAAGTGCTAAAGGTGGAGAGTGGGCAGCTGAAGAGTGGAATGGCGGGCGGAGGGTGCTGTGTGGGGGGACAGTGCCAGTGGACGGCAGAGAGCAGGGCACTGATGATCAGTCTGGGAGGCTGAGAAGAGAGAGGGGTTGAAGGTGTGGGGCTGTGTGTTGCTGCTCCAAGAAGGACGCAGAGAAGAAACTGGGTGCAGAGAGTCCCACAGCCCCAGTCACCACTCCCGCCCCTACTCCCAAAGACTGGGGTGCTCAGTCTGGGCACTCCCCCTCCTTCCAGGCCCTAGGGAAAAGGATCAGGTCCCACTGCCCAGCCAGGGCCTCCTCTCTAGCAGAAGCTGCATCTAGGACTGAGGCCCCATCCTTCTGGCCCCCTGCTCACGTGGGCCCCTCAGGCCCTGAATTCCCATGGTGCCAGCGCTTTCCCACCCCCAGGGTCTCTAACTTGAATATCCCGTGCCCACCTCTAACCTGGATGGAGGCCACCATCCATGCTCAGGGCCCCTGGGCAACCCATCCTTTGACTTCGGAGGGGTTAGATGCTCCCCCATCCCATAAACACTCCTGCTCCTTGAGGCTCAATTCTGTCACATTATGCTTACTTTCTCTCCAAGAGGCTGGAGTGGGCCTAGAGGTCTGCATTTCCAACAAACTCACGGACCCCCACCCCTACAGATTCAGATGTAAGAGGTCCAAGGAGCCCAGTTTGAGAAATGCTATTTTCCTTTACCTCCTTGAAGGCTGGGTGCCGTGCATCTACACTGGCGACCTATGCGTTTCCAGGCACTGCCTGCCCAACCCTGGCCTCTCTGCTCCCTTCTGCTGCCCCCCATGGGAACGCCGCAGCCTTACCTGCCCCTGGAACACCCCTTTCCTAAATCACAACCACGTTGACCACAACCCTCAGGCTCTCTCCATCACCCTCAGCTCAGCTGCCTTTTACCTGAGACCTCTGGTCCCTTGAGCTCTCCGCTCATATATTTAACTATTCATTGAGTGACAACCCTGTCCCAAGCAAGTGCCAGTCACTAGAGATACAGCCTGGAATTTTACAACCACCACCCTGCACGGATCTCACAGTCCGCCTCTGCTTTCCTTTTTTCTTCTAGCTCCTTCCTCCCTTGTCTTCCCTGCCTTCCCTGCACACCCTCCTCCCTAGCCTGGATCCACAGCCCCCATTCCGTCACTCGCCTGCTGCTGGTATCCTCAGCACTCTGCACCTCTCTCCTTCCTGGCAGAAACCAGCCCTGGGCCACCCAACTCCCTGTCTCCTCTGCACCTGCACGCAGGCTGGCAGAAGCTGCCAGAGGTCTTGGCACAGCAGCCTGGCTGGAACCACAGAGAAATTCTCAACCTCAGCCAGGCACTTACTTGCCACCCGGTAAATCCTGGTGTGTGACCCTAGTCATCTCTCTCCTTTCCAGGTGTTTCAGACTTTCTCAGGTCTCCAACAAGCTCAAGTCACTCCCACATAAAAAATGAAAATGAGTGGTGGGTACAGAATGCCCATCAATGAATAATGGAATTACTATATAGCAAAAAGAATGAAAAATATACAACTACACGCAACAATATGGAGGAATCTAACAGACATAATGTTGAGTGAAAAAAGCAAGGCACAAAAGAGGACATAGGTATGATTCCCTTGATAATAAACCTCAAAAGCAAAACTAACCTATGGTGATAGAAGTCAGACTAGTACTCACCCTTGGGGTGTTGTGACTGGAAGGGGGTATCAGGGGTCTTCCAGGGTACTGGCAGTGATCTATTCCCTGCTCTGGGTTAAATTTCCTGGTCCTATATGTGTGTGTTCCCTTGTGAAAATGTATCAAGCTGTACACTTAGGACATACACTTTCTGTATGTATATTTCACTATAAAGTTGACTATAAATAACTACAAAAACAAATGACCCCCCTGCGGACCCTGTGTCTCTCTCCAGCTACCCCACTCCTCACCCCATCTCTCTCCTCTCCTCTCAGAGCCAAGGTTCTTGAAGAGATGTCTGCCTCCATTTCCTCACCAGAGCCACCTACTCCTCCCACCCTGGCCCAGCTCTGTACTCACCGCTCCCATGACTGGTCTGGACAAGGCCACTAGAGACCTCCCTGTTGCTGAATCCACTGTCCAGTGTTTATCCTTATCTTTCTCGATCTCAGTAAAGCTTTTGACTTTACGGCTCTCTTCCTCTTCTTTAAGCCCTTCCTTCCCTTGACTTTCAAGAGGCAACATGCTCCTGGTTTTCTACTCACCTCTCTGGCTGCGTATCTTATGTTCCCACAGAGGCTGTTTCTCTCCCCATCCTCGAGGGGCCTTATCTGGCCTGCCCTTGGGCTGTGTACATCTCCCACAGCTCAACGCCATCTAAATGTTGCCAGCTTCCTTATCTCTCGCCGCCCAAACCACTCTTCTGAGCACCAGGCCTGGTGTGTCCAACTGTCTGCTGGACGCCTCCCAGAAGCTAAGTGACAGTGTACAGTGGGGCACAGTGGGCTACCAGGGGATGTGCTGAGTTTGAGGTTCCCAAACTGAATTCACCACTTTCCTCCTCCAAACTGACTCTCCCTAGTCTTTACGTCTCTGTGACAGCCCCACTACCTACATACCCAGACAAGAAACTGGGAGTCGTCCCAGATGCCTCAGTTAGTTACCCCCCACATCCACTCAGTCACCTACTCCTGCCAAGTCTAGCTCTTAAATATCTCTGGAATCTTCCCCTTCCCCTCCACCCCCATAGCTAGAATTTTCAGGTCCAAGCCATCACCAACTCTCTTCTAGAACCCTACAACAGCCTCTTAATGGGCTCCTGGCTCCACTCTAACCTGCAATGATCCATTCATTATTCAGTAACAATAGTGATCTCAAAACTCCAGTGACCTGACAATACCAAAAACCATCCTTTATTGAGTGCTTTCCGTGTGCTTTCTGGCACTAAGCTTAACAAATGATATCTCATTTAGTTCTGGCAACAACCCTATAGGGTAAGTCCTATTAACCCACTTCACAGATGAGAAACCTAAGGCTAACTAGCTGTGTGACTTTGGGCAAGACACTTCTTAAACTTTTGGAGCTTCAGATACCCATCTGTAAAATGAGGACAATAATAATAAGAACAATGACAACTACCTCACAGGACTGCTGGGAGGATGAAAGGAGTTACCTCCCCTTCTTGGGAGTGTTTGGGGAAGGGAGAATTTTGTATGTAGGGGAGAAAAGTAGGGGTAGGCATATTGCCTCACTGTCAGCACACAACAAATATTAACTGCTGTTATTATTAACAATTTTTTGTTGTTAGAGATAAGGTCTTGCTCTGTCACCCAGGCTGGAATGCCGTGGTGCCATCACAGCTCACTGTAACCTCAAATTCCTGGGCTCAAGTGATCCTCCTGCCTCAGCCTCCTGAGTGGCTAAGATGACAGGCATATGCCACCACGCCTGGCTAATTAAAAAAAATTTTTTTTATAAGAGACGGGGTCTCGCCATGTTGCCCAGGCTGGTTTCAAACTCCTGGACTCAAGCAATCCTCCCGCCTCAGCCTCCCAAAGTGCTGGGACTACAGGTGTGAGCCACAGTGCCCAGCCAATTAACAGTTATTAATCTGCCCAAGATTACACAGCTGGTAAGTGGCAGGGCCAGGATTCAATGCAGGTTTTGTGACCCCACAGCTCTAAATCTTTAACATCCCTTTATTCAGACTCACTGGAGACATCCACAGCCACACCCTGCCCCAAGGAGAAAGCCCAGGCTCTCTAACTCTCTAACTCTCCAGCATGACCTACAAGGCCCTTCAGGGTCTGTCCCTTCCCTCACATTCCTTCAACCACTCCTCCCTTGCTGTCCCCTGCACCGCCCATGGTCTCTCTGTTCCAGCAACTGCAACCCTCTCTCAGTACCTGCAAGGTTCTTCAGCATCGGAGCAGCAACCCCCATTGCTCCTACCTTCTCCCCACTACTCTCCACTGACCAACACCCTCTTCTCCTGCAAGTCTTACCCTATCACTTCTTCCTCCAGGAAGCTGGCCTTGGGTTGGTTCCCCCTTTTTGGCCTCTCGGTAGCTTCCTCCCTCTGATCCACGAGGCCACATAATTCAGTAGTCAGTTCTCCCTTAGGGTCTGCCTTCCCACCAGACTGAACCCTGTGGGGGCTGGGGCCTGTCTGTTTGGCGCACTGCTGTACCCTCTGGGTCCTCCACTGGAGCCTGAGCACCTGGGAGAGGAAGGAGGGAGGGAGCAGAGTGGCGTGAGCTGGGCTGCATGGACACAGGAACAGCAGGTCCTGAGCTGTTGGAGGGGGAGATTTCAAGTTTGTGTCCATGCTAACTCCCCAGGCACAATTCTCCCTCTCCCGTCCCACTTGCTAATTATATCATATACCATCAGGATGTGGGGCTCTGTTCCCCCGGGATGGGGCAGGGTGCGGTCCCCAGGGATTTTGGACTCAGAGTAGGCTGGACTGCTCCATCAATTTTCTTTCACTGTCTGGGGCTCTGCTACCACCAACCCCCTAGTCCCACAGGACCAGGATGTCTAACTGTAGGTACAAACGACCATCAGAATTCCTTCTGGGTGACCACTTCAAGGGATGGGGGGCAGGATCTCCCCTGCTGGGGAGGGGGAAGGAGCCGAACCCCTTGAACTAAGGGAAAGGGGCTGCCTCAACTGGTGGGGGAGGCTGCTAAGAGCCAGGGAACTCTCTGGGCTCATGTTGGCCCTGCAGTCTGTTCTGGAAGTAGAAAAGAACCCAGGTCCCAGGTTCCAAAGGTTAAGGGGCATGCAGCACAGCCAGCTTACAGCAGCCATGAACGACCTGTCTGCATGGCCCCAGAGCCCGTGGCTAGGCTGTACCTCCTGCATGCCAAGACTGGCGCACCCGTGTGGGATGGAAGATCCCGCCACCGCCACCTGCGCTGCCCAGCTCAGTGGTATGCCAGGCCGGCCGCTGCTCTGGGTATCCCCCGGTCTAGCCCCGCCCCGCTCCGTGGCCGCCCCCCACCTAGGTAAACAGACGCTAAAAATAACCCGGGCAAGGGTGGCTGCAAGGGAGAAGGGGGTCCCTCCTGAGCCTACCCCTGTCTCCATAGCAACTGCCCCAAACGCGGCTGCTGACGTCATCCCGCAGCTGCCCAAGCGTGTAGGGAAGGAGAGGGGGCGGCTCAGCCAGGGACCCCCCACCCCGGAACCGGGCGGAGGCAGCCCGGTGGCCTCACTTCCTGCCGGCCCCCTCCCTGGTCAGCTGGTCACATTCCCCAGCCAGCCGCGCTCTGGGAGCTGGGCGGCCTCCCTAGGGCCCAGCCTGGCTAGAGCGGCGGGCGGCGGAGAGGGGCTGCGGTGACTCACCGGGCCCTCCCCGCCTGCTTTTCCACCTGGGCAGGACCCAGCCGGGTGCCCTACGTCTCCCCGCTCACCCCCACCCAGGCCCCTGGGACGGCTCACCCTGCTCCTCTCTCCGACCACTGCCCACGGGACCGATGATGGGGAGGGAGGTGCAAGAAGGAGCTATGCCAGTCCTTGTCCCGCTGGAGTATTTTGTACTTCAATCCCCAATTCGCATCCCCCTCCGCTCTCCAATATTACGGAGGTGGATGTTGCAGGGCAAAGATTCAGATCTAATTCTCCCATCTTCCAAACCAGCTGTGTGACCTTGAGAGTATTACTAACCTCTCTGGGCCTGTCTCTGCATCTGCCAGATGGTCATAACCCTCCTCAGAAGGCTGAGCCTCGGCCGAATGCGGCAGACCCAGGGCGCCGCCCCACAGATGGCGGCAGGTCACCGTTATTGTTACATTAGCCTGCACACAGTAGGTGCTCCGCCTGCCAGCCTGGACACACATTAGAACTGGCTGGGAAGGGTCAGTACGAGAGGCCGGACTCGGGCTTCACCCGGGAGAGGGCATAGGGTGCTGAGGCTGGACTTAGTCCGACTTCTAGCCCTGGAGAATAGCCCCTTCCCTAAACCAGTTCTGCAGGGTGCCCAGGCCTGGCTGCTTGCGGAGACCCCACATCAACCAACATTTCCAGGGACAGGGTCTGCTCTCCGACCGCGCCAGGACAATCCTCTCTGGCCTGTGCTAGGTTTAGGCGGAGAGCACGGCCCCAGGCCAGGCTCGGTCACCTCGAGCCCGGCTCCAAAGCGGCTTAGGCCAGCCTGTGGGGCCAGGAAGATTAGCTCAGCTCGGAGGCTGGCCTGCGCCCCTGTCGCCCCCTCCCTATTTCCAGCCTCTCCTGCAGCGAGGGCAGCGGGGAGCTCCCAAAGAGAGCGTTTGTGCCAGGGCCCAGGCTGGCGCCTTGAGCCCGCCCTCCGGCCTGGCCCACCCAGAGCCCTGGGGCACGGGCGCTAGGGCCTTGCCGTGGGAGGGAAGGAGGCAGCGCCGGGAGCTGCAGGCCCAGAGGCGGCTGCTTTTGTGGCGCGAAGCTGCGTTCTCTGCGCCCGGGAGGAGGGGAGGAAAGACACGGTGCGGCCGGGGTCTCGGGGATGGGGTGAGGCGGGACAGGGCCGCAACCGGGACCTTAGATCCGGGACCCACGGAGCGGCGCCGGCGGGGGAGGCACCGGAACAGCCGCGCCCGCCCCGCACCCGGCCCGCGGCCCCCGGAAACGGCGCGGACACTCACATGGCTACGCAGGGCTGCGCGGACCTCGAGCTCTCGGTGTGCTCGACGCTGCCGGCCTGGTCGCGCCGCAGCTGCCGCTGTCGCCGCCGCCGGCGCCGGCCCCTCCCTCCGCCCCGGCGCCCCGGCGCCCCGCCCCTCCCCTGGCCCGCTGGGCCCCACCTCCTGCGCTCCCGCGGCTCCCGCACCCCTGGAGGCACCCGCTGCTCGCTCCGCCCTCTCGGATAACGGGGCAGTCCGGTGGCCCGCGGTGTCCACCAGCTTGCAGGAGGGGAGACTTTGGGGGACATGAGGTGGTGGGGGGTGTTAGGCACTCAGGGTCCATGGGAATGAAGGGGCTTTCAGGGAACTGCACGCAGACCCTAAAACCTGGAGCTCCAGGAAGCCCCGCCTGCTTGCCTCCTCCCCAGATCCTTCAGGCTCTAGAGACTCTGCGGGTTCCCTGTCTGTGACCACCTGAAACAGGTCCTGGGGCTGCCACTGCTTGCTTAGGTTGGTTGGAGGAAGGGATCCAGGCCTGTTTCCCGGGGAAGGCCATAAGGAGGACAAAAGCCTGGCCATCTGACACCCTCTGGGTTCAGATGCTGTCTCTCAGCCCTGCCTTTTCAGCCAGCCTCAGTTTCCCTGCTGTAGGGGCAGGCTGCCCTTTCTGCCACTGTCTGGCTGTAAGTGTAGGCTCATACCTGGGCCATGCACTGGTTTCAGGGAGTGTCGGGCCTTGCTCTGGGGCATAGGTGGGGACCCTGGCAGGGTCTACATAGCAGGGCATGGGGCACATGTTGGCCAACAGAGTCCTTTCCAATGCCAGAGCTGGAATGCTGGCCCTCCTCAGGAGGGGGTTGAGGAGGAGCAGAGAACTGACCACTCACTGGGGTCAAAAGGCCAGCTCCACTCTCCCACCTCCCCCATCAGTAAGGCACCACTGGGCCCCTCCAACCCCGGATGCTCTGAGCCCTCCCTTCGGGCCTCTCCAGGCCCTGCACTCCCGCAGCCCCTCATCTTGAGAAGTAGGTCAGACAGACCCAGATTGGTTTAAGGAACTGTAAGAGGTCCCTGAATATCTGTCCCCTCCAAGTCCTGAGGGCTGGTCTTGACAACCTGATGTGGGGGAGTTAGGGGCACTGACAACCTCTTTCTCCTGGGCTCTTACTGGAGACTCACCTCGGTTTCTCCCAGTTCTCCCGCTCTCCAGCCCCTCTTCTTTACCTCCCTTTGCAGGGCCCTTTTCTCTGTAGTCCTGAAACTCAGGCATTACTGCCAGGGCTAGGTTCTTCTCTCCAACCCCCCCACTCTAAAATGCCATCCAGCCTCAAGGCATCCATCCACTCACTGCTGCCCCCCGCAAGCTCTGTGCCCAGAGCCCTCTCCTGTTCCAGAGCCCCTGGGTGCTCTCTCCAGATGACCCACCCATCATGGTCCTCATGATCGTACCACAATGTACTCTTCTTCCTTTGTCCTTATCCTTGCAAAGCACCACTCTCTACCCAGGCACCTGCCTGAGCCTGAGGTTGGGCCTCTCTGGAGCTCTTAAAACTGGCACCAATGGGGCCCTGCCCACTCCTAAAGTCACCTCCAACACAAGGCGTCCGCTGAGCACTTTCTCTGCAGAGAGCCTCCCCTTGATACTCTCTGTTCCAGCCTCCTGCCAACTCCCTTCATGCTGCTTACCACGGCCAGGCTGCATGCATGCCCGTGTGTGCTCACGTGCCTGAGCCTGCCTGCATGTGGGTCTCTAAGCAATGTGGGGGCAGGAACTACAGAAATCCTTGTCACCATAGTCCCTGGCTCATAGTGGGAGTTCAAGAAATATTTGTTGAATGAACAAGTAAATGAACGAGTAAATGCATGAAACTTTGGCACCCCTCTCTCTACCCCCACCTTCAGGCAGCCACCAAGCCCTCTTGATTCATCCTCCTTAACACCTTTTGAATTTATTCCCTGTCCCCACCATGTCCCCCACTACTAGTACTCTGTCTTTTATTAATTCATTCAACACACATCCACTGAGCACTAAGGGCTGGGCAGCATGCTGGTCCTGGGGTGGCAGAGGCATAGAACTCTCCTTGTGCCACTGCTCAGGGCTCTGATCTTGGGTGCTCACCAGGGAACTGTCTGAAGAGCTCTTTCTTGGTCTGGAATTCTGTAATTCCACTTCCAGAAAATTCCCACTTTTAATGGATGATTCCCATACCCTTCACGGTCAGCCAGCCACTTTGTCCTGTGTCTGGCCACATCTCTTCATTGTCACAGCTCATACCCAAGCCTGAGCTACCATCTTTTTTGGTCTCCCTACCTCCACCCTTGTCCCCTGCAGTTCTCCACCCAACAGCACAAGTGACCCTTTAAATCATAGATCAGATCATATTGGTCCCCTGCTTAAGAGGCTTCAGTGATTGCCACTGCCTTCAGGAGAATCCAGACTTTGTGGTGCAGCCTCCAAGGCCCAGGAGATCTGGCCTAAGGTGACCTCACCTCCTTATCTCCCGCCTATTCTGTGGCCTGTGTCTCCCGGCTTCCTCTGCACCAGCCACCTTCCCTGGGCATGGCCTCCCTCCGGCCTCTGCCTTTCTCCCAGCTTCCCTTTTGCCTGGGATGCTCCTCCCCATCATCCACTCGGAAAACAGCTCAAATATCCCCACCTCCAAGGACCTGTGTCCTCGAGCTTCCCACTCATACCCTCTGAGCACCCATAATGCCTATTGTCCTTGTCTGTGGCCAGGCCTGTGACCACCAGATCAGGTACAGGTGGGGCTGCAGTGAGCAGATGGAACACCTGGGAGCGCACCTGGCTCTCTCCCCTTGTCCAGGGGCCTTGAGGAAAGGGCACCGAGGGCCACAGGGTGCTGGAGGCCTTCCAGGCCTCTCCCTACCAACCAGTGAGCTGGGCAAGGAAGGACACAGCTGAAAGCCACTTCCCAGAGGAGACACCGGGGGCTCAGGGAAGGCAGCAACCTTGCATGGTCACAGAGTTAAGAAGGGCAGACTCGGAGCTCCAGCTCAGCTCCCTGGGTCGCATCAGTTCTGCCCTGTTTGAGTCAAGCATCAGTCCCTGAATTCGTCCTCTGCCCGGGCCTGGGCTGGGGGCTGGGGCACAGCAAGGAATCATAGCACTTCTCACCTCGGGGAATGTATATTCTTAGGGGAGTGGACTCAGGCCTGAGAAAAATCCCTTGAACAGATGGCAGAAGGTGGTGAGAGCCACAGTGAACCCAGGCTCCACACATATGGCACAGCAAGTTCCACTTTTGGAAGTAATGCAGTTCCAGTCCAAAAACCCAGAAAAACCAAGTCTTCCCTCACCTCCCTACAGCCCCCGTGGATTTCAGCTCTCTGGTATGCAACTTCTGCCCGCCTCCCAGCTTTCTGTGAAGAGATAGAATAGAAGCCTGCCCCATACACACCGTGCCTGTGGCCACATTCATTCAGTTGCCAGGTATGCAGCAAACATTCGAGGAATGTCTGCTGTGTGCCCGGCCTACCCTGGGGGACCAGAGGTGAGGACTCCCCAGTCCAAGGGGTGCATAGTCAATCAGAACAGGTACGTCCCCAAGTCTCTGCACCTCCTGTATCACCAGTGCTGAGAGTGTGTGTATGTGAGTGTGTGTATGTGAGTGTGTGTGACTGTGTCCGTGTGCATGTTCACGTGTGAGCATGTGTTGGTTAGGAAGGGCTCTGCCAGGAAGGGCCCCTTAGCATGGCTAGTTGTTGGGGCTCCTCCCTAGGTGGGCAGAGGGTAGGTCCTTGGAGGAGTGTCAGAGGCAGGGAGAGCAGGGGAGTTCAAGGCGCAGGAGGGAGAAGCAGCTGCTTTTGCTGGACAGGTGCAAAAGCTTCACGCAGCTGGAGAATTGTGCATGTACATGTTGGGAGGGGCCGGTCATGGGGGGCCTTTGGTGCTGGCTGAGGAGCATGGATTTTACCCTCTGGGTGATGGAGAGCCTGGGCTTTAAGCTGGGGAATTCTATGCTGCACTTTGCAATGGTCTCTCCGGCATTGTGTGTGTGTGTGTGTGTGTGTGTGTGTGTGTGTGTGTGTGTGTATTGGGGGAGGCAGGAGGCAGCAAGGAGGCTGGTGCCATTTCTAGCCAAGTTGACAGTGGCCTGGGCCAGGGTGGGGGCAACACGGATGGAGACATTCAAGAAATGCTCAAGAGGCTTTGTGACTGACAGGATGTGGGGTCTGGAGAGAGGGAGGTACCCTGGATGACGCAGGGGCTTTGGGCCTAGGTGATGGGTGGGTGGCAGGGAGGCCTGGAGGATCAGGGTAGGGGGAAGGTGACATGGTCAGTTTGGGCAGATGGTGTCTGAGGGTTCTGGGACCATCCAGAAAGGTGTCCAGAGGCAGCTGGACATGTGGGTACACAAAAGAGGGGTCTGGGCTGGAGACAGCTTTTGGAGGGGACAGTGGTCAACTGGATCACCAAGAGGTCTAGTGCAGGAAGGCCGACAGTGCCTGCTAGAGCACTCCAGGGCATGGTGGGGCAGAGGCAGGCTTGAGGGGGGTAAGTGTGGGGCTCGTGGGCATGCCCGACCTGCCACCAACCTCCACAGCCCTCCACTCCAGCTTGGACCCTACTTCCCATCGTGTGTATCAAAGGGCAGGGGCCAGGGAAGCTGCCATCGCTGCCAAGTCCTGGCTTTACCACTCTCACCTGTGGTTCCTGGAGCCACTTCTCCTTTCTGATGCTTTAACTATGCTCATCCATTCACTCATTAAAGCTGTAATTTGAAGAGGGCTCCATCTCCTGCGTAATCAACACACGGCAAATGTAAACAACAAGAGACACTTTTGTTTTGCCTCTGAGGTGGGCAGTGATGAACGTGATGTGCAAATGGATACCCTCAAGAGGGTGGGAATTGATTTGTGTGTTTAAAAGTAGTTTTTCTAGCATGTATCGGGCTGCCAAGTGCAGACCTCCCTTTCACCCTGCCATTCCACCTCAAGAAATTTATCCCAAGAAGTAGCTGTTGCAGCAGGAAAAGCTCTGCACCTGAAGATGTTGATTACTGGCTTGTTTAACAAGAAACGAAGGGACAGCACAGTCCATCAGGGGACACAGAGGGCTAAAGGAGGTTCACGCAGGCCTGAGGTACCCTGTGGCCATGGCAGTGGACGTCAGGCGGGGGTTGAGCACCTGCTCTGTGCCTGGCACCATTCTGGATGCTGGGGGCACAGTGGCAGACCAGATCAGCAAGGTTCCTGCTCTCAAGGGGTTTTCACGCCACCCAAAGGAGACAGACAATAAATGAGTGAGCATATAAATGAGATGTTTTCAGAGAGAGGGAGAGAGGAGAGCTGTGAAGAAGGCAAACCAGGGTGAGGTGGTTTGGAGTGATGGGCCTGAGGGTTGTCAGGGTCACTCTTTGAGGCAGTGACATTGGAGCTGTGACCTGAATGACAAGAAGGAAACAGTCACAGAAGAGTGGAACAGCAGAGGGAACAGCAAAGATGATGGCTAGGAGGGAGGTGAGAGTGAGCTCGCTGTAGTCGGGTCATGTAGGCTGCAGGAGAGGAGAGGAGGTGGGTCTGAGAGGTGAGCAGGGTGAGGTCCGGGGAAGGGTGAGGGTTTTATGTCTCTGAAGAGGGAAAGATGCTTGACGCAGTCAGCACGGTGGAGTGGGGAAAACTCCAGAACAGCCTGTGTAGCAGCAACCAGACCTGCTGACCCCTGAGGGCCATCAGCACCAGCCCTACAGCAGCAGTGACCGTCATCTCTGGGCATTGTGATTTCTCTTGGTTTTATTTTCTTCTTTGTATTTACTTATACGAACAGTGGTTTGCAGTGAACGTGGCGTCACTTTCAAAAGCAACATGGCCATTGCTTATTGCACCATCTCCGGGCTGGCCTCTGTGCCTGGAGGTGTAAGTTTCTAGACTCTGTCGTCATGCAGCCTGAGGCCGAGCTGTGCCTCTGCCATTGTCCCTGCTGGTCCAGCTTCAGCCTCCAGGGGTAGCTGTGAGCAGGGCAGTGCTGGGCTGGCCTAGGCAAGGCGGGGAGGGGTGACTGTGTCCCGTGGGCTGGGCTGGGCGTCCTTCCTTCCTTCCTGGCTCCCTTCTCCTAAGGGACAAGTGGGAGGGATGTCCTTGCCTCTCCCAGGTCATGGGATGAGCTGCTCCCCTGGGACCCTTTCAGGGCCCCTGACAAAGGCTGCAGTGTCTGGTGCATAGTTTATTTCTGTGAGTTCCTACCGCTAGGAGAACTGTTCTGACAGAGACTTGGAGGGTGTTGTGGTAGGGACTGCGCGGGCCACTGGGCACCTGACAATTCCTTCTTCCCATGGGACGATGACCTGGAGCTGAAGATCGCCAAACTGACCCCTGCTCTGCCCCATCGAAGCCCAGGAAGTACAGAGGTGGTCTTTGGCGCCACCGTGTGGGAAGTGTGTATACTGCAGTTACAGACTTCACAAAACACCACCGTCTCTAGGGGGTACCCGTCGTCCCCACTCCTGTTTTTGTGAAGGGACAGTCGCTCTAGAGTGCAGTGCACGAGCTGTTCAGTTCTGTGCGGGGGCCCTGCTCACACTCTGACCTGGTCACAGGTCATGGACCCTGGGAACTCCACTGCCACCATTCAAACCTCCTCCACACCCCACAGCCTCTTCAGGAGGGACAAAGTCTCCCTGTCTCTCCACTTCTCCGTCCTCTCCCCTTTGACCTGTGCCAGGCGTGTTGGACACAGCTGATCCTGCCCCTCTTCTGAAGCTCCCTTTGCTTCCGTGACTGCTCCTCCTGGGTTTCTAGCTGCTTCCCCGGCTATCTCTCTTCATGCCCCTCCTTGGGCTCCTTGGGGGCTGGGCCCCCTTCCCTCATCTGTGGTATTTCTCTCCTGGGCATCCGACAGCTTCAGGGCCTGCTTCTGTCCCCACAGTGAGGCCTCGAGTCTGAGTCTCCACATCTCTCACTCCATTTCCCGGTTTACAATGACCCTTGGGCACCCCAAACGCGTTGTGTAAAGTCAACCCCATCCCCTCTCCTGCGTCCTCATGTGACCTTTCCCCAGACCTTCCCCTGACACCTCATCAGCCACCTAGTGGGCCCCCTCCCCATCTCCACCGTCCCACCTTCCACCAGACTACCGCCTGCCCCTCCTGCCTGGCCTCTTAGTGTCCTCGATTTCACCCTGCCTGGTCCATTGTCCACAGGGCAGCGATGGCCTCTTCCTGTGGGACCCTGTTCCTCCTCACTTCCCCCTTGGCCCCTCATTTCTGGCCAGTTCCTCCCTCGAAGGGCCCAGCTCCAGCTGGACATCTGTGTGTCCCCTGAGTACACCCTGCTTTCCCGTGCCTCCCATCTTTGCACCGGCTCGTCTGTGCATCTGGACGCTTCTTCCTCTTTCCTTCACCTGGGTAACCCCTGCTCCTCCTCTAGGTCTCAGCACAGATGCTACTCCTTTGGGATAGCTTCCCTGGCCCCCAGGCTGAGTCACGAATCTCTTCTTCGCTCTTACAATGGCCTGTGCTTCCCCCATCACTGCCCTGGTCTGCCTCCCCTTCCCAAAGGGCCGCCTGGTTCTGCCCAGAGTGCTACATACCAAGGCCAGGTTCAGGATGGAGTCATCTGACTCTGTCCAAGTCCCAGACTCAGAGATCCTAAATCTCAAAACCATCGAGTTCCAGAGAGAGCAAGGCTATGCCTGAAGGTCACCACATGAACCGGTGGCCAGGCTGGCCTGGGACCCGAGATTCTTACCTTCCCCGCAAGGGCTCCCTTGCTTCTCCAGATGCCATTGTGAGCGGAGTCAAGATCCTTGAGGGCCTCAGCCAGAAGGGAATCGGTGGGCTTTTGTCCTGGGGGCAAGGCCCGGTTCTCCAGTGCCCATGGTGCTGGTAGGGGCTGTCCTGGGAAGCCAAGAGGGCCAGTGTGCAGGTGACCCCAGGTCAGCACATCTGCTGAGTGGACTTAATGAGACTCTGTCTCCCACAGGGCTGCGCAGTGGGAGTGCCTGCCTACATGTCATGCAGGCAGGACTCGAATTCCTAAAGGATGGTGGTGGCAGGTGTTAGGGTCCCAGGGTTAATTATCGCCAACGTCACACAGAAGAAAAAGTGCTGAGGAGGGACCTTCCCCACCCTGCCTTGGCTCCCAAGGGAGCTGGTCCCTCCAGGACTCGGCCTGGCCTCCAGCAGACTGAAGTATGAAGGTCAGCCCCGTATTCCTTCAGGGCCCAGTGCCCCCTCTCTACTCCAGCCCCTTGGGACTCCTGGCTCTTCTCTGAGACTGCTTTTTGGGTCTGCCTCTGGGCCTTTGCTTATGGAGTGCCCTCCTCATGCTCCATGAGTGGGCCCAGCTCATTTGCTCAGGGAGCTCAGTAAACGCTAAGGAACTGCACTGCTTTGTAAATAAACAAAAAGTGCAAACAGGCTGCCTGGCAATTAAGAGATGACTCCCTTCTACCCGACCAAGTTTGCTAAGCAAACAAATAACCCAGAATAGAATAGAAAGAACCCATCTTGTCTTTCCTTGTGCCTCTGTTCCCCAAATTGCTCTCCTTTCGGTTCTTGGGAACAGCACTGCTCTCTATTCTAGGCCACTGCCTGAAATTCAGGCTGACCTTCTTTGTGTCTGAATAATGCTCCCCTAGGTGTTAGAGAGGACTTCCAGGACCCCCACAGTGGCCCCACACTCCTGAACCCTCTTCCTTCTCACTAAACACCCTGGACGATTGCTCCGTGGCTGTGAGCCCGGGGGACCAGGGACCATGGTACCTGATTCACCACTCCATGCCCGGTGCCTTCTGCAGGAACAGGATGGGTGCTCAACGAATACCTATTGGATTTTGGATGACTGGAGACCTTGGGCACTGGGGTGTGTCTTCCCTCTCTGCAGCTGCCTGGTACCTTGCTGAGTGGGTGCCATTTCAGTCGGTTGTTCTAAATTGTCCAAAGGGACAGGCTCTCTTTAACTTGAGCTGTCTGGTTCCTTGCTATTTCGCTAGACTTTCTCACTGTTGTTTTTCTTCTTGAATTTCCACAAGAGCATAGCAGCTTGACAGTTTCACACTAAAACTGAAAAATTTCCACAAGATTCTTCCTTGCATGTTTTCTGGAATCTGCTTTCCATCTCGCTTGGCTTATAAAGCCAGTGACTCATTTACCGAGCCAGGAATCTCTTCTCCCCTGGGATTTCTTACAGGAAACCTGAGAGTAGCAAGTGACTTCGTTTTTCACCCCCACCCCTCCCTTGTTCCTGGCCGTTTCTTATCTGAAACCTCAGATTTGTTGTATCATGAGAGGCATTGTTAATTTTTTCCTTGATTTAGGCAGCCCTCATTAAACCATGGCCCCACCCTAGGGGCTCACCCCAGGGCCTTTGAAGAGCTTCCAAGGCTCCCAACCTCCAAACCCTGCAAAGACACAAAATCCCCTTTGTTTCCCTACTAAGTTTCCACACAAGGACAACTTCTGGCTCTCCCTGGATATCTAGAAAACTATAGGAATATTTCTAATGTACTTTCAAGATGCCAAGCCTTGAGCGCGTGCGCGCGTGCACATATACACACGCACACACATTTCTAATTTCTAATAATTTTTAAATGTTCAAATTCAAATTATAGAGTCTGAAGTCTGCACAGTCAGCCTTCATATCAGTGAACCTGGAGGAGTTTTTGACCTGTCAAATAAGAGGGAATCATGTAGATGCTGCCCACAGTCAGCCAGATGCCCTGAGAGTATGTGTGTGTGTGTGTGTGTGTGTGTGTGTGTGTGTGTGTCTGTCTGTCTGTCTGTGTGTGTCTGTGTGAACTTTAAGAGAACCTGTGGCAGCTGGATGGGAGATGGGGTGGGATTTTAGGGACTGTTGATGTACTTGGTGAATGGGGGGTAATATCTCATTGAGGGTGGGTGACATCTCAGTGGGTGTTTGAAAGGCTGGGCATGTATTTGTATTTACATGAGTATGTGCTTAATTAGTGAAAATCATGATATATGCACTTTTCTGTAAGTGCATTACAATGCAATAAATAGGTGAAATTTAAAAACAAAACCAAAAGATATATGTAAATATGTCTGTAGTAGCATAAAAGAAGATCTTGCAGGAGACTCTATAAGGGTATATTAATCTTAGTTTTCTCTGACTGAGTAGCCCTATGGGTGTTTTTCTTATAACATATTATTATATAAATTTTCAAATAGTCAAGTTGAAAAAATTTCACAGTGAACATGAATATACTCACCATCCAGATTCTATCATTAAGTATCTGTTACACGTGCTTATCATTTATCTATCCATCCCTATATGGTGTTTGGCTTTTTCTTTCTTCTTCTTTTTTTTTTCTTTCTTTTTTTTGAGACAGAGTCTTGCTCTGTCCCTCTGTTGCCAGGGCTAGAGTGCAGTGGTGTCATCATAGCTCACAGCAACCTCAAACTCCTGGGCTCAAGCAACAATATTTGTGTTGAGTTCCTGAGAGTTGTCAAAGGCATTGCTTGAATAAAAAATGTTTTGCAAATGCATCAATGAAATGAAGAAGAATGATGGAATGTGGATTATGAATTAACCAGGCTTCAGTGAGGCTTGAAAAACAACTTTGGAGGGGGTCACTAACTCTTATCATCATCATCACCATCATCATCAGTAATGCACAGTAATAACAGCCATCATTTTTGAGGACTTAATATGTGCCAGATACAGCTATCACCCCCACCCCTACCACACACACACTCTTGAGTATCATGGGGGCTGCAAGTCAAGGCTGACTCATTTCCTGAGGGTCCTCTGCTCTACCCTGGTCTTAGAACACTTTACCCAGGACATAAATTGTGGGACTCGGTGCAAAATGAAAATGCAGAGTATCTTGACCAAAATTATTGTGATTTCAAGATGGCAACAGCAGAGCATAAGAAGAATCACAGTACCTTTTTGAGCATGGAGCCCTGTGTGACTAGACAGATCTCAGGACCATGAAGCTGGTCCTGCTTTCACCACTGAATTATACCCAGATGGCTAAACCCAGATGATCTTTAACGGAGAGATTCCACATACTTGTCCCAGGGTGCAGTCTGCCCTCCTGGAAGCCAGTTGTGCACCTGTCCAGGGGTGGGAGGCTCTCCCTGTGCAGTGTGACTGCTGTTCATCGACTGTCCTTAGTGTGTGTGTATGATTAATGTCATGGCTTCTCTGTCTTGATGTTTCTGACTGATGTTGACCACCTATGGAGGGATCTGTTTTATTGCAATGAAGTCAGACTCCGGGAAGCAGGGCTAGGCACCCAGCTTGGAGGAATTCTGCACAGGGCTGGGGTTTTTCAGGAGTCTGAGTAGTAGCCCTGAGAGGAGGGCAGAGCTGTAGGGTCATAGTCCTGAATAGGGAAGACCCAGTGAGAGGTTCTGGGAAGTTCCGAAAGAGGAGCAGACATGAACATGCAACCACAAGAGGGCGTGCATTTACTTTCTTTCAATTAAAAAACAAAAACAAAACTTTTTATTACAAAAGCAATGTGTGCTCATTACAGAAAATCAGGAAATAAAAGCAAGCAACAAGAAGAAAGAAAAAGGCCAGGTGTGGTGGCTCACACCTGTAATCCTAGCACTCTGGGAGGCTGAGGGGGGAGGATCGCTTGAAGTCAAGAATTCGAGACCAGCCTGAGCAAGAGCAAGACCCAAAACAGAAAAAATTTCTACCCAAAATAGAAAAAATTAGTCAGGTGTGGTGGTGCACGCCCATAGTCCCATTTACTCAGGAGGGTGAGGCAGGAGGATTGCTTGAGCCCAGGAGTTTGAGGTTGCTGTGAGCTATGATGACACCACTGCACTCTAGCCCTGGCAACAGAGGGACAGAGCAAGACTCTGTCTCAAAAAAAAGAAAGAAAAAAAAAAGAAGAAGAAAGAAAAAGCCAAACACCATATAGGGATGGATAGATAAATGATAAGCACGTGTAACAGATACTTAATGATAGAATCTGGATGGTGAGTATATTCATGTTCACTGTGAAATTTTTCAACCTATTTGAAAATTTATATAATAATATGTTGTAAGAAAAACACCCATAGGGCTACTCAGTCAGAGAAAACTAAGATTAATATGCCCTTATAGAGTCTCCTGCAAGATCTTCTTTTATGCTACTATAGACATATTTACATATATCTTTTGGTTTTGTTTTTAAATTTCACCTATTTATTGTATTGTAATGCATTTACAGAAAAGTGCATATATCATGATTTTCACTAATTAAGCATATACTCATGTAACCAGCACTGGTGCCCAGAGCCCCCTCCTTGTACTTTCTTCCAAGTACTTATGCCCAAGGGTGACTACTATCCTTGATTCTAGCAGCAGAAATTATTTATTTAGAGACAGGATCTCATTTTGTGGTACAGACTGGAGTGTAGCAGTGTGATCATAGCTCACTGCAGCCTCAAACTCCGGGCTCATGTGATCCTCCTGCCTTGGCCTCCCAAAGTGCTGGGATTACAGATGTGAGCCAAAGCCTGGCCTATCACCTTTAAATATTGTGTCAGCTATAGGTTTTTTATGTGTCATTCATCAGATTGAGGGAATTCTATTCCTAGTTTTCTGAGAGTTTTAAATCAGGAGTAGATGTTGCTTTTGTCCAATGCTTTTTCCATATCTGTTGAGATGACTAGGTACAGCATCAAGAATATGACCCGTAGAAGAAAAAATTGCTAAGTTGGACTTCATCAGAGTTAAAAAAAAAAAAAAACCATCTCTGCAAAATACACTATTAAGAGAATGAAAAGATAAGCCACAGACTGGGAGAAAATATTTGCCAATCAGGTATCCAAGAAAAGACTGATCTCTTGACTTCATAAGAAAAATTAAACTCAACCACAAGGAAACAAACACACAGCTTAAAAATGGGCATATGATTTGAACAGACACTTCATTAAAGAAGATATATAGATAGCACATAAGCACATGAGAAGATGTTCAACATCATTTCATTAGGGAAAAGCAAATCAAAAGCACAACTATTAAAATAGATAAAAAAAAAAAAAAACTGACAATACCGAGTGCTGGAAAGAATGCAGAGCAACTGGAACACTCACACATTGCTGGTGGGAATGCAAAGTGGCACAGCCATTTTGGAAAACGGTTTGTCAGTTTCTATTAAACATATGAACCAGTGATTTAAATCCCAGGTATTTACC
>NW_012152729.1:4338706-4364796 GCF_000956105.1 Propithecus coquereli | reverse complement strand
AGCCGGGCATGGTGGCGCGTGCCTGTAGTCCCAGCTACTCGGGAGGCTGAGGCAGGAGGATCGCTTGAGCCCAGGAGTTTGAGGTTGCTGTGAGCAAGGCTGACATCACGGCACTCTAGCCCAGGCAACAGAGCGAGACTCTGTCTCAAAAAAAAAAAAAAGTGACCAATTTTATTTTATTTGCATGTCATTATGGAAGATGCAACACTGTAGGGACAGAGAATATATCAGTTGATGGTAGTGTTTAGGAAGAGGGGAGTGTTGATTACAAAGGGACAGAGTATTGGGATGATGGAGCTATTCATTATCTCCATTACGGTGGTAGATACAAGACTCTGTTCATTAGTGAAAATGAATTAATTTTATCATATGTAAATTTTTTAAAAATCCCCCTTTCAGGAGTAGGAATGCTTTTAGTCTTGCAGGAAGAGCCTGCGGGTGGCTGCTTTTCTAAGGCACTTGAAAACAGAAATATCTTAACAGTACACTCAACCTCTTCCCAGGATGAGCTGGAGTCAGGAGGAGGAAACAGTCACAGCACAGAGAGGGAAAGGGACCCAGAGAACAGAAAACGGGTAGAGTCTGTGGCCTGGGATGGCTGAGGAGGCCCCTGGCTGTCCTGAGGGACGAGGTGAGCAGGGGAGTCGTACCACCCACCAGGGACGGTGAGAAGCCCACGGGAGGAGGAAGGGGCCTGCCGGAATCTCAGGACGGCCATGTGCTCAGGGCACTCACACCTCACTGCAGGGCCTTGTTTAAAGCCTGTGGCCCTTGTCTGCCAGTCTCAGTTTTCCTAAATACAGGCAGCGTGAGCCCATAGCCAGTGCTAAGTGAAGGCCACTTGTCCTCAGCCCTGGAGGATCCACGATATGGATCCAAGCCTCCCTACTTCTTGTCCCTCTTACAGACTCCCCAAAACCTGCCCCTCTCACATGGCTCCTCCGGGACCCATGTTGTTACCTTGAACCTTTGCACAGGCTACCTGCTGCGACACGTGCCCTATTCTTGGCAAACTCCAATACTGTGCTGTTAAGTCTCGGTTGTGTTCTCTCCTCTGCGCTCCCACAGCCCAGGGGCCACTTGTCCTAACAATGCCCTCGCTGTACAATACCATGGGTGCCAGGTCCAAACCACCCATGAGCATTACCTGGGCCTGTGTTTCCTGAGCTGGCTTAGTGAGGCCCCTGAAGTGCCGGGGACCCAGGAATCTTTGTAAGGCACTGAGGTTACTATTATTATTTTTTTACAGGTACCCTATTTGAATGAAGGCCAGGGTCAGAGAGAAACTAGAATTATAGAGAATTACGTGACAGTCTTACACACCTGAGTCCATGGAATGGCACTATTTGCCATGTGTTTACAGTGAACTGCCTGTGTGTGTCCTTTGCCCATTGAGAAATAGTTCTTGTTGATTTTTAAGAAATAAAGGAACTTGGCTGGGCCTCATGGCTCATACCTGTAATCCCAGCACTTTGGGAGGCCAAGACGGGAGGATCATTTGAGGCCAGGAATCGAAGACCAGCCTGGGTAATATAGTGAGCCCCATCTCTACAAAAAATAAAATAAAATAAAATTAGCTGGGCGTGGTGGCATGCTAAGGCTGGAGAATTGCTTGCGCCCCAGGAGTTCAAGGCTGCAGTGAGTTATGATCATGCCACTGCACTCCAGCCTGGGTGACAAAGCAAGACTCTGTCTCAAAAAAAAAAAAGAAAAAGAAAAAAGAAATAAGTCCCAGGCATGGTGACTCATGCCTATAATCCTAGCACTCTGGGAGGCTGAGGAGGGAGGAAGGCTTGAAGCCAGGAGACCAGCCTGAGCAAGAGCCAGACCCTGTCTCTACTAAAAATAGAAAAATTAGCTGGGTGTGGTTGTGTGGGCCTGTAGTTGTAGCTACTCGGGAGGCTGAGGCAGGAGGATTGCTTGAGCCCAGGAGTTTGAGGTTGCAGTGAGGTGTGATGATGCCACTGTACTCTAGCCAGGGTGACAGAGTGAGACTCTGTTTCATAAAAAAGAAAAAAAATAAAAATAAAGTATCTTTTTGAGAAATAAAGGAAATCAGTCCTATGTGTTACATGTGGTAAACATTGCTTCCCAACTTGTTGTTTTCCAGCTGGTTTTCTTTAAACTCTTGGCCTGACAGTGCTCGGCCCTTTCTGCCCAAGTGTCTAGACAGACTCAAACACTCACCTCAGGCAACACGGGCTGCTTCCTCCCCTGTGGCTGGGGTGTAGCAGAGGGATGCCTGCCCTGCCCCAGAGCTGTGAACCCAAACCCAATCCAACCCTGACCCAAGTGACCGAACCAGCCTTGACCTGATTCCAGCACAACCTCAGACCCAGCCCTGACCCCAGCCCCAGCGGTGGCAGCAGGTCCACACTATTCTGGGCTGCCCTCAGTGGGCCTATCAATCAGGCGTCTTTTCTTTAAAGAAGACAGAGTCCAGCGTGCCCAAGTGTGGTTCCAGAGTGAAACTGGCAGAAGCAGGCTGAAGCCTCAGCCTCGCCTGACCTGATTCCCTCCCTCCTCCTCCCTGGGGTTTGCAGCTGGCCACCAGCCTGTCCTGTCATTTCTGTCATTTGCCTAACTCCCTGCATGGAGGTTCAACAGCAAGCTAGCTTCCAGTTCCCGAACTTCTGGCAAAACATCTTGCCTTTTTTTAACCTATTAAAATGATGGAGTGACCTCAGAGGTACGTTTGCAAAAGCCACCTTCCCATCCCATCACTGAAGCTTAACCAGACAGCTTGCTGCCTCAGGGCCCCACACACTGTCACACTCATAGCAGGGTCCTACCCCTGCCTCCTGCATCACCTACGTTAGTCAGAAAGTCAGGATAACTGCTGTTGTTAAAAAACTATGCAGTGGGTATAAACCTTTACTTCAAATACCACTTTTGTGTAAGAAACATCTTATTTTCTCAGGTCACACCAAATCTGAATCTGAACTCCCTTCTGCCAAGTAATTATAGTCATGCACCACTTAACAATGGGGCTATGTTCTGAGAAATGCATCATTAGGCAATTTTGTCATTGTGCAAACAGAGTGTACTTACACAAACCTAGATGGTATAGCCTACTATACACTTAGGTTATATGGTATAGCCTATTTTGGCTCCTAGGCTATAAACTTGCACAGCGTGTTACTGTACGGAATGTTGCAGGCAACTCTAATGCTATGGGAAGTATTTATGTATCTAAACATATTGAAAAGCTCCATTAAAAATACAGTATTATAAAGGTCAGGCACAGTGGCTCACCCCTGTAATCCTAAAACTTCGGGAGGCTGAGGAGGGAGGATCGCTTGAGCCCAGGAGTTGGAGACCAGCCTAAGCAACACAGAGAGACCCTGTTTGTACAAAAAATTTAAAAATTAGCCAGATGTGTTGGCATGTACCTCTAGTCCCAGCTGTTTGGGAGGCTGAAGCTGGAGGATCACTTAAGCCTGGGAGTTTGAGGCTGCAGTGAGCTATGATGACACCACTGCACTCTAGCCTGGGCAACAGAGTGAGACCCTGTCTCAAAAAAACCTCCAAAAACCAAAAAACCGTTATTATATCTTATGGGACCACCATGGTTTATGCAGTTCATCATTAACCAAATGTCGTTATGTGGTGCATGTTTGTACTGGGGTCCCCTCCGCTCCCCTGGCTGAGCAAGGACCTAGGTTTTGCGTGGGGCAGAGCTTCCTCTCAAATCTCTGTTGGCCACCACTTAGGATCTGTACTGTCCATGTTCACAAGGCCCTAGAAGGAGAAGCTCAGGTTGGACACAGGGACCTTGGTCAAGATCAGTGCCTAATTTGTAGGGTGTGTAATTGCTGGGTGCACTTTGTACTCACTCCCCACTGAGGTCTTGCCACTGTTCTGGATACTGTGAAGGAGGGGACATTGCTCCCACCATGATGAGTGATGCCACCTGCCATACACTATCTGTTGTGCCAGTGACCATTCTGCCAAGAGGAATGGAAGAGTCTGTTTCTCCTTGATTATCACACTTCTTGATCTTCGCCAAGAGTCTAGGGTAGGTGTTGGTCAACTATGGCTCATGGTGAAATCTGGCCCATTGCTAGTTTTTGTATAGCCCATGAACTAAGAATGGTTTTTATATTTTTAAATGGCTGGAACAAAACCATATAAAGAATAGTATTTTGTGATATGTGAGAATTATCAGCAACTCAAATTTTAGTATGCAGAAATAAAGTTTTCTTGGAACAAAAGCAGGCTCACTCATTTATTCATTGTCTATAGTGACTTTGGTACTATAAAGTCAGAGTTGAGTAGTTGGGATGGAGGTTATAGGTGGTGCTTTGGTCACTTCACACTGCTGCTCGGTGCACTACAAATTATACTTTTGCAATTAGAAATCAGCAACTTGGAGTGCCATTCATATAACCATACTGCCACATTACATTACATTACTTAGGTTACGTTACATTACGTTACGTTACATTACATTACATTTCTTTCATTTCATTACCAATGCATATCCAATATGTCAAAATGGAAAAGAGGAAATGAGTGACCTGTGAATTTCATGCTTTGAAGGCATAGCGGAGTGTGAATTATTTTGTTATCAAATTAACTGGAAAAGCATTGTTTATTATGCAATGACCTGATAGCTGTGCTAAATGAATATAATGTATATCAATATTACCAGGCCAGGTGAGGTGGCTCACACCTGTAATCCTAGCACTCTGGGAGGCTGAGGCAGGAGAATCGCTTGAGCCCAGTAGTTTGAGGTTGTTGTGAGCTAGGCTGATGTCATGGCACTCTAGCCTGGGCAACAGAGCAAGATTCTGTCTCAAAAAATAATAATAGGCCGGGCGCGGTGGCTCACGCCTGTAATCCTAGCTCTCTGGGAGGCCGAGGCGGGCGGATTGTTTGAGCTCAGGAGTTCGAAACCAGCCTGAGCAAGAGCGAGACCCCGTCTCTACTAAAAATAGAAAGAAATTAATCGGACAACTAAAAATATATAGAAAAAATTAGCCGGGCATGGTGGCGCATGCCTGTAGTCCCAGCTACTCGGGAGGCTGAGGCAGGAGGATTGCTTGAGCCCAGGAGTTTGAGGTTGCTGTGAGCTAGGATGATGCCACGGCACTCTAGCCCGGGCAACACAGTGAGACTCTGTCTCAAAAAAAAAAAAATAAATAAATAATAATAATCAATATCACCGGACTAAGCCCTCATCCCAATATTCTCAATTTACAGGAAAGTAATGGTCAAAAAAAAACTGAGAAAATTTAAAATAGAATATCTCATTACAGCAGAATTTCTTCACAAAAGTAAACAATGAACCACAAGTTTCTGAGTGGTTCCTTTGTTAGCCAAGCAAGGAAAGTCATCTCATGTTTGATTGCAGCAACTGAAAAAAGATACCTAAGTAAAATAATTTAATAATTCTTTTAAGACTACTGACCTTTTGGAAAGAATAGTTGGTCAAAGAGTCGAGGACATTGGAAGCAACATCAATAGTCAATTAAAAAACAAGGCAAATGTCCATCAATTTCACTCCTAGGTATATACCTAAAAGAATTAAAAGCAGGGACATGAAAAGCTACCTATAAACCAATACTTATAGCAGCATTATTCACAATAGCCAACAGATGGAAATAACCCAAGTGCCTGTCAATAGATGAATGGTTAAACAAAATGTGGAATATTAGCCAGTCATAAGAAGAAATGAAGTTCAAATACATACTAAAACATACATGAATCTTGAAAACACTCTGCTGAATGAAATAAGCCAAATGCAAAAGGACAAATATTTTATGATTCCACTTATAGGAGACATCTAGAAAAGGTAAATTCATAAAGACAGAAAGTAGAATAGAGATTACCAGGGGCTGGGGAGAGGGAGAAATGGGGAATTGTTTAATGGGTACAGGGTTTCTGTTTGAGATTGCTATGGACTAAATTGTATCCCCTCAATATTCGTATGTTGAAGTCCTAACCCCCAATGTGATGGTATGTGGAGATGGAGCCTTTGGGAGATAATTAGGTTTAGGTGAGATCATGCAGGCAGGGCCTTCATGATGATTCATGCTCTTACAAGAAGAGACACCAGAGAGCAGCTCTCTCTGCCATGTGAGGACACTGTGAAAAGGCAGCCATCTGCAAGCCGCAAGAGAGCCCTCACCAGAAACCGGCCCTGAGGTCACCCTGATCTCAGACTTCCATCCTCCAGAACTGTGAGCAGATAAATTTCTGTTGTTTAAGATGCCAGTCTAAGGTATTTTGTTATGGCTGCCTGAGCAGACTAATACAGGAATGATGAAAAATTTCCCCCAAAGTGCTAGGATTAAAGGCATGAGCCACTGTGCCTGGCTACTGTGAGGGAGGGGATACCACAATAAAAAATATTAAAAAAAAAAAAAAGAAGATGCACTTGAACCCCAGATCCCTTCCTCAACTCAACCCCGATGGGGCTGCCCTTCCCCCACCTCAGCAGATGACAGAGAAGACAGTGTCTCAAGACTGAGGGACATCAAGCAGTTATGGGTCAGGTTATCATCCTCAAAGCTCAAAGATTAAAAAGTTTATATACTGAATATGTAGACACCCCTGTTGTTCCCTAGGAATGATCTAGAATGCCAACAGACAGCATATACCTGCAGGCAGGAGATTGGCAGAGCCCTCAAGAGAAAAGACCTGAACATATTGACATTAAGCAGAATGGGGAGGGAAGGAGGTTCTAAAGGAAATGACCACTCAGGTCACACTACACTGAAACCATGAACAAGCCCCATTCAATGTTCACTCCTCCCAGTCGGGTTTTCAGGGCCTGATTCATCTACATAAGCAAACAACCAACAACCAGCAGACTTCAGAGAAGTAAAGGTAACATGGAAAACAGAGATGGAAACAATAACAACAAAACAAGTTACAGGATAGTACATTCTGGGTTAATATTCCCAGAGATATTAGAGAAGATATTACATTCATAAAACAATAACTGCAAGCCTCAAAATAGAAAAAGAAATCCCAGAGAGCAATATGAAAGTTCTTGAAAAATGAAAAATATAATAGTAGAAGTGGGAAACTCAATACAAGATTGGAAATAAAGTTGAGGAAATCTCTAGGAAGGAGAGTAAAATGACAGAGATGTTTGGGAATGATAGTAAGAGGAGAAAAAAAATGACAGAGATGAAAAATATAAAGAAAAGATTAAAAAAAAATCGGAAGACCAGTGCAGGAAGTCCAATATCAGACTCAGAATTCTGAAAAGTAAAAACAGAGAAAACTAAGGAGAGAAAATCTAAGAAATAATTCAAGAGAATTTTCCATAATAAAAGTACTCTATGTGCATTTCCAGATTGAAATGGCCTGCTTCCAGGATAGGTACCTGTCACAGAGCCAAGGGTCTCAAACCTTTTGGTCTCACGACCCCTTTTCACCCTTCGATATTATTGAGGGCTCCAAAGAATTTTGGTCATGTGGGTTATATCCATCAATATGTACCATATGAGAAATTAAAATGGAGAAAAAGTTTACATGTTTATTAATACATTTATAATTACATAATAAATCCATTACATGCTAACACAAATAATGCATTTTTAATGAAAAGTAACTATATTTTTCCAAATCAAAAAGAAGGTGAGAGGAGTGACATTGTTTTGTATTTTTGCAAATCTCCTTAATGCCTGGCTTAATAGAAGAGTGGATTCTCATACCTGCTTCTGCATTCAACCTGTTTCAACATCTCATGTCATGTAGCCTCTGGAAAACACCATGGTACACTTATGAAAGACAAATAACACCTTAGTATTATTGTGAAACTAACGTAGACTTCATGGATACTCCAAAATGACCGTGCTTTGAAAACTATTGAGTTAAACCGCATACACTTCTGCTAATGTTCAAGTCTCATTGGCTTCATGCCATAAAAATGTACTCCAGTGCAGATTAGCCAGATTTCCTCGGAGATCCAGCTTTTTCTATCATGCTATAAATTATACCATCTGGAACGTGTGGTTTCCAAGTTTGGTAAATGAGAGGAGGAGAGGGCTAGTGAATCAGGTGGGATGCATTTAAGGGCAGGGCCTGCAGGTCGGGTGTGTCTCTTCTGCCCATATTTATTGTCCACAACTCTGTCACTGGACCTCAGTTTAACTGCAAGAAGCCTGCAAAATGTCACCTTCCTGTGTGTCCAGAAAGAGAACTGGGTATGGTGTACACTCCGCATCTGCGCCACCCCTGGGGTAGTTGTGGCGCTCACATGATCCTGTGACCAGAAGCCTTCACAGGCCATTTATGAACATTTCCCATGTTTCTGCAGAGTTTTCAAACAGTTGCCCCGTTAGTGACAGCAGAATATTAGGGGTGACTTTGGCTTCTAGCATTTGTCTTTTTTGAATCAGTTTTTTTTTTTTTTTTTTTTTTGAGGCAGAGTCTCACTGTGTTGCCCAGGCTAGAGTGCCGTGGCGTCATCCTAGCTCATAGCAACCTCAAACTCCTGGGCTCAAGCAATCCTCCTGCCTCAGCCTTCCGAGTAGCTGGGACTACAGGCATGCGCCACCATGCCCGGCTAATTTTTTCTATATATTTTTAGTTGTCCAATTAATTTCTTTCTAATTTTAGTAGAGACGGGGTCTCGCTCTTGCTCAGGCTGGTCTCGAACTCCTGAGCTCAAACAATCCGCCCGCCTCGGCCTCCCAGAGAGCTAGGATTACAGGCGTGAGCCACCATGCCCGGCCTGAATTAGTTTTTCTATTTTAATTATAAAAGTAATACATTTTCATGCACACAAAATCATTTTGCAATGATCAGAGGGTAAAAGAGAAAGATAAAAATTACCCCCTACAGAACCTCCCTCAACGTGTGTCACCACCAGAGGGAAGCACAGCCAATTCTTTCAGAAAGTTTCTTACATAAGCCTGTATGTACATCTATTTTTTTGATGGGATTATATTATGCATACTATTCTATAAATCATAAAGGAGGGACTTGTGAGTAGAGACAAGATTATACACGGAAACAGATGGAAGGTAGGATAACCCCTCCGGATGAACTTAGGGTTCCCTCTGGCTGAAGGAAAAAATAAAGGGGTGGCTGTGGCCACAGAGCAGACCCTCGGGCCCTGCCTCCAGGTAGCATGTGGGGCTGGTGGGGGCAGCCAGATCCCCAGATGGACCACTCAGTACGCCCAGGCAGTAAGGGGGTCCCCAGCACTGCAGGGGCTTCAGCAAGTTGCTAGGCCTGAGGTCACGATGGCCAGGCATGGTGGCCTTCTCAGTGTTCATCTGCGAGGACACATAACTATGGCACAGTTCTTCTCTTGTGCCATGACCTTGGACAGAGGGAAAGAAGAATAAACCTATTTCCAAGAGTGGAACCCTACCAAGGTTTTATACAACCTGTGAGCCCAGAATGGTTTTTACATTTTTAGATGGCTGAAAAAAAAATCAAATGAAGACTATTTTGGGACACATGAAAGTTATCTGAAATTCCAATTTCAGTGTGCAGAAATATAGTTTTATTGGAACATAGCCAGGTTCGCCCGTTCCATGGTGCCTATGGCTGCTTTCGGGCTCCAGCAGCAGAGCTGAGTAGTTGGGACAGAGATCACAAGAGGTGCTCTTATCACTTGGCTCTGCTGCTCGGTGTGCGACAAGTTGCAGTTCTGCCAAGTGTATCGCCATATGGTGATGATTTATGGATGATTTCATTCCATTACTAGTGCATACCCATCATGTGAAAAGAAGAAAGGAGGAGGAGACGTAGAGTGGGTAATTTTACTGAGGACCTGCCTTATGCTAGAGCCTAGAGGCGATTTTAGGGCTTTCCTGACGCAGTGTGCTGAAGGCAGAGAGGGGTCCAAGTGAGTAGGAAGGGGCGCAGGGGAAAGGGAAAGTATTAACTGGGCTGCTCCAAGACCCCTAGGCAGAGGTGTGCCCAGGCCTGGTCAGCTTTTTGGGGACGCTCCCCAGGGTACCACATGATCCTCCCAGTCCATGACGTTCCTGGTCCTTTAGTCATGCCAGCACCTAAGCATGCACTGGATGGATTCTTGTCATCATCAGTGAGGGCTGCAGAGCATATGACATTCAAGGACACAGCTGGACTTGCAGTGCTGATGTGAAGTCACAGTGGCACTCTAAAGCAGCCAGTCACCAGCCAGCTGGAATCTCAATGCACTCACCACTTTGTCTTGATTGCAGCAGGAATGAAGACCCTGTAGGAAATCAGCTCACCCAGGCGACCCTATACATAGAGTTTTCATACTCTTTCAAACAACCACCAATTTTAGAACCTACATCCCCCTATTTGTTCAAGACATCTCAACCTTCCTTGCCCCTCTTTCCCCATTTCTACTGTTTTCCATGCTCCTTTCTTTCTTGCCTTTCGTCAGCAGCCTGGACCCTAGGGCCCAGACCTACAACCTCCCTCTGGGTATCTAGGGTACGATGTCCCAGTGATAGCCCATGTCCCTTCTATCTGTGACACACCTGATCAGGGTCCATCCCATGTCCCATTCTGTCTCATACTCAATTATGGAAAGAATCAAGTGCTAGGGAGTAGGAGTGTCAGGTGGCCTCGTATCTTATCACCTTGTGACACCTACTGATCTGCCATACCCTCAGCCTTCAGTCTGGGCTTGAGCGTGGGGTGACGAAGGCTCATTCACAGTCCACAAAGCAGAACTGTATCCTAAGGTGGTGGCTCAGCTTGGCCTCTGTCAGGCCAGCAGCATCTGGGTTGGGCAGTATTTGGTGGAACCAGTGATTTCCATGTCACGTGTCTACTGCTTCATGTCTGTTGCCATAAATGCTTCCTTTAGCCTACAGTGATGCTGCATGGGATTCCTGTTGGATGCTGTACGTAAACCCAGAGAGACTGGGGGCTGCTGAGGCTTTGCAGGCAGGAAGGCCTTTTGTACCCAAAGTATGCGTCAATCCCATTCAGGATGAAACATTGCTCTTTCCAGGGTGAAAACCATTTGATGTAATCAACCAGCCACCAAGAGGCTAGTTGGTCTCACTGAGGAACACATATCTGGTGACTTTTTGGTGTCTGTTGCTAGAATGTGGAACTCAGTAGTATCAGTAGCTGTGTTGGTATCTATGAGAAGGAAGTCAGGCCACTGGGTTCAGGTATGTCTTCCATATCTGCCATCTTGTCTCCTACATTCATGAGCCTGTTGCTAGGCATAGGAGTGGCTGAGGGCAAAGGCTGATGACACTGACTAGAAGGATCATCTTGTGTCATCTGTTTAGTATTGTTCTGTGCAGATGCTCTCTGGTGAGCATTAGTGTGAGATCAATAATCCTCAGTATTTGTGTCCAGTCCCATGGATTCAACTACATCCTTCTCTTGCAGATCTCTTTTTCTTCCATCTTCAAATTTTACTCCTTCTAGGGACCTGATCAATTAGCTAAGACCCTTACCACTGCACATGAATCCATATGCATATTTACCTTGGGTCACTTCTCTTTCCACACAAAGCAGATGACCAGGTATACTGCCCAAACTTTTGTTCACTGGGAAGATTTTCTCTCACCATCAGGAGGATAGAGCAAGAGCAGTTCATTTTCTGTTTGTCCCCTTTGAACAAAGGCAACCTATCCTTAAACCAAGCTTGGACTTTCTTTGGCTCCATTAGCTGCTTACTGGGAACCCCATATAATGGCATGTGTGTGAGCTAAGTGAGAGGGATCAGTGCAACAGTGTTAGGTGACATTGGTGTTTGAGGCACTTGTTTATATAAATTACTTGTATAATCTGGACCTGTGCAAGCTTCATCTGAGATGTACAACATCTCAATAATAATGGATTTGCTGCTGGGCCTGGCCAACCTAATGATTCTTGTGGGTCTGCCAGCACTCAGCTCAGGATGGGAAGTTCTAGCCACATGATCATATGATAACCCATGATCATAAACTCAGTCAATACCAAGGTCAGAAATTGTTCTTCTAATGGTATATAGTTCTTTGATACAGATGGTCTGGTTAAGGCCAGAGGTTTGCCCTGTGACTCTTTTTTTAGGGTTTGCCCAAGGCTTCTCACAGCATCTTTCTCTGTGATGGTGTCTTCCAGACTATTTGGCCCAAGTGGTAGGACTTCTGATACTACAGCCTGGATCTGCGGCTGAGTTCTTTCTTGTTTTAGAAATAACTCAAAAAATTAGTGACCTTTCACATTGCCTGATAAATGGTTTGGAAAAGTATGCCCAAACATTGAATTCTGCCTCCAAAACCAAAACAAGAACAGAGGCACAAAAACAGGGGAAAATAGAAATCAAATAGTAAATTACAGAACTAAATCTACCATATCAATAATATATGTAATCATTAAATGTAAATATACTAAAATGCCAGGTAAAAGGTAAAGATTCTCAAATGAATAAAAAAGCAAGATCTAACTATATGCTATCTATAATTATACTCACTTTAACTATAAAGACATAAATAAAATGAGAATAAATGGATGGATAAGGATATGCCAAGCTAACAGTGAACATAAGAAAGCTGCAGTGGTGGCTGGGCACGGTGACTGATTGATGCCTGTAATCCTAGCACTTTGGGAGGCTGAGGCAGGAGGATCACTTGAAGCCAGGAGTTTGAGGCCAGCCTGAGCAATAGCAAGACCCCATCTCTACAAAAAATTTAAAAATTAGCTGGACATGGTGGCGTGCACCTGTAGTCCCAATTACTTGGGAGGCTGAGGCAAGAGGATCACTTGAGCCCAGGAGTCTGAGGTTGCAGTGAGCTATGACAATGCCACCGCACTCTTGCCTGGGCAACAGAGCAGAGACCCTGTCTCAAAAAACAAACAGGCCAGGCTCAGTGGCTCATGCCTGTAATCCTAGCACTCTGGGAGACTGAGGCGGGAAGATCGCTTGAGGTCAGGAGTTAGAGACCAGTCTGAGCAACAGGGAGACTCCATTTCTACTAAAAGTAGAAAAATTAGCTGGACAGGGTGGCATGTGCCTGTATTCCCAGCTACTTGGAGGGCTGAGGCAGGAGACTTGTTCAAGCCCAGGAGTTTGAGGTTCCAGTGAGCTATGATGACGCTGCTGTGCTCTAGCCAGGATACTCTTGGCTACAGGAAAATGTTCCAGCCGGGCCTACGTCTCTTTTGAGCTGCAACTTGTGAATGCTCTGATGGCTCCTGGCCAAGGGATGAACCCCAAATCTCCTACTCTAGAAACTTTATCTTCCCTCAGGAAGCACCTGAAGAGTCCCTTCTTGTCCCGTGAAAGGAGCCACGTCTACCCCTCCTACATACCGACAGCTCTTCCAACACCCTCAGGGAGAGGGACTTTGTCTCTGCACTCCCCCCACCTTTGGACATTGCATTGGAACTCTTGACAGTATTTACTTCCGTTTCCAGTAGGCAAAGAGGTTGGTCACAGGGGGGTGTCAGGTTAATGTCTGACACCATTTCCACCCACAAGGATTCAAGACTGCCACAGGCAGATGGAGGCTGGGTAGACAGATGGATGCCAAAGTGAAGTATCTCAAGAATGAAAAAACAAACACCACATGTACTCACTATTAAATTGGAACTAACTGATGAGCACACATGTGCACAGAGGAAAGTAAAACTCATTGGAAAGCAACTGGGGGGAGGAGAGGAGAAAAGGGGAATAAACCAACCTAATGGGTACTATGAACACTATTTAGGTGACAGGCACACCTATAGCCAAGACTCAAGCATTACAAAAATGATCCATGTAACCTATGACATTTGTACCTCTTTAATATTTTGAAAGTAAAAAAATATAAAGAGCCAGTATAGCCCCAACAGTGCCCTGGTGACAGGTGCCAACAGTGCCCTAGGGCTAAAACTGATGCAGCAGCCGCTGGCACTGCCCTCGCTTCCCAAACTGGTGTTTGCTTAAGGCCGGAACCCTGATGGGCACCAAGCACAGACAGGAGGCTGCCAGGGTGCGCCTGAGCTGAGATTAAGGTTTGTGTGGCCCAGGGTCACTCTTGCCTCCTCTCCTCCAGGAGCTCTGGGACTTGGCAGAACAGGAATCAAACCTGCAGATCCTTCAACCTGGTGAGGGCACAGCCAACTCTGAGCCACTCCTTTCCCTGGGGTTGCATTCTCTGCCATGGTCACTCTCATACCCCAACTACCTGGTCCCCACTCCGGTGCCTATGCCTGATTCACACTCATGCTAATTTAAAAAAAATTTTATTTGTAGAGGCAAGGTCTTGCTACGTTGCCCAGGCTGGTCTTGAACTCTTGGCCTCAAGCGATCCTCTCACCTTAGTGTCCCATAATACTAGCGTTACAGGAGTGAGCCACTGTGCCTGGCCAATCCTGACCATTTCTGAATCTCAACCAAGTGAGCATCCCCTGGAAGCATGTGACCTGCCCACTTGCTGTAGGTCAGGATGTAAATAAAGGCTCTGATATCTGTTCAGCTGATTGCAACAAAGACATGGGGAAAAGAAGACCCTTCAGAAGGGAGATCCTATGCTTAGCCCAGGGTCAATATGGGGCATAGGAGTTCCCAGGAGGAGGGGTGGGCTGTCAAACAAGAAGCAGAAGCCAAGGGAAGGAGGGGAAGGAGGATTGGGCAAGGGCCCGAAGCCAGCTCCACCTCATTTCCAAAGATGTCACAGACCCCACATCCATTCAGCTGGCCAAGAAACAGGTATGGGAGCATCTGAGAGGCAAAAGCCTGATCCTGCTGGTCAACAACACGGGCCTGTTGATGACCTCATCACTGGATACAAAGGAGGCATCCAACACACAGCTGTCATACCTGACCAGTGTTATATGGCCCCTGCTCCCCAGCCAGGTGAGCCACCTCCCCTCCACCTGCTGGCCCAGACTAGACCTTGTCCCTGGGCTGACGCTCTTCTTTTGTTCCCAGGGTCCTCAGGCAGGGGTAGGGACATGAGCAGCCCCAAGTTGGGGAAGGAATCTGGCTCTAATACCCCTGACACCTGCTGCCCAATTGAGTCACATAGACTTTTCTGCAGAATGAGAACATTATTAGCTTTCTTGACAGGTTTAGATCTGTCAAGATGGAGGCCTTGTTTCTTCTTGTTGGCATCCTCCTCCCTGTCCTAGGCCTTTGGGTCGCTTCTGAGGAAGGTTTCCTGGATCCACCCCCAAAAAGAACTGTGCTAAGTGTAAGCTGCCATCTTCAATCTTTGCAGCACTGTGGGCTTCATGACAGAAATTCTGAGCTGGGACTGCAGACACAATGTGTTTTACCGCTGTAGTAAGGTGACAAGAGTGGGAGGACCTGGGGCTTTGGGGACCTCTAGGGCCTCCCTGGGTTGGCCATAGCCCTTCCCAGCTCATTCCTCTTCAGGCTGCCTGAACATGCTGACCCAGTGCCTGGCTCTGGCCTGCAGTGAGGAAGGCATCCTCTGTGCTGGCATCCACCCCGCTGGGTGAATACTAGGATGGGCTGTTCCAATTTGCACATTGTGAGTGTCAGTTTTCTGACCCCCAACATTATAGCCCAGCTGGAATCTGAGGATAGGGTTGTTCAGTTAGGTTCTCAGGGGAGCCTGGTGAAGATGTCAGGTCAAATGAGGCCTATGCCCTTGAATTCCATTTTTCCAGGGCTGTCAATGGTAGAAGGGACCCATGATATCATTAGGTGAAGTTGCCCAAGACAGCTGCCTACAGGGAATTTAGAGGGTTGGGTCCTGGGGTCCAGGCTGCCGATGAAGGGCATATAGTGGAACTTGGGAAGGCAGTGCTGCAGGTTGTAGAAGGAGGAGAGATGCTCCAGGATGGGTGATGGGTTGGAGGAATCCACAGGAATCCCTGGGGTGTCCACACAGTGTCATCTCATCAGCACGGGCAAGTGGTGGGTGCCATTCAGCCCCCTGAAGGTATAGGGTCCAGCTTCTCTGGGCCCTTCTCTGACTTTGGTTCACTCTGCAAGTCCGGCTGTGGGCTGGCCTGTGGTCTCAGCTGAACCATGAGGGTTGTGTGCTCTGCAGGCCCCAGGGACAGTGACTGAATCCATTCTGGTCATGCTAACAACAATGGCTTGGCTCAGAGAGAAAGAGGCAGGAGACTTTCTGGACTGGGAAGGCCGAATCATCTCCTGGTGAGTATCTCCGAGGAGTGGACCAGACCATGGGAGCCCCAAGAGACCCAAGTTCTCTGTGTTCAATCCCCAACCCTCATGTGAGCCCCGCTTCCTCCACCCCCAGTCCCCCAGTAAGCGCTAAGCATCTGCCCCAGGCTCTGGCACACAGTAGGCACTCAGTAAATACTTCGAGGATAAAGGAATAAGCTCTGCCTCCTTGCTGGGTTCTAAGGGCCAGCATCGGTTTGGTATCCCCAGAGCTGAGTGTCAGCCTCTTGTTCCTCCACCTCTGACACCCCCAGCAGCCCCTCCCCACTCACTGACCCCAGGCCTCAGCCATAATCTTGTACCAGAAAGGCCTCAGGCTTTGGAGTTAGGAATGCTGGGTTAGAGCAGGGATTTCAGAGCTCCGTTTACATCAGAGTCACCTGAAAAGTCTATTAACACTCTGCCAGCTGAGCCCTACCCCAGGAGATTATGATTCATTATGTCTGGCCAGGGCCAATTTACATTCCCACAAGTTCCTAAATTAGGCTGACGCTGCTGGTTTGGGCACCACATTTTGGGGGATGAACATGTTTAGACGCCCCTGGAACAGAGTTTCTTGGGCCCGTGCCCCTGGTCTGTGCCTTACCTCCTTGGTGCTCTCTGATGGTGTGTCCACTGCTAGAATCAGCCTCTGATGTGCCCGGGGCTTTTCAAGCTCACTCTAGAAGTCGGTCAGAAGTGTCAGGAATTAACACCCCCAATAGCCCTCCAGGAAGGACTGAGGGGGTTGCTGTATATCTACTCTGACTTCATCCTGCCTCAGGTGGAACCCCTCTGAGACATGTATTCTGCACTGTATCCTAGAGTTCCCCATCTGCACCCCTGGGGCGGATAGGCAACCAGTGGAACCCTGCTTGATAACCCACTTTACACTGGCTGTCTTCCCTTCCTGTGTCACCTCTACATTCTCCTACCATGGCTCTGTGTACCCTCTGAGAAATTTCCTGGGCTGCAATGTTTATCTCAAGACCTTCTGCAGCAGGAACCCAAACCTAAGACAATGTCTCTGCCTCTTATTCTTCTATGACTATGGTCAGGTTCATGCCATTGTTCTGGGCCTCAGTTTGTTCTTCTATAAAGTGGGGAGAAGTCCTCCAACATTCTTATTGACTTGTGGTAACAGTGCAATGAGTGTGGGCATTACAGGGCAGGGGACTCACTGGGGCTAGGAGGAGGGAACTCATTTCAGAGATGAGCATTTAGAGCTGGCCTCTTGGAGGCAGAAATTGCTCAGCAGAGAGAGGTCCTTCCTAGAATATCTTTTGTTTCTTTGTTTTAAACAACATTTATTATCTCACACGGTTTCTCAGGGTCAGGGATCTGGGAATGGCTTAGCTGGGTTCTGGCTCAGGTCTCTAAGGAAACTACAGTCAGGATGTCAGCTGAGGCTGCAGTCATCTGAAGGCTTGGCTGGGGCTGGAGGGTCTGATTCCAAGTGTACTCACATGGTTGTTGGCAGGCGGCCTCAGGTCCTTACCCTGTAGACCTCTCCGTGGGGTTGAGCATCCTATGAAATAGCAGCTGGCTTTCACCAGAACAAGCAATCCAAGACAGAAAACAAGGAAGAAGCCATATGCTTTTTAGTCTCAGAAGTCACACACCATCACTTTAGCCATATTCTGTCCATTAGAAGAGAGTCACTAAATCCAACCCACACTCAAGCAGAGGAGAATTAAATTCCACCTCCTCAAGAGAGGAGGAGTACCAAAAAATTTGTGGACATACTTTAAAACCATCACGGTCCCTATGCCCCTTTCAGGCCTGGGATGGTAATGACTTCTAACTGTTGCTACTCTTGAATATCATAATATACATGAAATCAGGACTATCTTCCTAAATCACAAATCTGATTGTGCCATTCCCCTGCTCTAAACCCTTCCATGGCTCCCCAGTGCTTCAGGGTGAAAATCCAAAGTAAACTTTGGTAAGCTGGCCTTTGTGACCTTGCTCCTGCTCCCTTTACCTCTCATGCCCTGTCTATTTGCCTCTGTGCTACATCCAGCTTCCTGAACTGTCCCTTGAAATCATGAGGTTTTTCTTCTTTATTTTTTGCCCTAGAACTGGGCCTGCCAGATAAAATACAGAACTCTCATTTAAACTTGAATTTCAAATAAATAACAAATAATTTTTCAGAATAAGTATGTCCCCAATATTGCATGGGACATGTGTACATACTTTAAAAAGTATTCACTGTGTATGTGAAATTCAAATTTAACTGGGTGTCCTAATTTTTATTTGCTAGATCTGGCAGCCTTATCCAGCATGAGCACATGGTGTTCCACCCGAGCTTTCTGTGACTTTTCGCATGTCTGAGTCCTTTTCTGGAGTTAGCTCTCAGCTTAGAAATGACCTCCCCAGGAAGACAGTTCTCCTTCCCCCTTTCCCAGGCTGAGGCTACAGTCCTGTCACTGCTGTGACTCAGTTGTTCCCACTAAGCAGAGTAGGTCTATCTCGTTCGCTAACTCCCCAGCCCTTAGCAAAGTGTCTTGCACTTGGTAGCCACTTATTTGTTGAAGGAGTAAGTGCTGACCTAGGTCCTGGCTGCAGGGCCTAAGGAGCCTTCCAAGTCTGGGGCCCCCAGTGAGGGGGCAGAAGCATCAGTTATCTACCACTGCAAATGAGCCACTCTAAAAGTTAGTGGCTTAAAACCACAGCAATCATTTACTTTGCTCACAAACCTGCAAAATAAGCAGAGCTCAGTGG
This sequence comes from Propithecus coquereli, assembly GCF_000956105.1. Lineage (NCBI taxonomy): Eukaryota > Metazoa > Chordata > Mammalia > Primates > Indriidae > Propithecus > Propithecus coquereli. Next base: position 4,346,036 of record NW_012152729.1, on the reverse strand, counting down.
GGACAGCTTGTCTCTGTTCCATGCAGTATCAGCTGCGGCTGGAGGAGCCACTTCCAAGATGACTCACTTAAGTGGCTTTTGAGTTGGTGCTGCATGTTGCTTCCTCTCCAAACATGCCTCTCCATTGGGCAGCTTAGGCTTCCTCACAGTGCGGTGGCTAGGTTCCAAGAACAAGCATCCCATAAGAGCCAGGAAGTAGCAGATGCTACTTTTTTAAGGCCTGAATCTAGAAACCGGTACAGTGTCACTTCCGCCATATTCTATTGATTAGGCAGTTGCAGAGTCCATATTCAAGGAGAACGGACATAGACCCCATCTCTTGATGGGATGAGACAAGTGTGAAAGAATTTTGTGTCATGTTTTAAAGCCACAGGAGGGGAGAATACTCACCACAAAGGAGCTGACAAGGCCCATCACCTGCATCCAGTTGGAGCGGATGACTGTCTATAGGATGCCATTCTCTCCACTGGCTAGCGGGTAGCATGGGACCAACATGTTCAGGGAAGCCTTGGTGGGGACAGGGAAGGAGAGAGAGACGGAGAGAGAGAGAGACAGAGAGAGAGAGAGAGAGAGAGAGACAGAGAGAAAGGGTTCTACCTTGAAGGATGAAGGACTCACACATTCAACCAATGCAGGCACTTAAGATAATCAAATATGAAAGGAGGCTGCCCATTTGGCAGTTGTCATGGATCCCTTGGATGTCATAAACACAGCTATTTTGAAAGTAAAATATTTTCCTTTGGTTTTGAAAAATTTTAAATCTATGGAAAGCTGACAGAACAGCAAATGAACAACCATATAACCGTCACAACCCATATACCTGGTTTCATCAATAGTTAACATTTTACCACATTTGCTGTTTGAAAGTAAGTTGCAAACAAGACATTCCATTCCCAAATCTTGCAGCCTGCATCCCCTCGGAATTACTGTACTCTCTGCAGTGGTTCTCAACTGGGGGTGAGTTTGCCCCCCAGGGGGACATTTGACACTACCTAAAAACATTTTTAATTAATTTATTGAGAAAAAAATTATATAACATAAATATTCATCATTTTAACCATTTTAAAAGTGTACAGACCAATGATTTTTGTATAGTCACAATGTTATGCAATCATCACCACTACCTCATCCAAAAACACCTTCTGAAATTTTTGGTTGTTGCAACAGAAGGGGTGTGGCGCTACTGACATCTAGTGGGCAGAGGCCAGAAATGCTGTTAAACATCCAACAAGAAAGAATTATCTGGCCCAAAATGTCAACAGCAGAGGTTGAGAAATCTTACTCTATATAACACCATTATACGTCTAAGCAAGCCAACAGTAATTCAGTAGTATCATCCCCGCTTGTCCCAAGAATGCCATTTTAGCATTTTATTTTAGTTCAGGAGGCAAGCAAAGTTCACGTATTGCATTTGGTCATGTATCTCTAGTCTCTTTTAACATAGAAGAGTATCCTCTGCCCCACACTCAGCCTGTTTGTTTGTTTTTCATGTCATTGATATTTTTAAGAGTTCAGGCCAGTTTTCTAGCACAATAGTCTGGATTTATATGATTGCTTCCCCAAGATTAGATTCACGGTAAATACTTTTGGCAAGAATACTATTATACATTGGTGCTTTTTGCATCACATCAAGAGGTCCATGAGACTGCAATGCTGTTTATGACGCTGAAATCAGATGATAACGTAGTTCAGAAGATGGAAGCAGGATACAGCCTTCCTCCCACCCCCGTCCCTGCTCAAATACAGCCCAACTGCTATCCTAGCAACAAAACACCCTGCACACATGACTTTCAAGGCTGTGCTAAGCACCCCATGTACTCGCCATCAAATTGGTATTAACTGATCAATACTTAAGTGCATACATAGTAATAACATTCATCGGGTGTCGGGCAGATGGGAGGGGGGAGGAGGGGATGGGTATATTCACACCTAATGGCTGCAGTGCTCACTGTCTGGGGGATGGACACACTTGAAGCTCTGACTCGGGTGGGGCAAAGGCAATATATGTAACCTAAACATTTGTACCTCCGTAATATGCTGAAATTTAAAAAAAAAGGCTGTGCTGAAGAAAAATGAAATCCCATACCTAAAATCACTCTTTCTGGGCTGATAATTTGCCCAAAGTCAGTACTTGTCCAAGTCAAAGCCAAACCTGGCTCCCAAGGGCAAGTTTTTGGCCCTGACTTTGGCAGAGGGTGCTGGCCCATGTGAACCATCCTACCCCCAAGGCCACAGCAGGGGCAAGGCTTCTGGAGGCCAGGACTTTCATGAGAGTCACAGGTAGACCCTGAGGGTGCTCAGAGCCTGGGAGAGCTCAGCTGAGGTCAAGGGAGGACCATCAGGCCCTGCCCAGATTGGATGAACTCACTGTGAGTTCTCCAGCCACAGCCTTCTGCAGACACCAGAAGGATTTTCAGAAGCAGGACCAGGGAATTCTGGGACAAAGGTGACTCTTTCCCATAGGATGTGAGTGAGGAAGGAGAAAGCCCCAGAGACTACTAGAAGTAAGTTTGGGTCCATAAAGGAAAAAAAAAAAAACCCTTAGAATAAAGCATTCGCTACAATAAAATATACAGATAAGAAATGTAAAGAAACTGACGCTATCATTTGGGAATGTGTTTGGCTACAAGCAACAGAAAACCCAAGAGTGACTTAAACAAACATTTGTCTCATGCAACAAGATATCAGAAGTTGGCAGGCCAAAGTTGGTGCAACTGCTTTACAGTTACATCAAGGCACAGTCTACTTTTCTCGTTCACCATCGTTATCAAGTTAGTCCATTCTTATCCTTGTAGCCTCATGGCCACAAGTTGGCAACTACAGCTCCAAGCATTATATTCACACCAGGCAGGAAGTAGAAGGGAAAAGAAGCATAAAGGGGAAAAAAAATTTTCTAAAAAGGGCTCAGCATAAGTCTCACGGGTCACAAACGTACACGAGGGACACAACAAACTTTTAGAGAATCTGAGGTAGTAGGTTTAGGCACTGCCCCAAACGAAAGTAGGCTTCAATTGTATGAATATACCATTATCCATTTTCCTGTAGATGGATATTTGGATTGTTTCCGGTTTTTAGCTAATATGAATAAAGTTGCTTCCCCGCTGGGGTTTGATCCCCTCACAGCTTCTATACCTCCACCTCCCAGGCCCTTTCTTTGCAGCTGGAGGCATAGAAGATGGGAAGGGCTAAAAGTAGAAAGGAGGGGATCCAAGTGTCACCTCCCCAGAGAATTTCCCTGGACGCTACTGCAGCTCTCTCTGTTTTCTCAAGCTGACCCTATCAAGGCAGGCAGGCACTACCTGATCAGCCACTCATGCACCTACTCATTCATTCATTAATACACTCTCCCTGCATCCTCCTCTGAGTAATGCTCTGGCTAGTCCCTGGACTCCCACCTATAACAAGCCAGTTGAGAGGCAGGCTAGGAATCAGCCTCTGTGCCCACCTGCCCACTTACCTTAAATGAGGTGCATGTAAGTGCTTACCCATGAAAAGCCACCTGCGGGGAAGCTGGGTTCCAGAGTCTTCTGTGGGCCCAGCTCCTCCATGCAGGCCTAGCACCCTACCTAGGCCCATCCCTACTACCACCATCCTCCCCACGTGGGGGGGTCAAACATCTCTCAGGATCGGAGCCCTGCTGCCCCAAGACTCCCAAACACAACCACTTGCTTTTCTCTGCGCTCGCACACTGATGCGCAGGGGCGTTCCCGGATGGCCCTCGCTTGTTTTATAATAATTTCATTTATAACATGAACCAACTCTATAGCGGCAAAACCATTCCCCTCTTGTTAAACCCCATTATCACAACACTGCCACCAACATCCTAACTTGCCTTTTTTTGCATTTGAATTTTTGCCATAAAAAACATTCTTAGGAGAGAGGATCCTGGATCAAAGCATATAAAAATTATCAAAAGTAACAGCTGTTATATATTCAGCACCTAGTATGTGCCAGGCTGGGATCAATTTCCTGAGGGTTGAGGAGGAGAGTAGCACGGGTGGGTTCTGGCCACAGGTGTGCCAGGATCCACTGAAGGAGATGCTTCTGGCTGCTGGGTGGGGAAGAGATGAAGAGGGGGCAGAACGGAGGGACAGGGCGTGACTCACTTCCATTCCCTAGAACTAAGTGGGCGGAGTGAGTATGTGGTAAACATGTGCTGACTGCGGAAATTAGCAAGATGAGCAATTGACGTGTGTGTCCAAGAACAAACACATGCGTAATGAGTGGGCAAGGAGGTAACCAAGCTGATGGCGACCCTGAAGAATGAGGGGAGTGAGGCTGAAGGATGAATTTGTGTCCTGGGGCCTGCTTGGCCAGACCATGGGAAGAGGAAGTTGGAAGCTCATGAGGGAGGTCCAAGGCCTGAGTTCTCCACACTTCCCCAATGTCATGGAGCTGAACTGCGTCCCCCTGAAATTCGTTTGTTGAAATCCTAACCCCAGTACCTCAGCGCACAACTATATTTGGAGATAGGGCCTTTAAAGAGGTGACTGAGTTAAAATGAGGCTGTCAGGGTGGGCCCTAATCCAATCTGACTGGTGTCCTTGAAAGAACTTTGAACACACAAAGAGACACCAGGGATTCATGCACACAGAGGACTAGCCATGTGAGGACACAATGAAAAGGCCACCATCTGCAAGCCAAGGAGAAGCTTTGGAAGAAATCAAACCTGCTGACGCCTTGATCTTGAATTTCTAGCCTCCAGAACTGTCAGAAAATAAATTTCTGGTGGTATTTTGTTATAGCCACCCTAGCAAACTAAATACATCTAACAATACATCTAACCATTTTATTTTTTGGTGAGGATTGGTCATTTTAAGTCAGGCAAACGTTCACAAGAATGCCACTTGGAGCATGAGAATGCATGTTCAACACGGTTGTAGGGCAGGAGAAAGTGTCCTCTGATTTCACACATGAAGGGCTCTATGAAGGTTTGGAGAAATGTCCTTGTGAAAACTAAGGGACTTTTATCATGACCAGCACTGCCATTGGAGAGGGGTGGAACCTCCATTCTTGGAGTCTGGCCAGAGGAAAGCCTGTCCCAGCATGCTCTGGAGCCCCCTCATCTCATATCTGTGAACTGGCCTCCATGGCGTCCCACACTGGTCCAGAGTGGGACAGCCACCTCTCTGAGTCTCAGATTGCATGTCAGCAACCCCTGAGGCTGCTGCACCTGTGCCCAGCACCCCAGGCAGCATCTCCCTGCCTGTGTCCAGAGTTCCCACAGTCTCTGTTCTTACCTGCACCAAACCTGAGTGACAGGGGTGAGCAGGTTGGAGAGTTCCTGGGTCTTTAGCAGAAAGAGCAATTTCTAGTTAAGAATCATTTCTTGGTCGTTAAGACGGTTCCTGCTGTGAAAACACCTTTGTTCCTAGGGCTTTAATTGAGCCATTAAATTCCTTCAGGGAGCAGGGTTGCTCCCACCTATAGAGATGGATCAGGAACAACATGGGGACATCCTGGGGACCCATCCACCCAACATTGCCACGCCTCCTCTCTGGAGGGTTTCTGGGGGCTCAAACCGCACTTCCCCAGAAATTCTCTTATGCTCAGGGGTCCTCTCACTGCCTGGAATGGAACAGGCTCCTCACTACTTTGTGTGGGTCTCCTGTGAGTGTGTGGGCTGATGTCCTTTTTTAGAATGTGGAGGGTGAGGCCTCACCTTGGGGCAGAAAGTAGGGTGCTATGATACCTCCAGAAACAAAAGATTTCACTGAGAAAAGTGGGACCTGGCAGGCAGGGGTAGGGGTAGAGGAGTCAGAGTGAGTCCAGAGGGGAAAGACCGTCTCTGGGCCTGCGCCCCTTACAGTCAGGGGAAAGGGTATGCTGTCCACCAGCTGGCCCTGTACCTTGCTCTATTCTTCCCTATTTGACTGCAACCTGTTTTCTTTGGCAACTGGCAAGCCCATGAAGTCTGGCTGACCCCAGAATCAGGTGCTTCAGGTCACCATGGCCTGTGACCCAGCCTCAAATTCTAGTCGCCTTGGCATGGCGCTGGTCATGTAGCATGCACTCAGTAAATGGCTCCTGAATGAATGGAAGAATGGCAAGTGTTGGCATTCATGCAACAAACGTGACTCTACCCACCTCAGAGCTCCCCATCACAGTGGGACAGTTAGTCAGTTAGTCCGGGTTTTCCAGAGAAACAGAACCAACAGGAGGAATACAGGAACACACATATATAGACAGACACACACACACATGATCTCTCCTACTGAGAGAGAGAGGGATATATTATAAAGTATTGGCATAGGCAGTTATGGAGGCTAAGAAGGCCCACAATCTGCTGTTTGCAAGCTGGAGAGCCAGGAAGGCTGGTGGCGTAGTTTGAAGGCCTTAGAGCCGGAGAACTGATGGGTTAGATTCCAGTTGGAGTCTGAAGGCCTGAGAATCAGGAGCGCTCAGGGCAGGAGAAGGCCAATGTCCCAGCTCAAACGGTCAAGCAGAGAGCCCACTTATCCTTCCTCTGCCTTTTGTTTTATTCAGGCTCTCAGCGGGCTGGATGGTGCCCACCCACACCGAGGAGGGCGTCTGCTTTACTCAGTCCATCATTCCAATGCTAGTCTCTTCCCTCACAGACACACCCAGAAATATTTAATAACGTTTAACCAGATACCTGGACATTCTGTGGCCCAGTCAAGTTGACACACAAAATTAATCATCTCAAATCCTCTCCAGTTGAGGGCTTAAGACCCCAGCCCAAGATAACTTCTGTCCATCCTGCTCTCCTCCCTGAATGACTGAGGGGACCACTGTGCCTCTCTAGGCAACCTCTGCCTCTTGGAAGTCCTACAGACAATCCACAGGCTGTGCGGCCCTGGGGCAGGGGGAGTGGGCTGGGTGGGGATCTGGGTTTCAGAATCAAGCTGGATTGGGAGAGCCATGCATGTTCTCCGCCTTTGAGGGTAATTACACTAAAGGAGGAAAAAGAAGCAAAGTGAGGGCAGGGTTCAAGTGTCCCTCTCTGTCCTCACACGTGGTCTCTGGCAGAGCATCTACACTCTCCCCTTTCTCCTCCCTGGAGTCAGAGTCCCTATATTCAGGGCCCCTAGTCTCACCAAGCAGGCTCTGCATCCTCCACCCAGAACATGCCACACATTTCTTTTCCTTTTTTTTTTCAGAGATGAAAAAGAAAAAAAAAAAACAGGCTGGGACAGAGCGGAGCACGTGTTAAGCAGTATAACTAGGCAGCGTGCTGAACAATGCACCACTTATGAGTCCAAGGGACTTACACTGTCCCTTGCCTGGCACTCCGCAACTCCTACTCAAGTTTCATGACTGAGTAAATGTCTCCTCCCCCAGGAAGTCTTCCTAGCCAACTCCCTCCACG
>NW_012152729.1:4332435-4338656 GCF_000956105.1 Propithecus coquereli | reverse complement strand
CGTTTGATTTTTTCTTGTTGATTTTCTCCCTGGGCTCTTTTAACCTGAGTCAGCTTCAGGCCCTTTCTCCCCTGGTCTCCCTCCCTCCTTTCCTTCTTTTCTATCCTTCCACTTTCCTGTGTGGTCAAAGCTGGAGAAACCACTGCTCCTGGGTCCATTCTGGAAGGCAAGAAGCAATCAGAGCTGGTGGCACCTCACAGCCTTAACCTTTTCAGATTCTTTGGAGTGGAATGTCTTTTTCATAAAACCAGCCCCTCTGGTGCTATGATCACCCTCACAGCACAAATTTGATGTAATTATGCCAAAAAAGTTCCTTTTCACCAAGAGAAAAGCTGCAAAGGAAAGAGAGAAAGAAGTAGGTGGCAGGAGAGCCTGGATCTGTCACAGATAACCTGCCAGGATTCTTGAAATCAGTTTATTCCATGGTAAACCTCTGATAGCCACTTCACCACAAATGTATTTTTACTAGAAAATGCTTTCTAGGCTTACACAAATAAAAGATCATCACAGTTAAAACCCAGTGAAAAATTTAGTGAGGCAAGGACTACAAAGTTATCTGAACAATCAATGAAAATAGCCTGGGCACTGTTCTTTTCCCAGGATCTTTGTAATGTGTGTAAAAGAAATTACTAATCCAACAGTGACGCATAGTTTTACTCAACGGATAGGAATAAAGCTTATTTATTCTTAGAAGCTTCTATTTATTAGTCTGAAAGGCTAGTTTTCTTTTCTTAAAATTTAAAAAATTTTTATTATGAAAAATGTCAAACATATACAAAAATAGCCAGAACAGGATAATGAAGCCCATGTACCCATCACTGGGTTTCAACAATTACCAACTTACGATTTTGTTTCATTTATACCACCTCTCACTTCAGATTATTTTAAAACAAATCTCCAACTTCACATCATTTTATCAGTAAATACTTCATTATGCTTTCCTAAAAGATAAGGGTGCTTTTTAAAAAAAGCATAATCATAATACCATTATCACAACTTTAAAAATTAACAATTATTCCCACTGGACCTGACCAGGGACATGGCCTCCCCGTGAGCGCCTCAGCCTTCATCCATCGCTGCCTGCGGGGCTGATACACCTGTGTGCACACACTTAGGTGAACACAGCCACAGCTCATAAGTGAGCAAACACACTGAGCATCTGGGTGGGAAAAGGCCCCACTAACCCCCTTAGCATGGGAGCTGACCGGGCCCAGCCAGGTGCCCAGAGACCCCACCTCAACTCACCTAGGTGTCTTTCCAATCCACATGCAGTCCCTGCATCTCTCAACCCTCAGCCAGAATCTCCAGGGCCAGGGCCAGGGCCAGGGCACAAGGATCTAGGAGATGTGTCTCCTGTACATTTGATGTATTGCCGTTCATCAGCCCAAAGTGGCCCAACCAGGTTGGGGGCACACTCGGGTGCCCGATACCTCCACCCTGAGAAGAGAAAGCCGGGAGGTGAGCCCCCAGGACCAGGCATAGTCTCTGGGAGAGAAAAGTCAATACTAGCTGCCAGAGAGAGCTTGATACCAAGTCTGCTTTGTGACAGAGTCACCAAAACAGCCAACACCATTCTCAGAAGAGAAAGGGGGACTGGTCTTTTCCTGGTTGACCTAAGGGTCTTATTCAGGGACCACCTCTTCAGAGATGCTCTCCCTGACTCCCCTGCCCTCTCCTTCCTTGGCTGGGCAATAGTAAGTGGCCCTCTGATCTCCTAGGACTGTTACCCTGAGCCAATCATAGAAGAACCCAACGTCAGCCTGACCCCAGAACGGTGACCTGCGCCCATCTGTGAAAGCAGCCAGCCACAGAGCAGCTCCTCCCCATGCAGCCTGCACACAACACTAACTGTTGGTGGGGACACTAGGCCGAAGACTGCCAGGTGGCAACCTATGGTCCCTACCCACTGCTGGGAGGATTTCCCAGCACCGTAGTCAGAATAGCCTGTGAGAACCTGGGCTGAAAACCTCAATAGCCCCTTCATCCTCTTCCCACTGCCTCTGGCCAGCCCAGTTTGTGCATGGGGGCCTCAAAGCTGGTTCAGACTCCGTCCCTTTCCCAGATGGGCATGTGTGATATAAACGGCTCTCCTGAAGCCGGGCATGGTGGTGCATCCCTTTAATTCCAACTACTTGGGAGTCTGAGGTGGGACGATCACTTGAGCTCAGGAATTTGAGGCCAGCCTGGGCAATATAGTGAGACCCTGTCTCTTTTTATAAAAGCCTTCAGAGGGGTGAGGGAAGGCACAGGCAGGAGGGGTCCTGGGTGTCCTGCCAGCTCCACAAAAGGGCAGTCCTCATTCCAGCCTCGTGCGGACGAGACCAGGCAGAGGCAGAGGCCTGACAACGCAGGGCGGAAGGGAGTGGCCATTAGCACTAATGAGGCAGGCAGCCTGAAAGCTTTTTACTCTGAAGCGGCTCGCCTACCCAGGGTACAGTCCGTTCTGCTTCCTTGGCTTCCAGGAACCCTAGGCGGAAAATGGTTTGGGGACAAGAGGAGGGGTGGGGGGATTTGGAGAAGCCTGGAAGGAAAAGGGGAGGGGAGGCAGGACCAGAAATGCAGTCAGGAGGGACTACTATTGGCTAGGTGGGCTTCTCCCATTCCCCTCTCCCCACAAAGACACCCAGGCTCTGGTTCTGTACCCCACCCCTGCCCCACAATGACCACTGGCCCATCACCCTCTTCAATGCCCTTCACCCAACTTCCTGGAAGCAAAGGAAACAACATGCCACACAGGGTCTGAGTAAGCGGCTCCGGGGCCACAAATTAGATTAAACTTCCAGGGCCGCCTGCCTTGTTATTACTAATGGCTTCAGCCTGGCCCACCCGCTAGGTCCCTGTCCTGTGGAAATTTTGGGGCCCTGGGCACCCTATCTTGTTCCCAAACTTTAATTGGCTCCTGGAGACCTCACCTCAAATTAGAGATGGGCATCCCTCCTGTAGAACAACAAAGGCGCCTAGGTTCCAGGGAGCGAGGCCTGAACTGTGCCCCCACCCTCCAGGGAGGGCCCCTCACACCCTTGCTGCAGAGAACAGTCACGTGTGGGCTCTTCATTAGACTCTGCTATATAAGCTGAGGGCACAGGGTGGTCAGGAACGCTCCAGGCAAGGATTCAGAAAGCAGAGGTAAGTCCTCAGGTTAGGCAGCGAATCCTACTCTGCGGGGGGAGGGGGCTCTATCTGGGCATCTAGAGGATACTATGAGGATGAGGAGGGACTAAGTGGTGGGTCTTCCTGCTGGGCCAGGCCATGCTGAATGCAGTGCTGCTGAGCTGTGCCCTGCTGCTGGCATTGCCCGCCATACAGGGCGCCCAGATGGGCTTGGCCCCCCTGGAGGGCATCAGAAGGCCTGACCAGGCCCTGTTCCCAGAGCTCCCAGGTCAGTGTGGGCAGGGGTAGGGCTGGGTGGGGCCTGGATACCCTCTGACCACAAACTGTCCCCCCTGGTATAAGCCCTCCTCCCCCCTTCCCGATCCCAGACCTGTGAGGTGGGTGCTTTGTGCATGGGGGGAGTCCTGCCCTCACATCCTCTGCTCCAGGCCTGGGCCGCTGGGCCCAGCTGAAGAAGACAACTGCAGAACAAGCAGAAGAGGCTCTGCTGCAGGAGGCTGAGGCCGAAGCCGAGGCCCTGGCAGAGGTAACTTTTCAGGAAAAGGGGTAAGGTGGCAGGCCTTGGGAGGGGGCTTCAAGTACTGTCCCCTCTCCCCAGCTCCGGAACCCCTCACAAGAGGTGACACTGCAGACCACCCTTTCTAATGCTCCATTGCCATCCTGCACACATTGTGCAGCTTAAGTCCCTGGACCTGTCTTCGGAGGCCAGTGCCCACACTCCTGTTTCCCCATCCTTACAGGTGCTAGACCCGCAGGACCGCGAGCCTCGCTCCCCGCGTCGCTGCGTGCGGCTGCACGAGTCCTGTCTGGGACAGCAGGTACCTTGCTGTGATCCGTGCGCCACGTGCTACTGCCGCTTCTTCAACGCCTTCTGCTACTGCCGCAAGCTGGGTACGGCCATGAACCCCTGCAGCCGCACCTAGCTGGCCGATGTCTGGGTCGGAGCAGGGGGGCTTGAATAAAGGATGGGACCAACCCCAAGGCTGTGGTTATTTCGAATGTGTTCGTCGAAGTGGGGGAGGGCTCACGGCAGAGGTAGCAGTGTCGCCAAGCCTACGGCCTGAGCTACCCCATCATCTGAGACACATACACATGCGCTTTCAGGGCGCCAGGCTGAGGAGAGACGCACTCCAGACCTCGAGAATCTGGCACAAGAAACGAGGGGAAGGCTGGGCGCAGCGCGGCATAGGGGCTGTAACCCCGGGCTAGCGAATAAGCATTAGGCTCCAGGGTCTGCTTGCGGCTACTTCCACGTGTGACCTTCAGCAAAGTCCGCCCCTCACAGGACCTCAGTTCCTCTCTCGGGGGGCGGGGAGCCTGATTCAGCAGTCTGGAATCTTCCCAACCAAGAGAAGCACCGCCCACTCCCGTCTTTACCTCACCGGTCCTGGAGCGCCAGGTGTATCAAACTCGGGAGAAATAGAAATAGGGCCCAATAGAATCTCTGCGGCCACGGGCGCCACCACGCGGCGGTCCTCAAACAACCAGGTAGCTCTCTCGTTGGGACGCAAGAAGCGTTCCTCCCTTCAACGCGCAGGCGCCAGAGGACCGTTTCCAGCCCACACCTGCGCAAACGCCTCCACACGAAACCACCCGGAAGCCGGGCGCCACTCAGGGCCCCGCCCCGTTGTGGTCACGTGAGGCTCTTGCGCGTCACCTGACGCGCCTGACAGCCCGTTTTGGGCGCAGCGTCAGCTGATCGCGGAGTTGCGTTGCGTGCCGGCCGGTCGGGGTTCTCCAGTCCCGCCGTCCCCGCCGCAGCCATGTCGTTCTTCCCGGAGCTTTACTTCAACGTGGACAATGGCTACTTGGAGGGACTGGTGCGCGGCCTGAAGGCTGGGGTGCTCAGCCAGGCAGACTACCTCAACCTGGTGCAGTGCGAGACACTCGAGGGTGAGCCGCAGGGCCAGATTGAGGGGCCCTCAAAGGACGGGTTGGAGGCCGGCCCTGGCCTGAGGGTTCTGAAGTCTGGGCCTGGAAGCCGGAAGCGGGGGGTCTTGAAGGGCCTGAGAGGCCTCTCTGGGAATCCGAGGGCTGATGGCGGGTGCACTGGGAGGGGATCTACCTCTATCTGCGGCTCGGCGCGGGCCCAAACGCAAACGGGGCTTTAAGAACCACAGTTTTTCGCCCCTACTAGGGCTGCCACTTCTCCCGTTGTGCTCGCCATATACTTTGGAAGGAAGGAGTCTCTTAGGAGTGGTTGGCGGGTGCGAGCTGTGCCTGTACTAGCCTCTTTATCCTGACGTAGCCAGAGAGCTGTCCCGTGGCAATGCTTAGGGAAGCTAAGCGGGAAAGTACCCCACCCCCCACACAGACACTAAGGCCTTTGGGATCATCTTCGCGTTGGGCTGCGGGGAATTGCTGAGCCAGCTTAGCGAGGGTTGCCTCCAAACACTGAACTGCTGGCTGAGTAGTGTCTCCTGAAGGCAGTGTTTGGGAGAGCAAGGGTGGCCGTACAAGTCTGGAAGTTCATATACAAGTATTTAGCCAATAAATCCTACCTCCTCGGCAAGGGGGGTTGCCTGTTGGTATAGGATTTCTTAGAAGAGTAGTGAAAAGCTGAGTTCCCCTCTCCTCTCAACACACAAGTCCAAAGTAGGGTTAACTTCCTGAGGCACAGCTGCAACAGATGTACTGAATTACAGATGTCACTAATTCCAGTCTTTGCCTCCCCCACCCCAGGTGGTAGTGAAGGGCAGGGTGGCTAGGATGTGAGTACCCATCCCTGACCCACAAGTAATACCCTTGAGCAGACGTACTCATAACCTCCTAGTTGCTAGCTAGAGGGGACAGATTGCCAGATGATTCACCCACTGGAGAAAATTTTCTCATCAAAAACTTATCGAGGTTAAAAGTGAGCTCAAATCTTGGAGGCCGAGGCAGAAGGATTGCTTGAGCTCAGGAGTTCAAGACCAGCCTGAGCAAGAGTGAGACCCTGTCTCCACTGCAAATAGAAAAAAATTAGCTAGGCATTGTGACACCCACCTGTAGTCCCACTTGCTCAGGAGGCTGAGGCAGGAGGATGGCTTGAGCCCAGGAGATTGAGGTTGCAGTGAGCTATGATGCTGCCAGTGCACCTCTACCCAGGGTGACAGAGTGAGACTCTGTCT
>NW_012152729.1:4310661-4332160 GCF_000956105.1 Propithecus coquereli | reverse complement strand
GTGCTGGGTTGTTGAAGTCTGCCAGCAACTTGACTGACCTCACCGTAGGAAAAGGGGAGAGACAGAGGGAGGCTGCCGGGGACGGGGCCTAGCACGCAGTTGGCCTTTAATGTGAGTTTTATGGACTGACTGGGACCTGTTGAAAATCTTTATTTGCTTAGATCTAAAAGTGGATACCATTGATCATCAGTTGGCATTTGGTTGGCTTGTTTCTCTTCTTGACTTTCCTCCTGCTGCTCCCTGCTCCCTATCCCTCTGTAGAGCTTCTGGGGGGCACAGCGTTCCCATCTTCCCAGAGGACCCTATGTCATCCTCCATAAACATGCTAGGCCATTCTTCCTACGATGCTGCTCAGCAAGTGGCCCCCATTGTGGAACACCATCCGGACCTTTAGTGTGGCATTCAGGGATCCCTTGCTCTTTCAGACATATTTCTCTCCTTCAGACAAGTCATCCTCCAGCACTGGGTGCACATAGTGTGGTGGACTTTGGAGTCAGGCAAACCTGGGTTTGAATCCCACTCCTGCCAATTACTGGATTACCTTAGACAAGTTATTTAACACCTGTGGGCCTTGGGTTTTTCATGTGGTATATTGACAGCACTTATCTCATGAAGGTTGTGAGATACCAACAAGCTACTGCGTATAAAACACTGACCCAGCACCAAGGACAGAGTAAGCACCAGGTAAATGTTAGCTCTTGTTTTCGGTGTTATTTGCACCTGCTGTTCCCTCTGCTTCTTTCTCGTCCCCATGAAGTGCAGTGATTCCTGCCCTTCAAGGTTCAGCCCTAGTACCACCTCATCTTAGAAACTTTGCCCATAGTAGGCTAGAATGCTGTCCCCGACACCCAATCACAACTCCTATGGCATTTGTTTGTGCTGCTTTCCTAGAAGTTTCTTCACATAGAGTTTAGAATTCTTTTTCTTTTTCTTTTTTTTTGAGACAGAGTCTCACTTTGCTGACATGGCTAGAGTGTAGTGGTGGCATCATAGCTCACTAAAACCTCAAACTCCTGGACTTGAGCGATCCTCCTACCTCAGCCTCCCAAGTAGCTGGGACTACAGGTGTGTGCCACCACAACCAGCTAATTTTTCTGTTTTTTGTAGAGATGGGGTCTCGCTGTTGCTTAGGCTGGTCTCAAACTCCTGAGCTCGAGTGATCCTCCTGCCTTGGCCTCCCAGAATGCTAGGATTGCAGTCATGAGCCACTGTACCCGGCTGAGTTTAGGATTCTTGGAACCTGGTATGCTGGAGATGCTCAGGACTTTCAAGGGCTGGGGATAACCAGCAGCAGGAAGGAGTGACAAGAAACCCCATGTATCTTCTACAGAAAGGCCTTCTCTGCTTCCAAAGGTGATGCCAGAGGTGTAGTCTCTGGGCTGCTGTTGCTGGGTATTTTTGCCTCCCTGTCTCCAGGGGAAGGAGGAGGGAGGTGGGAATGGGAGACCAAAGAAGCCTGTAGCCTCTAGTCACCTAAATCTGTAGGTGTATCCTGAGGTGATGAGATTTCCAAGGAATATATTTCATGTGTTGGACAGTTCCCAGAAGGCACAGGTGTCCAGTAGAGGGCGTTTATTTGTTCTGTAAGGTAGGACAAGTATAGCCCCTCCACTGTGCCCTAGCCTTCCTCCCTGGGTTCCACTCCTGCAGGGCATCCACTACTGACCTCTCTCTTCTGCTGGAACACAGTCTCTTAGGACCCCTGAAGCCCGTGCATCCTTCATTGTCTATCTTGCTCAGTTGTCCTTTCTCAGGAGTAGGAGAAAGAACCCACAGAGGTTGTCCCCCTTTGGTCAACTGAGGGTATAGAGCTGGATGGTCACCAAAGCTCTTTCCAGCTTCGAGTTTATGTGGATGTGTTGAGAGCCTTCTGGGAGCTGGGTCCTGTGCTAGGGGCTTGTGGGGAAGAGGAGGTGGGTCAGAGATGTATGAAGAGAAATCATAAAGTATCACTTTGAATGTTTTCATTCATTCGCTATCCTTACAGAGCATCATTTTATGCCAGACACTGTTACAGGTGCTGAGATACTTTGAACCTCGTAGTCTGGGGGTGGAGGTTGGTGGGGCAGGGAAAAAGATTAAGAGATCTTGTGGTATAATGGTTACAACTGTGGGCTTGCTCTGTGGCCATGAGCAAGATATGTAACCTTTCATCCCTGAGTTTCAGCATCTGTAAAATGGTGGTAACAATAGCACCTACCTCATGGGGCAGTTATGATGGCTAAACAAGATAATCCACATAAAATGCTTAGATCTAATTTGGCATGTGGCAAGTGCTCAATGTATTAGCTACTGTTATTGTTGCAATTAAGTAAACAAAATACATATGTAATCACATATTAAGGGTGATACCTGTGAAAGGGACAGAGGAGAGCATGATTGGTGAAGGCCTTGCTGAGGAAGGGATATTTGAGCTGAGATGTGAAGAATGAGAAAGAGCCAGCCATGCAGAGAGCTAGAAGGAAGAGCATTTCAGACAGACCAGCACACAAAGGCAGCAATAGCTGGGCCAGGCCGGGCGCGATGGCTCACGCCTGTAATGCTAGCACTCAGGGAGGACGAGGCAGGAGGATTGCGTGAGCTCAGGAGTTCGAGACCAACCTGAGCAAGAGCGAGACCCCATCTCTAAATCAAATATAAATAAAAAAAAAGAAAGAAAGAAAAGAAAAAGAAATAGCTGGGCCAATCAGAGGGACCAAAAGCAGCCTCAAGTAGCAAAGTGTGGGGAACAGGAGTATAAATCTTCTGGGAACCCAGACCCTTGGTTTAAAAAAAAAAAAAGTCAGGCTGAGCCCAGAGAGAAAGCCCCTGGCTCCTTAGCACTGGGGGTGGGGGTAGAGGTAGTGAAGGTAAGGAATACCATCTTCCACAGAGGCCTGCCAAATCTGGGGTTGTTGGATGTGACTAGGGGAATGAATTTCAGACCATGAGGGCCATATGCAATGCTGCTTCCATGTGAGTGTTGCTCATTCAAGAAACACCTCCTGAAGGCCTACTAGGCCTCATTTAAGAGCCAGGCAGGTATTTCAGGCATTACTACAGTTCTGAACCTGTACTCTCAGCTCTTACCATGGGATCAGTCTAAAAGCATTGCTATTAATTTGCCTGAGTGTGTGCTGGGAATTCAGATGTGAGTCAGGCTCCAGCCCCACCCTCCAGAATTTCCTCTTCCTCTTTTCTTAAAACTGTTTATTACTGATATGGTCAATCATATACAAATTAGAAAGAATAGTATAATGAACCCATAAATAATAATCACCTAATTACAACAATTATCAATTCTTATCTATACAATTATTAACACTCTTGTTTTAATAATAGCTCTACTTATCTCCCTACTTCCAAATTATTTAGAAGTAAATCCCAGGCAGCATGTCATTTCAGTTGTAAATATTTCAGCATCTCTAAGAAAGGTCATGATTATTTTTTAAAAAAATAACCATAATACAATTATTCCTCTTTTTTTTAAAAAAAAAAAACCAGTAATTTGTTAATGTAATCAAATATCCATTTAGTGTTCAAGTTTCTCTGTCTCAAATTTTTAAAATATGATTTGTTTCAATCAGGATCCAAATATATTTCATTTCAAATATGAATGCATTTCAACTGGTTGTTCTCTCTGAAGTATTTTAATATGTAAATTCTCTTTTTTCTTTTAATTTAGTTGTTGAAGTTGGATCACTTGATTTATAGATTTTCCATCCATCTGAATTTTACTGATTCCATCCCCCACATAGTTTAACATGTTCCTCTGTCCCTTGTTTTCCCTGTAAATTAGTAGTTAGATCTAGAGGCTTGACTAGATTCTGGTTCGATTCTTTTTTTTTTTTAGTTTTTAAAACTTAATAGCTAATGTTCATACTTCCATTGGGAGGCATATAGTACCTCGTTTCTCTTTTGCGATGTAAGGAATCATTGACATTTATTGACTAGAACCATTATTTCATTAGGGGTTGCAAAATGGTGATATTCTAATTCTGTGTTTCCTTCTGCAATTGCTAACTCGAATACTTCTGTACCTGGAAACTTTCAGAAATCAATTACTTGGTTACCCTGAGATATACTCTGTATAGGAGAGGTTAGGGTAAATGGTTGATTCTTTCTAATATTTATCAGCTTTCAAAATAATGAGTTCATTCTCCAACATCCTCCAAAGATGACTAATGAGGTTTGTTATGTGTTTAGTATTGTAACACACTATTGGAATTTAACGTGTTTGTTATGCTTCAATTGATTAACCTTATTAATACTTAAATTGTCTCTTGGCCAGTGGGAGCTTATTCAATTGGCTGTCAAATCTTTTTGACACAATGACCTTTGAGAGCTTCCTTACATTCTAGGATGCCCATATGTTCTCATCTTATCTTGAACATTTCCTGACCTAGACCTAGAGTCATCATTTCTCTTAGGAGACCTGTTCTTTTTATTGGACAATGACATTTAGAGACCATAATCTGAGTCCTAGGGGTTCCCATTGCTACTGGACTGGATTGGTCATTGTTCTGGGTTTTCCCCATGGATAGTTTAGCTCTTCTCTTACTCAGAAACTTGGAAAATATAGAAAGCAAATGGCTTGCTGGGTTATGCAAGAGCACCTCAGCTGATGAGTACCAGAATGCTAGTTTCCTAATTTGGGATGGGGCTTTACCTGACACTTGGGCCAATCAGAACATCTCCCTCCTGTTGTTAGGAATATAATTAACACTCAAGAACAGGATTCCTGTGATCTTCTCAACTTCCAGGTGATCTAGATGGTCCTGAGAATTGTTTTTCTCAGCCAGTGAGTTAGATACTTGGGGGCTATGATTGAATATTCATGTGTGCTGTGCTGGCTGTCTTCCAGAACAGTTTTATCCCCCTCTGCCCTGATTCATTTGTCTTTTGTTCATTACAACATCTCCTTGTACGTTTCAACATTATTTCACAAGAGATAGTCTCATGTGGGAAGAAAAAAGAGGGACTCCAGGCTGGGCTTGGCCAATCACTAGTCAACACATCACATGAAACTGCAGGTACAGATGTCTTGCAGGAGTGGCAGGTCATTTCAGTACATACTGACTGTGGTGTGACTAGGAGTGTGGCTGGAAAGTTAAGCAGAGATTAGCTCTTGAAGGATCGCAAAAGCCATAGGAAGGGCCCTGTCTTGAGTGCAGGGGATGAGAGAATAAAACTGTTAGGCTTGTACTTTAGAGGGTACCTACAGTTTGAAAGTGGGTTGGAGATAGGAACTACATTGGAGGTGGGAAGAACAGTTTACAAGTTCTTACAGTAATCCAGGCCAGAGCTGATGGTAACCTGTCCTCAGGCATTTTGGCTGGGAGTATTGTAGGGGGGTTTAGGAGAGGAATTGATAGCATTTGAGGGTTGGATAAGAAGACTGAGGAAGAATGACGAGTCAAGGCTGATGTCCTCAGGTCTGGCTTAGGTGGCAGAGTGAAATCATGGTGACAGGTAGGAAAAGGAAGAGGTTGCAGCAGGAGTGAGGAGATGAGATTGAGGGATCTGTGAGCCAGCTGAGTGGAGATGTGGAGGCTATTTTTGGTGCTCAGATGTGAGGTATGAGCTTGGGGAATTGAGGGAGAAGTATAACCAAGGTCCCCAAGAGAGAGCATAGAATCAGAAGAGTGGGCCGGGCACATTGGCTCACGCCTGTAATCTTAGCACTTTGGGAGGCCGAGGTGCGAGGATCGCTTGAGGCCAGGAGTTTGATGTGGGTAACATAGTGAGACCCTGTCTCTATAAAAAATAGAAAAATTAGCTGGATATGGTGGTGTGCACCTGTAGTCTCAGCTACCTGGGGGGCTGAGGCAGGAGGATCTCTTGAGCTTGGGAGTTTGAGGCTGCAGTTAACTATGATCATGCCACTTCACTCCAGCCTGGGCTACACAGTGAGACTCTGTCTCTAAAAAAGAAGAAGAAAAAAAAAAAAACCCCAGCCAGACCAAAGAGGTGGGAAGAGCACCCCAGGGAGATGGAATGACACTAGTAGTCTCAGAAACATGAAACTGCATAGATTATCAGAGGAGCCTCAGGAACACGTGATGGAGTAGAGCATGTGTCAAGGATGTGCATAGGTGCATTGGGCTGGTGCATGGAAGGCCATGGGTGCCTTGATGCAGCTCAGGAGGGATGAGGGTTATGGTAAAAAAAATTCTAAAAAAAAGTTCTTAGGTTAGGTCAAGTTCAGTGTATTGGAAATGTCTTGTTTAAGAGTTCCTGTTGATGGTCTTGCTTGGAAATATTTTGTATGTTCCATTTTATTTGTCAAAGGAAACCATATTGAACTGGTGAAATTAGATGACCACAGCTTGGACAGCAAGATGAGCTTAACCTAAGCCTAAATTCTTGAGTCAGATGTGATCCAAAGGAAGAGGTGACACAGTCCACATTTTGCGACCACTAGCAAGAGAAAGGAGCTCAGGGGGCATAGGGAGAAGGGTGTGCAGAAGGTGATAACCCAAGGAGAGTTTGCACTGTGGAAGGAAGACATTGAGTCTCTAAGTCATGACAGCCTGGTCCCCACACATGCCTGAAGTTTTTCCCTCAGTGTTTGAGGATCCATGCTGTCCCAGCTGCCCCGGGTAGTAAGAGACCCCGCTAGTCAATGATTGGTGAGCTGGCATAGATCATTGGTGGTGACTGTAGCTGCATGCTGCCTTAATTGCTCCTCTCTAGCTTGCTGCTGCTGCTGCCGTCGCTGCGGCCCCAGGGGGTGAGGCCCCCAGAGCGGGCGGGGTCAGAGGCAAGGGTTAGGCAGGAGGAGAGGTGGCACCTTGCCACCATGAGCCAGCTTGGACCTGATCCTTCAGTGGATGAAGGAGGGCATTGTGGAGGGGGTCGGGGTAGGTGGTATGATGCAGTTAGAAACTTGGATGGTTAATGAATACAAAATTACAGCTAGCGAATCTAAATTCAGCTGATTAAAGGAGAAGAAAAATTACAGCTAGATGGGAGGAATAAGTTCTAGTGTTCTATACGGTAGGGTGACTGTAGTTAACAATAGTTCATTGTGTATTTTCAAACAGAAGAGAACATTTTGAACGTTCCCAACACAAAGAAACGATAAATGTTTGAGGTGATGGATATGCTAAATACCCTGAATTTTCTCATTACACATTGTATACATGTATCTAAATATCACTTTTTACCTTATAAATATGTACAATTATTACATATCAATGATTTTAAAAAAAACTTGCTCTCAGGCTCTGGAGGATGGATTCAGGAGCAGCCAGGTGAGAGAGCATGGGTTGACCCAGGGCAGCAGTGTAATGAGGGGGGATGAAGGACTGGGTCAGAGATTAGCTTAGAGGATGAAAGCCACAAGTTTGGCCAGTTTTTATATGATACGGAAGGAGAGGGGTTAGAAGTCAGACTGCTGGCTTCGTAAAAGTGCCTGGGTGGCTGCTGGAGCTGTTTCTGAGGTGGGGACCACCAGAGGAGGAGAAGTTTGGGGCATGGATGGGACGGTGGGCAAGGAGGTGTTCTGTCTCAGATATCTGCGGGAGGGGTCCAGCAGGCAGGTAGCCATGTGAGGAGGTAGCACTAAAGATACCAATCTGGGAGTCATCAGCACGCTGGCTGGCAACAGTTATGCCCATGCCAGGCCATCTGTTGGCTTGCTGCCAGGGCACGCCTGCCTTAGAAGCATAGCCCTGCCCATGGGTCCTGCCAGGAGTCTAGAGAGCAGCCTTAACTGCAGGCCAAGTGGATACAAGTGGGCCTAATGGGGACACCTGGCAGGGAGCCTAATTTGGCAAGTGGAGCAGGGATTTCCCTACAGATCTCTGCCATGTCTCTTCCTGCATGACTGTGGGACATGGAGGTTTTTTGTTTTCCTTTTAACTAACTGTAAATTTTTTGATTCCAAAAATAAAGTTGGTAGAGGGATGACTTAATGTAGACTCTTTGGGGGACAAATTTTCACCCCTTTGTCAAAACATTGCAAGTGTATATACTGTGTGACCCTGCACCCCAACTTATAGGATTGTATCCCATAGATTATTATAGGGTAGCATGTACAGAGGTTCATGTCAGCCTTGTTGATAACAGCAAACTACTAGAATGGGGTATCCACTGATTTGGTTTGGTTAAATAAACCATGGTCTGTTCTTGCAATGGAATACTACTAGCAAGTGCTCAAAAGCATGAAGTTCCATAAGGACTGATTTAGAAGTATATTGTTAGGTGAAAAGTTGCAAAGCATTGCAGGTAACATAATCCCATTTTAATAGAATACCAGATGCCATGCACACAGACAAGTGTTTGGAAGCATAGGCACCAAGTGACAACCTCTGGGGAGAGGAACTGGAGAGGCTGGGAGGAGGGGAGCATTGCAATGTCTATTTTATGTACTCTTCCATTGTTTGACTGTATTGCAATGAACAAATATTTTGTAATTTAAAACATTCGATAAAGATTTAAAATAAGGAAAATTAGAATATATAGGTAAGCAAAGAAAAGGTACCCACACCCAGCAGCCTTCTAAGTTGAGACCTATGCTGGTGAGTCTGGGGCATTCGTGGGCCAAATATTGGTTCACAGTATTGTAGGGCTGGTCTGGGAACCCCCAGACCAGGGGGAACCCCCATCAGGCCCCTTCTCTCTACACCTGAAGACTCTTAAGTCCAGGGGTGCTTGAGGGTTCAGGCACAGGCCCCCCCGGGCAGATCACCTTCCACCTGGCCAGTTTTCTCTTTGCTTTGCTTCTTCCTCCCCACCCTGACTCCTGCTTTCCCTTCACTGATTACACCTTGCACTGTATATAATTTAGCTTGATTTTATCTGGGAAGCTGTTTATGGTCAAGTTAGTAACAGTCCCCACGGGAACAAATAACCCCTGTTTCACAAGCCCTGTCCCAGGAGGTCATGTCAGAACTTGCTCTGGTGAGTGATAACATACTTTTTCTTGAACTTACTCAGTGATCTCTTGGGCCTGGTTTCTGAGGTGGAGCTGGTGCCTGAAGCCAAGCCAGAGGCCTTCTCAGGTGGCCTCAGCATAGGCAAATGTCAGCCATCCAGGCCCCTTGAAGAAGAAGGCTTTCTGGATGACCAGGGTTTCTGGACGGCAGAGAGAGAAACACCTCAACGCCTTATTTTAAACGTTTTGCATAAAACCCTTCTGGAATGTATTAGTCTGCTTTCTTAAGTGGCACACACTGAACATAGCAGAGTCTCTCTGCACTGGGGCTATTAGACTTGAAATGACATGGAACAGAACCTCCATCCCTAAAGGCCAGGTCTGCCTCCAGTAATTTTGCTCTGGGCATCCTGTCAGGCCACCCATTCACCCTTCCTGCTGTGGTTGGGGTCCCTGCTACAGCACCCCGAGCCCGCTTTCTAACCTGTAGCTGCTGTAGTGCCTTGGGCTCAGCGGCCAGACGCACTCCAGCTTGTTAGGAGAGTCTGCGCCGAAAATCAACAGGTGCAGGGACATAATGTGATGGTCTGTCGTGTAAGTCATCTGCACCTGCTCAACGTCAAGACCCTAGGGCCTCTCTGGGTTGCCAGGACCTGTCTTGAGTTCTGTGTGGGGCCAGGCATCAGGCAGACCATGGCTCCCTTTCTGGCCAGCTGTGTGAAGTGGAGCATGTGTTTGCCCACCTGCATAATGAAGCAGAAAGCACTGACTGCAGTTCGTTAGGATTCAACAGCACAGTCCTGGCCAGAGTGCTAGGATGCTCAATAGATATTTGCGTGATTGGATGAGTGATAACTCTTTGGGGTACTGCCCTTTGTGGTATGGGAGGGTGGGAAGCTGAGGCCCTCGTCCTTGAGGGAGGGGTGCAGCGTGTCAGAGGTTGTCCCGTTTCTGAGTTATTAAGCACTTGCTTTTATTAGGTACACACTAGGCAAAGGTGTTGAGCGTTGGATAAAGGGAATTGGAGGCTTGGGAATGTCTGGCTGAGCTGGAGAACAAGACTGGAGGGTCGAGAATGCCCAAGCTTCCCTCCACATCCTCTTCAGCTCCTCAGAAGGCTCTGTCTTCACTGACGCAGGACAGACCAGCTCCTCATGACCAGACTCAGGCCACTTGGTCTCCCTTTCACATGACCAGGCTCATGTGCACCTCGGGCCTACTCCTGTTCTTTATGACACATTCCTGCATGGCTCTGTGGATGCCTGCAGACCCACTCCCCCAAGGATCGATAGCTGGGGGAGATGCAGACCAGGAGTCTGAGGCAGAGATTATATTGGGGGGCTATTTTGAGAGGGAACTGGAGCTGGGCCCCTCACTGTCAGCAGTGCCATCCTTGCTTCAGCCACAAGGGGGTGTGCCAGGATCACTTGGCTGCCAAGGAGCCTGGGGAAGGGGGTGTGGCTGGACCGGCGAGTCAGCCAAGCTGCCTCTCCTCTGCTCCTCCATGCGGCACCTGCCCAGGACCACTGTCCCTCAGGACTCTGCCCAGGGCCCTCCTTCCCTCACTCAAGTCCCAGTTAGCCTTCTAACATTAGGTAGGGCTTGTGGCTCAGTGTCTCCTGTCTGTCCATCTCTTTTGGCCCCCAGCTTCCTTGGTTGGTCAGGGGAAGTCCAGGCGACATTCCCTGCTGCTCTCTGACCTGGTGCTCAGTGCAGGCTGCTCCAGCCTTGACCACCAAGCTGTCCTCATTTACCCCGCCTGGGTCATGCTAGCAGCTCTCAGGGTGGAGCTGTAGCTACACACAGCACCGTGTGCTATCTATGAACCCAGGCATCTTGAGGGCTTCAAGTAGGAATTCGAGGCTGCCCAGGGTCAGGGCCATGATTCTCAGGCTCCTAGAAGCACACCCTTCCCCACTCTTGTCCTGCCACCCTGGTCCCTCCAGGAGAGGGAAAGTTTGTCCTGAGGACAGAGGATGAATTTTCCTTTCCCCTCAACCTCCTTGGCACTCTGAGGGACAAGAAGGAGTGTGTAGCACATGGGTCCACGTGTGCAGGGTGACTCTAGGAGAGGCCCAAACCAGGCACCCAAACTCCATGTAAGCACTGTAGGTCCACACAGTCATGCTGGGAGTGGGGTTGTTAGCACAGTTGCTAACAACTCTTCTCTTCCACCCTGTACCCTAATTTGGGGGTCTTTCCATTGGCCTCTCTGGCCTCTGCCTCATCTAACATCTACGCTTTGGCTGATTTTTTTAAAGAAACCTATGCTGCACTGGAATGTTGGCCTTTCTCCTCTTTCAGAGGCAGGAAAATGAAGGCCCTGAAGGGCCACTTAGTAGGCTAGGCTGCTGTTGTGTAGCCTGGCTGCCAGCTCTGCCTGTCCACACCCAGTGCCCTACAGTGACTCCAAAGGACCCTGGAGTAGTGGTCAAGGGGCAGGGCTGGAGCTGCCCCTGTGTGGATGTGGCTGCTCCTGAGGCCACCAGGCAGGCATATGGCAGGGAAAGGGGTGTGTAGGGGAACAGCTCTGAGCTGGGCACTGCTTTCCTGGCCAACTCTGGTCTGGCCCTGGGCACTTGCCCAGACCTTGTTCCCCCTTGGATACTCAGGCAGTGGTTTTCAGGCCTTGACCTCAGCAGAGGCTTCATGCTTGGCTGGCAGATGGGGCTTTCCCCTCTGAGGAGTCATGTGTGCTGTCTTTGCTACTGCAACTCGGCCTTCACCTGCCTCTGCCCCTGCCCTGCTCTGATGGCTTCTCAGAGGCGTCAGAGCCCCAGGGCCGTCCCCACACCTGCCACCAGTTCTGCCAATACTGCTCCATGGGTATCCAGGCCACTGGTCTCACCCTGAGCCCCTGAATGGCCCTCAGGGCTGGATTGCAGGGAGCGAGTCAATGCGGTCTGAGCCTGACTGGGCTAGAACAGTGTCAGAGCTGGACAGGCCCTTGGAAGTATACCTTACCTGGCCCTCTTATTTTATCTGGGAAATCGGGTCCCAAGTGAGGCCCGAGGGCTTACTTAAGGTCTCCTGACACCTGTCTTGGCTCTTCCTACCTGGTCACTCTACATTCTTTGATTTTTTTTTCCCCCTTCGTTTATTCTTTCATTTGTGCACTCAAGAATACCTGGACTATGCCTGTGTACTGGCTCCCAACCCAGGAAGGGGTGATCTGGGCAAAGGGGCCCTGCTTCTAGGGCCCCTGCATTACCCCAGGCCTTGCCACATGGGATTCTAGCTTGGAGCCTAAAGGGTTGGGAGTTGAGGGATATAGGTGAGCTGCAACTCATGACCCAGCACACAGGGCCCTGAGGCTGCCAGGTCATGGGTTGCAGCTCACCCATTTTCCCCCACCTCTAACCCTTTAAGCTTCAAACTAGATGCCATATTGCAAGGCCTGGGGCAACACAGGGTCCTGGGGTGTTATCTTTTAGACCTGGCCCAGGCTCCATGCCTCCTTCCTGCCTGTCATTTGGACCTAGCTTCTGCTGCGAGGCTCTCCAGGCAGGTGACCACCTCCCTCCCAGGGCCCAGCCCAGGTCCACAGCGCTGGTCATGCTAACTCCGGCACGTTACTGCTGCCCCTATGCATGTCCTGGTGTCCTGCCAGGCCCTTGAGCAGGGTGGCTGGGAGGAGGGCTGAAAGGCACGGTAGGTGGGGCTCCTGGGGGCTGTACACAACCAGCCTGGATGGTTACTTCTCCTGCCACCTTCTTGCCTGGCCCAAGCCTCTTGGCTCTGCCAGACAAGGGTATGGATCAACACTACTCCTGGCCTGGGCTGCTCTGTCCAATTTCCATGAGCCGCAGGGAATGGGAATTCATGCTGAGAGCAGCATGACCTCACAGCCCCAAATAAGGCTTAATCCACGAGCTCAAGCACAGGGCCTAGGTCAAAGCAAAATGAGTATTTCCTACTTCCCTCCTTTGGGCTGGCTCTAGACACTGTGGGACTGGCAGAATGCTCCAATCTAGCCTGACCTGTTTGTACTCCCTGAGAATAGCCATCTTTACGGAGCCCTAGAAATCCCCTCCACCGCTGTCTGAGCCCAGCTTCCCTGGGTGTCCTTCCTCCAGAGGGCTATGCACATAGAGCAGGAGCCAGCATCAGGACTGACTGGATCGCTCAGGTGGTGTGGGCCAGCAGACCCGGTAGGTAGACATGGACATGGGCCACCTTTCGAGCATAGCTCACTGCCACCACAGCTGGCCTTCCCTGGGCTGCCTGGCACCTGGCCATGACCGATCATTTTACTTCTCTTACTCACACCCAGGCAGACTTACATCTTTGGGAAAGTGAAAAGAAGTTCTTCCTCACAGTCCCGATCCACTCCAACGTGCAGGTTCTATAACTGGTGTTAAGCCTGGAGAAGAAAGAGCTTGTTTAGGTCAAAGTGCAGGTCAGCAGCAGAGGAGGGTGTGGCCCTTACCTCCCAGGGTGAGGCTGGGTCATCTGGTTCTCAGGCTGGGTTGTGGCCAGGGAACATAGGGAAGCCGCCCTGCAAGCCCTGTCTCCTGGGCCATGCCAGTCCTATGGAGCCTTAGGGTCTGGGTGGGGATGGCCTATCCAGGTGGATCTCTGCTCAGTTAGAGGAGAGCTTCTTGGAACTTGCCCTGCGTGCAGTAGTAACCAGTTCTGCCCCTCCCTTTGGCACATGGGGCTGTCGCCTGCCTGGCAGCCTCCTGACTGTCAAACAAGTTGACTTCCTCCTAGGATATGGGAGATGCTTTCATTCTCTCAGCTGCTGGGACAAGGTGTTCCTGAGAGTGTGAGGGTAATTAAATGTGTCTCCGTCGCCACCTGCCACCTGCCCCAGAGCAGGGAGTGGGGTGGTGAACCCGGAGCAGACATCCTATTGCTTCCTGGGTGACCCTCCCATTTAATCCCTGTGTCTGATGTTACCGTGGGTAGTGCCAGTGGCCCATAGTATCAGCTGGGCCACCTCTGTGCATCAGCCCCATTCCCCTGCTGTGAGTGCCTCACCTCATTGAAAGGCCTCCAGCATGAAAGTGCAGATCTAGGGATGGAGGAAGGAAAACTTACTGTCCTTTCCCTGCAGGAGCTCTGCCTCGCGCCAACTGAAACCCAGTAACTTGCATGTGGCCGTGCCAGCAGTAGACTCCAGGTTCTTCCCGAGATTGCTGGCCTGCTGGCTGGCCAGCCCAGGGGCTTCCCACGCAGCAAGAGCTGCCCTTGGCTACACTGCCTCCTGCCTGTTCCTGAGCCCCTAGGGCTACAGCTCAGGGCAGCTCAGGGCACGGTGGGTGGTACAGAATTGGATCTTAGCTTCTGTCTGTCCAGGTCGCTGGGGCTGCCCAGAGCCTTGTATGATCTTGCCTGGTAGGTGAGGTGAGACGTGGGCTTGGGGACAGGACTCCTGGATCTTGAGCCAGCCCTGTTCCTTCTTCCCCAGGAGATAGCAGAGTGGGGCCTGTGTTTGCATGCCCATGCTGCACAAGATCCCCTGCCGGCTTTATGACAGAGAAGAGGGTGTGTTAGAGCCCTGGCCTAACATGCCTTGGGGGAAGGGTTGGGACAGACCCTAGAGAGGAGGGAGGGACACTCTGTGTACGACTGAGTAGAACAATTGGAGCAACAGCCTGAAGCCAAGGACCCAGAGCACCGGGCTGAGGTGTTGGTTGGGGAGCTTTGGATGCGATCCTGTCTGCCAAAAGAGATGGCGTGTGGTGTGCTGTGTTTGGCTCTCTTTGTGTACCCTGTGTCTGCTCAGTGTCTGTGTGGTGCCCTGGGAGGCGGGCAGTGCAGAGAGAATCTCCCCGGGTCCAGAGAGATTCCACAAGCTGCTTAGGGGCAAGCTGCGGACAGGATTCAAACCCAGGTCCTTGTGGCTCCAAAGTCCAGATTTCTCTCTTCCTTGCCCCACTCAGCTGCCTAAGGAGTGATGTCTTAAAACCAGTGAGCTAGCAAAATGGGTCTGCAGAGGGCCCAGGGCTGTGGCACAGACTTGCTGATGGATGGTGGGTGGGCCTGCTCTGGCCAGGGAAAGGTGCCATGGACACCCCAGTTGAGGGAGGGGGCAGAATTGGGGAATTGCAGGTGGCATGTAGGGGAAGGGAGAAAGAGCTGGTGTTTGATAGGAAGAGTTGGAGCTCAGGGTTACTTAGTCAGGTGTTACATGAGTTTCACAGGGAGCTGGTGATGGGCCCTGGCAGAGGCTTAGGGACCGAAGAGGACACTTTAGTCTGTGCCACAGGCCCTAGGTAAACCCAGGGTTAATGGTTTCCATGCTGTGTCTCCCACACTGAGTTCCAGATGTGGCTCTCTGACTCTGCAGATCCAGCCAGCTAGTGCACACATCTGCTTTGGAGCTGATGTGAAAAAGAGGTCTCCTCCTGCTTCCTAAGCCTAGGGAGGCGGTCAGGTACAGCACATTCACTGAGGAGGCGCAGGGCGGCTCTGGCTCTGTTGGGCCACTAGCCTGGCCATCTGTCCACATCTGGCCATCTGTCTGAGTTTTCCTGCTTTGAGCCACTGGAAGTCATAGCATGGAGGTAGAACCCAGGTCTGGTTCCTACAAAGCAGATTTCTCAGCTGGACCCAGGGAAGAGGTAGAATAGGCTCCAAGGCCCTGCCACCCTTGCAGGGAATGCTAAGGTGGGCACAGTGGGCTCTGGGGAGCATGTTCTCACATATGGTTTCATTCAACGGGCCCCAATTCCTGAAAACCCCTGAGCTCCCCAGGAGAGTGTTGCTGAGTGTCCTCTGGAAAAGCAGAAGTGAAGTCTGGGAACACACTGTCCTCTTACACTGTGCTGTGGCCAGCTGGCCAGCAGGACCCTTCCGTGGGCCATGAGGCCACGGGTGAGTCTAGAGCAGGGGCTGCCCCACCTAGTGTGCTGGGGCAGGGGCTGCCTCCATGCCTGCTGGGCCCCTGGGGCATGTGGGACCAACCCCCTGGCTTGGACCAGGACCCTCCCTTCCTGCCTCCCCAGGGACCTTGGGGAGGAGCTGCAGAGGCCTGGGAGCTGAGAAGGCCATGTGCTACCTGCCCCTGGGACTCCTAGAGGGGCCGAAAGATCCCCTTCAGGGTTGACAGGTCTGGGAAAGGTTTCAGGAAATGGGCAGGGGGAGGGGAGGCCAGGGCTGCCCAGCTGCCACCTCTCAAGGCCTGTCTGGGGCTGGCCGCCAAGCCCATTTTTTCTCCCACAGAGAGCAGATTGTGCTGATCAGGCTGGGGTCCCCATATCCTCTTACTAATCAGGTTCTGGGGAGGTAGTCAGGGGTGCCATCTAGGGCCAGGGCCCTGCTGCTGAGGAGTCCTGGCCCAGGAGACTAGGGATTAGGGGTAGGCAGGGGGTGGGGGTGAGGGACAGGTGGAAGCTATGGGGCCGGCTTGAGTCTGGTGCAGCCTGATGAGCCTTGGGAGCAGCAGCCATGCCAGGTGGGTATTGGGCTGCAGCCTTCTCAGGCCTCTTCCGAGAGTTCAGCTGGCCTCTGCTGGAGCCAGGGCAACAGTCTTTGACACAGGCAACCTCAAGGTGGACAGGGCTGCCCTGTGGAGGAGGAAGGGCAGGGACTCTCACTTTCCAGACTGGGGGTGTCTTCCTAACCCAGCCTCTCCACTGGGCCTGAGGAAGCAGCCCTATTTCCTGCACTTCAAGGGCTTCTCTCTGAGGCAGACTGTGGACTTCCCTGGAGCGCTTGCTAGGAGCAGAGATCACAGGAAGGTCACTCGAGCTGGAGAAGAGCACTGGTAGACAAATCAAGGGCCAAGGCAATGCCAGGGCTGAGGGCACAGGGCCTCAGAAGTTGTGGGAAGGAGGCAGAGCTCTAGCTCTAGGGCCACAGGGGCTGGAGTTGGAGGACTTTACTCATCTTGCTGTGGAGAGTGGACTTGGGAGCAGGGAGCCAAGATGTGGGGCAGGAGGCCTGGGTGGCACCAGGAGATGGAGTTGGGGAGTTGCCAGAACATGGGGACAAGAATGTGGGAAGCAGAGGAGGTATGGGAAGGTCCTGTGAGTGTGGGGTGCTGGGAGCAAGTCTAAGGTCCTGAGGGAAGGCCAGAGACGCTGGGAAATGAAGTTGATTAGCTTCCTCTGAGACGGGGTTTAGGTCAGACTGCAGAAAGAACTTCCTGATAACAGCATCTTCTTGAACATGAGAATTCAGCCTCCAAGGAAGTCTTTTGCTGTGAGAGATCCCAGGCTGTCCAGACATTCCTGGTGCTGGGCCATGGATGGGAGGATTTGGGGTAGACAGCTGGGCTTGTGGGTAGACCATCGCGGTCCCCTGAGTCTGTGCTAACCAGAACACTGTTCATGCCTCGGCCGGGCATGTCTGGGCCTCTCAGGGGCCATCACCAAGGCTGTCAGGCTGCTGAGCCCAGGGCTGCAGCAGAACTAGCCCCAGAGCTCTGCCGTCCTTGGCTGCCCTCGGGGGCTGGGCTAGGACTGGGTGGCCAGGTCTCCCACAAAGCGCTCTACAAGTTCCAGGCCTCTCCTCCTGTGCTCAGATCCCGCCCCCAGTCGCATCCCCTCCCAGTCACATACCCTCCTCCGCGTCCCTCAGAGCAGGAAGCTGGGGAGGAGGAGGCATCGTAATCTGCATTGTCCTAACCCTGGCCAGGACTGTGTTAAGGGCTTGGGGCTGGCAGCCACTGGGCCTGGGTGCCAGGTTCCTCCAGCAGGGCCAGAGCTGGTTTGGAAGCCCTGTGTGGTCCTCTCATGGGCGAGCTGAGGGCTCAGCTAGACTAAATCGCCTTTTTGGCTGGCAGGCTGGCCCCTGTTCCCTGGGTCACAGGGAGATGTGAGGTTTGGCCAGAGAAAGTGGTCTGGAATGGCCCCTTGACATCATCCCTGGGGGCTTTTAAAAATGAGTTTGCTGGTAAGGAAGACTCCTCAGGCTTTGGGCAGGATTCACAGCAGAGTCTCCCGGGTTTGCTCTGATCCGACAAACGCCAGCAGAAACCACCCGGCCGCCTGCGTTCCAGCAGCGCTTGGAGCCGTGGCTTCCCCAGATGCAGTGTCAGCAGAACACAGCAGCCAAGGCACGGGGGTGTTTGCTCTGAGGCCCATGCTAAGCAGCAGGGGTGGGGGGCATGCAAAGGAAAGCCCACCCCTTGGCTTTGTCCCCTCATTAACGTGCACACATTCCTAGTTTCTCAAGGAATGGCTGGTGCCACGAGTGATGCCAGAGGGACTTATCACTGAGTCGTGCAGTCCAGGTCCATGACTGTCAGGTGGGCAGTAAGCATCCAGGCTGCCTCCGAGGTCAGGGAGAGGGCATGGCCTGGCCTCTCCTACCCCCCTGCCACCTGCCAGCTCTTCTGGGACTAAAGTCTTTCTGGACAGTGGAGTCCATATCTGAAAGGCCTGTCCTGGGCCAAGGGCTATGGAAGAATGTAGTGAGGGAGGTGCAGAGTCAGGGAAGAGAGGAGACCAGGTTGGGGATGCACAAAATCCACCAGCCATGACCCACATCCCAGCCCCTCTACGCCCTAACTGTGGGACTCTGGAGTTTCATGTTCTGTCTGATTCCTGTTCCCAAGGCTGTGAAGTGGGTGTGGCGGCTGGGAGGTCCAGCACACAGGTTGCTCCTGGCATGGGACTGAGTACACTGCATGGCCCATGTGTTTCCAGTTAGCATGGGTCTGGGTTGCCCCCGTCGTGTTGGGGTGAGGACTCTCACCTGACCAGTGCCAGGTGTTGGAGGGAGAGTCACTGAGGGCTGGAGAGAGAAAAGGTATTTGGCAGTGGGGAAGTTGCTGAGCTAGCCTTCCCAGGGAGAGAAGCCATGTGGAGCAAAGGCAGAGGCTGGGGCAGAGGAAATTCCACGCTGCTTGAGAGCTCATGAGGATCCCAAGTGGGAGGTGACAGCTCACTTGGGGAAGCCTCCCAGCTACATGTGCCAGGGCTAAGAGTAGTGTGTGCACAGATGCCTGGTGGAGGCCTGGCCCTGGATGCTTTGGAATGGAGGGGTCAGGAGGTTGGGCTGCGGTCCAGACTCACTGTCCCCAGAAATAGTGGGGCCATTGGCAGGAGAGCCCTCACCTAGAGGATGAGGTTTTGCCCTGGGGCCCTCCTTGTGCATCTGGCCTGTCCTCTAGGTCTAGGCTGTGAGCCGAAGAGGAATAAGTCTCCTGGCTTGAGAAGGGCTCTCAGCTGGCCGCAGTGTCTGCATGGATAAGTGAACAGGTTTGCTCTGGCAGCTGCCTCGCCAGTGCCTCGGCCTGACCCAGAGCACAGTATTCCAGTCCCGGCTCCCAGCTGCCGTCCGCGCCGCAACTTCCCCTGGTGGAGATTTCAGCGCTTGCTGGGCCTGGGCCAGAACCCCGATGTTTATTGATAGATACTAGTGTATAAAATCAGGGCATGAACATGGCTTAATAAATTAAGTAGGTCTCATTCCAATTATTGTAGTAAGAGGGACCAATTTAAACCCACAAAGAACACTTTAGGGACATTAATGATGTCTTAAAACTGAACAGTTTTGTGCAAGTAAACGATATTTCTTTCGTTTTTTTTTTTTTTTTTTTTTTTTTTTTTTGAGACAACGTCTTGCTCTGTCGCCTAGGCTAGAGTGCAATGGCATGGCATGATCATAGCTCACAGCAACCTCAAACTCCTGGGCTCAAGCTATCCCCCTGCCTCAGCCTCCCGAGTAGCTGGGACTAGAGGTGCACACTACTGCACCTGGCTAATTTTATTTTTAGTGGAGATGGGATCTCCCTCCATGTTTCTTTTGAAAGACTTGTACACCTGTCCAGGCTCAAGGATATTCAAATCTAGCACATGAAGCCCATTTCTAGAGGTAGAAATATACTATGATGGCAACAGTCATCAATTATAGTTAAGAACTTTTCTGTAACAACCAGATGAATAATCACATACTGCAACAACCCAAGTATTACTGAGCAAAGCACCTTTTCTCACCCGGGCCCTATTCCAGGAGTAGCTGGGGCTTGGTCAGGTAAACATGGGGGAGAATAGAGCCCAGGGCAGGGGTTCATTGCAGACAGCCTGGGATAGAGATGTAGGAGAGTGTGCACATCTCCCAGGTAAAAAGGCACTGGAGTCCATGGGGCAAAATGGGCTGGTGGCTTCTGCCTGCCCTGCCTTGCCCTCTCTTCTTTGCCCTTTTGGGTGGCCATAAGAGAAAAGTAGTCATAAATGGTGGAGCAATGGTGAAGGCAGCCAGTCCCTCCTGCCGGCCTTAGGAGGTTAAAGTCTACAAGTGCCCAAGAGCCCCAGAGGGCATGAGTGCTGCCTGCTACTGGTCCACCCAGAGATGCCAGTGGGAGGCACTCAGTCCAGTGGCTGTCCACCCCACTTCACCCCCTCCCACATACTGTCTTCCCTCTCTGCTATAGCACACCTGCCTACAGGCTGGGGTCAGTCTTCTCTTGATAAGGTACAACAAGAGGGGTGTCACAGGGGTCTCCTAAGCCTGTAGAGGGGTTGCATGCTCCACCTCCCTTCCTCTCTGAGAAGCCCAGGATAGCATGATCCTCTGGGCCTTAAGGACCCCTGGGGAAGCCTTGGTCAGAGGGTGTGGGGAGTGGTCACAAGTGTACCTCCTCCTGGCATCCCCTGGGCAGCCTCCCCAGGGGACGGAGATGCATGCAATCCCCAGGCAGCAGAAAGCAGCAGAAGCCAACCTCAGCTGGTGGACACACACACACACACACACACACACACACATACATATACACACACAGGTCCCTTCTCAGCCACTGTCCTTGGTACTACCATCACTACCATAGTGTCCCCCACATCAAAATCCAGGAGCAAACCTTCCTGCTGTCTGCACCAATCCTCTCCCGTCTTTCCTTCATTCGAACACGCTCCAGAGCATACTCCGTTCTAAGCTCTAGGTTACCTCAATGACCTAGACAAAATCTCTGTCCTCATGGAACTTATGCATTGGGTGGGATAAGTGCTACAAAGAAGAATGGCTCATGTAAAGGGACAGTGATGGGCTGCAGGAGAAGCCTTTGCAGAAGGGATGTGCGAGGGGAGATCTGAAGGAGGGGACGGAGACAGCCACCACTTTCCAGGCGGGGGAATAGGGGAGGGCCCGAAGGTGAGGGCAAGTGAGCATGGAGAGCAGCAGGGGTAAGTCAGAGCAGAAAGGCAGGGATGGTGGGGCAGCCACATAGGGGCCATGGAAGGGACTCTCTGAAATAGGAGCAGGAGAGGAGTAATGTGGTCTGCCTTGTGTTATAAAAAGATCACTCTGGCTGGACATGGTGATATATGCCTGTAGTCCTAGCTACCTGGGAGGCTGAGGTGGAAGGATTGCTCGAGCCTAGGAGTTCAAGTCCTAATCCAGCCTGGACAACATAGTGAGATCCCATCTCTTGAAAAAAAAAAAAAGATAACTGGCTGCTGTGTGGAGAAGAGTTTGGGGAACTGGGGGCAAGGGCAAAAGCTGGGGGATTATTAGATTGTTGCTATGGTCCTACCACACCTTTCCTGTCCTGCCTCCCTAGGGCCCTTCTGCTCTTTCCTCCCTTTTCCCTCACCTCTGTCCCTAAAGGCTCAGGAGAGCCCTTAGGATTGGCCTGCCTGCCTCCGGCTACTCTGAAGGGATGCCCAATCTTTCCTCCCAGCTTCATCTCCCCCTCACACCACTCATTCACACTCCAGACCACTTTTTTTCTTTTTTTTTTTTTTTTTT
>NW_012152729.1:4290814-4310611 GCF_000956105.1 Propithecus coquereli | reverse complement strand
CAAGGGGTTATGTTAAAAGATCGAAAGTTTCTATGATTGAGCTTAATTCATTCTGACTCATCCTTCAGATATTAGCTCAAGTGTCCCTTCTTTTTTTTTTTTTTTTCCAGATAGTCTCGCTCTGTTGCCCTGGCTAGAGTGCCGTGGCATCATCCTAGCTCACAGCAACCTCAGACTCCTGGGCTAAAGCAATCCTTCTGCCTCAGCCTCCTGAGTAGCTGGGACTACAGGCATGCACCACCATGCCTGGCTAATTTCTTTCTATTTTTAGTAGAGATGGGGTCTCACTGTGTTGCCTGGGCTAGAGTGCCGTGGCATCAGCCTAGCTCACAGCAACCTCAAACTCCCTGCTAAAGCAATCCTTCTGCCTCAGCCTCCCGAGTAGCTGGGATTACAGGCATGCGCCACCATGCCCGGCTAATTTTTTTACATATATTTTTAGTTGTCCGATTAATTTCTTTCTATTTTTAGTAGAGATAGGGTCTCGCTCTTGCTCAGGCTGGTTTCGAACTCCTGAGCTCAAACAATCCGTCCGCCTCAGCCTCCCAGAGTGCTAGGATTACAGGCGTGAGCCACCGCACCCGGCCTTCTTTTTCAGAATATTATGGGGGTACAAATGTTTAAGTTACATATATTGTCTTTGCCCCACCCGAGTCAGAGCTATGAGCGTGTCCATCCCCCACACAGTGCGCATTTGATGTGAATTTACCCATCTCCTACTCCCCCTTCCCACCTGCCTGACACCCGATGAATGTTACTACCATATGTTCACATAAGCGTTGATAAATTTGATGGTGAGTACATGTGGTGTTTGTTTTTCCATTCTTGTGATACTTCACTTAGTAGAATGAGCCCCAGCTCCATCCAGGATAGTACAAGAGGTGCTAGATCACCACTGTTTTTTGTGGCTGAGTAGAACTCCATGGTAGACATATACTACGTTTTATCAATCCACTCATGTATTGATGGGCACTTGGGTTGTTTCCACATCTTTGCAATTGTGAATTGTGCTGCTATAAACATTCGAGTGCAGATGTCTTTTTTATAGACTGCCTTTTTTTCCTTCGGGTAGATGCCCAGTAATGGGATTGCTGGATCAAACCTCCAGGCCACTTTTCACTCACACCATCCTGCTGCCTGTTTCCTTCATACCTTTTTTTCCCTACCCTTTGCTGTGGCCCAGCCTAGTGTGGCCTTGTCATCCTCTCTGTCCTAGTTTGGTGCCCTTTCTACTCCCACAGCTTTTGGCATCTCCTTTATTTCATATGCCTGGTGTCTGCCTGGGGCTGTGTTGGCTTGCTTCTCTGACCCTGAGGCCCTGGAAGGCAGGGCCCGTGTTTTACTCTGTTCTAGGTAGGGCCATCCTAGAGCCTAGCACACAGAAGGGCCTCAAAAGCTATGGGCTGTGAATTGGACCTTGGATTGGGGTTTCCTTGGATTGGGCCATGACATCTTGGGGAACAACTGTTCCACTTATGCCTAGACTCTGGGGCCCAGTGTGCTGGCTTGTGGCCCAAGGATCTGGGGCATCTCCAGGGCCTTAGCCTGGCTGCCCTGTAGTAGGCCCTGAGCCAACAGGGAGATGGAAGTCTGGGTAGTAGCAGGACACATGGCAGGGGAGAGGCTAGAGCCCAGTGCTGGGGTGGGGTGGGGACTTGGAACCCTGGTGGGGGCTCAGCAAGGCCAGCCCTTACCCCCGACCCTTGGGTTTCAGACTTGAAACTGCACCTGCAGAGTACTGACTACGGCAACTTCCTGGCCAACGAGGCTTCGCCTCTGACAGTGTCAGTCATCGATGACCGGCTCAAGGAGAAGATGGTGGTAGAGTTCCGCCACATGAGGAACCACGCCTACGAGCCACTTGCCAGCTTCCTGGACTTCATTACGTGAGTGTGCCCTGCAGTGTCTTCCCCTCTCACTGGGCAGGATAGCTACACCTGCAGGAGCTGATCCCAGCATGGTTTAGGCCAGCTGACTTCGTGCTTCTGGTAGCTGTCAGAGCTGATGACAGCTCTGTCAGGCCAGCTCTAATCGGGCACTGCTTTGAGTCCTCCCAGGATGTGTGATTTGGCTGGTCATTCAACAGCCCTGCACACTCTGGCTACCACTCATAAAGTGGGGTCACCAGCAACTTAGCTGCTGGTTACGGATATGGTGGGCAGGCGAGAGTGTCCTGTGCAGTTGTGCTGGAGGAAGCCCCTTTCCCTGTGTCCGTAGTGTTTCAGAGATTGGGGTGGGGAGACCAGGGAAGGTAGGGGCCCTTTTTCTCACCCTATAGCACCCACACTGAACACTCACCAGACCCCACACCCTCTGACAGGGTCAGGTGTCAGGGAACGGACAGGGTTCCAAAGAGCCTGGTTCTTGGGATGCGCCATTCAGACTCTCTGGCCCTGTCTGCGCTGAGGCCCCATCTCCATCTGAGAGTGGCCCTGGGTCTCAGGGAGTTGGGTAGGGGTAGGGTTGGGGGGCAGGCTGCACATCTAACTGCCTTTCTCCATTCTGGCCCAAGCCTTCAGGAGCTCAGGTGGGCAGACCCCGTGCTTATAACCCTTGGCTGCCTCTGCTTTCCCATCATCTGAGCCTTGGGTGCAGCTCTGCCCACACTAAGCTGCTGGAGAAGCTAAGCGGAGGAAAGGACCTTGGGACCTGCAGGCTGGGAGAGGGCACTTGGACTGGACAGTCTCTACTTGCCATGTGTGCCTGTGAGCATAGGGAGGTCAAGAGGCCCCCTCTGCAGGGATGGCTCTCAAGAGCCATGAGCCAGGGCTGCCCCGTGCAGGTGGTGGCAGATGCATGATTGCTGGCGAGCGGCTATGAGTGTGCTCTGCATTGGCAGAGTGTGAGTGTGATGGGGGAAGTGTTTCCCTGCATTCTTCCGAGTGTTGTTTAGCTTTTACTATAACTTGATTATGGTGCCCCCACTGTCCTTGGGACCAGGCACACCTACCTTGCTTGTCCCTGTAGGGACAGGGTTAGATGCCTCCTGCCTGGCCTGATTCCCACCCCCAGCGGGTAGCAGCCACTTATACAAGATTCACTTGCTCAAGTGGGTGCTGCAGCCAGAGGGCTTCATCCTCAGATGCAAGCCACAGGCTGGGACACCTGAATGGCCAGGGAACCTGCCCAAGTTGGGAAGCAGACCCTGTCCTGGCCACAGGCCTCCTTCCCTGGGAGCCTCTCTGCTGTCCTAGCTGGGCCCATGCTCCCACTGCCCTGGCCCCTGTCAAGGTATGCCAACATGGACTTCCTGGGGCAGGAGGCCAGAGAAGGGGTTTTGCTTGTGCTGCTGTTTCAGGAGTCACATTGCAGCTCCCCATCTGTTGATCAGCCTCTGGCCTGAGCCTGTCCATCCCCTGCCCAAGGCCAGAGCCGAGGGCATACCAGGAAGCAGTGCACTTATTGCCAGAGCCCAGCCTGTGACTTGTTTGCACAAGGCTCTTTCAGCTTCCTGGTAAATATTCTGGCCTTCCCAGCCAGGCTAGCCAGAGGAGGCCTAACCCCTTGCCAATGGTCTGAGGGTAGATGTCATCCACCCCACTGCCCACTGGCCTACCTGCCAGTGCATCTCACCCCTGGCCTGTCTTGGTCTTAGTCTGCCAGACCATGAAACCGGAGAGGACGGTGAGCGTGACTAAGGCCGCACAACCGCCAACTCTTTACTGGAGGTTGGCTGCAAGTACCAAGTGTGCTTAAGCAGCCAAGTGCTATCCTGAGGCAGGCCGTCTGAATCCACCCCTTCCTCGCCCGTTCCATTCATGGGTGACTGTGGCTCATAGTCCTCTCCACCGCTCACTCCAGCCCTCACTCGGGAATCGCTCAGCAGACATGTGTCAGCCCATCTGGGCCTGTGGCTGCTTGGTCCATGACCTCGTCATCTCCAATGACCCTGCTCCTTTGCTCCTCTACTCTGCACTTTAGCCACCCACCCCTACCGGTGGCTGCCCAAGGCCATGTCACCACCTGGAACTGCTCCACTCCTGAAATCGCTGAATCAGGCACCCTCTCTACCCACTGCCTGCAGGCCCTCCAACCCACTCTCAGTCCGTTGCGGGACACGGGTTCCGGACTCAGCAGGACACTGGGCCTTGCTTCCTCCCCTACTGTCCCTTTTGTCTTCATTTCCCGCCCTCCCCAGCTGAGGTTCCCTGGTCTATCCTTGGAGCACTCTTCTGCCAACATCCGCAGCTCTCTTGGCCGCCCAACTCGTGGTCCCGCCCGGCTGGCAGCCCCCCAGCCCTGGAGGAATCCCAACAGCCTCCAGCCTGGAGCCACCCTCCCCCCACCTCCATTACTGGGAGCAAAGCTGGGGAAGCTGGCCTGGAGGTCATGCCTGCCATCAAGCATGTATGCTCACCCGCTCTGCCAGCCTCAGCTTGTCCCTGCCCAGTGGCCTCTTGCACCACCTACTTAGCACCCGGTAGTCTCCCACCAGGACTGGAAAGACCACCTGCCTGTCTTAAACACCATCCCTCTCCTGCCCCCAGCCTTTTCTCTGGGCAGATGGCTCCCCTCCCCCTCCACAAAGACAACAAAGCCAGTTCATACCTCCCAGCGCTGAGTCTGTACCTCACCCCCTGACCCCCATTCCAATGGCAGAAGCACCCTCCTTTTGCGTTGGATCCTTCTATCAATGTTCTGAGTCCCCTCACCTCACTCCCTGGACCCTGAGTGGCCACTCATCTGCATTCCTGTCTTTGCAGAATGTTCCAGATTCTTCCCTTCAGCTTCTAAACAAGGTCAAATCTCTCACACCATTAAAAATCCATCTTGTGGGATCTAAACTTTTACATTCACTGTTTGTTCTCTCACCTCCCCCTCATCCCTCAAACCTCTAGTCAGTTTCCATAAGTCCTATCACTGTACCACAAGGCCCAGGCTAAGGTCACCCTTGACCTTCATGCAGCCAAGGTCTCCAGGCCTGACCACTCTATAGTGTCCAGTCCCCCACCCATTTCCCTTCTCTCACGATGTCTCTGTTTATCTTTTACATCCCTGGCTGCTCTCCCTCCCCTACTCTGCCCCAGCAGGTCATCCCCAGTGTGTGGATGGGGGAATGGAGCAGAGAGAGGTGAAGTCTCCCAGGCTGGGGACTCAGGACTGGCTTCCTGGAGGAGGTGGCTACTTGGCTGAGAGGAAAGGCACTTAAAGGAAGAATTGGGGGAGGGGGTTCTAGGCTGAGGGAACTATGTATGTCTTGAGTATCGAGCATGGAGCCCGGCTCTGTGCCCCCTACAACAGCCTCCAGGTGTGGTGCCTGCTCAGGGAAGGAGGAAGCTACCCTAGAAATGCCAGAGGAATGTACCCAGAGAGGAGAGTGCAGTCTACCAGGTAATAGGAGCCTCAGCTAGAGGCCCCATCTCAGTTGTGAAGACTTGAGAGAACGGTGCCAGCCTAGTTGCTTTCAGAGCTGCCCCAGGATGGCTGGAACAGGCTTCTGCCAAGAGGTGATGAGTTCCCTGTGACTGAAGGTATGCAAGCAGAAGCTGATTAAGGCCGTCTCTGCCCTTCTGTGTAAAACAGTGTTCAAGGCTCTTGTAGGTCCTGGCCAGCCTTCAGCCAGCTCACATGAACAGTGCCTGTTCTGGGCCAGGCCCGGTGCCAGGAGGAAGGTGCCTGGATGCAATGGGATAGTGCCAGTGCTGGTGTAGACAGCACCTGGAGAGGCCTGTGGATAGCTTCCATAAATAGAACCAGAGGTTTGCAGCATTGGGAGGACTCCAGGATCAAGTGGGGATAGGCCACGTGACAGAGCAGGTGGCCAGAGCAGAGGCAGCTGGCTGGTGGGGGGCAGATAGCCTGAGTGAGGTAGGTCCCCTGAAGTAGACTGTTATTATGTGGTCTTCAGAGAATCCAGCTCAATTCCCTGTGCTAACATGTTAATATGTCCCTGTACCAAGTCCCAGCTATTAACTTGCCGTGTGACTTGGGATAGAATCTCTTTTAGAGTTTTTTGGCCTTGGAGGGGACCTTGATCTGGATCATTCCATGATGTTTTCCCATAGGAGAGTCAGCCCTGGAAAAGAAGCTGGGAGAGTTCTTGTGGGAGGAGTGAGCCTGGTCTCACTCAAGGTGGGCCCTAAAGGCCTGTGTCCTCGGACAGGTGAGCCTCCCTGGAGGGGGCATGTTCCAGGTGCCCACTGGCAGAGCCTGAGCGTGGGTAACCCAGGGGAGCTCAGGCCTGTGTTTCTCTTGTGTCAGGGGCCTCATTGCCACCAGCCTGGAGTGCGCAACTGGAAAGAGGCTTTGTCCCAGGACAGTGGCCTCAAGTGCCTAATGGGCCTATCAGCACATCTGCCATTCTCTCCAGGACATGTCACCCCAACCTTGGGCCCTGCTTGGTCACAGAGGGGCATCAGGTTTCCCTGGGCCTCCCTACCCTGACCCTCCTGCCCTCACTGTGCATAATCACAGTTTCTGGGGCCATGGCAGGTCTCTGCAGGCTGGGGCTCCAGGCCTGCTGTGGTTTCTGGGTCCTGAGCTGGACCTGGCTCTTGCCTGGAAGGAGTGCCAGCACTGACAGCGTTCTCCTGGGCCGGAGGGAGAGCACACAGGGGTTCCTTGAGGCCCAGAAGGCTCAGATCAGGTGGGAGGAGCCAGCTGGGCCTCTGGGGAGGGGCAAGATTTTAATGAGAAGATCAGAGCTTGCTAGTGCTATTGTGGGCCATACCTCCTTCATCCTGATCGCTGTTTGACAAATGTATACTGTAGGATTTGGTGGAAAGCATTTCATTTGTTTTTATCAGTAAATAAATATGCAATATTTAATGGGGGAATGTTTCTTCCTTACAAGGTCCCCGTAGAAATTAATTCAGTTCATTAACAATTTGGAATTTTATCTTGTTCTGGTAATAATGACAATGTCATGGGCAAAATTAGATATTTTGTCATGGCTTTTGAATGGTAAATGTAAGCTTTTTGAAGGAGCTGCACAAAGAAAGCTCTTTCTTTGATCATGA
This sequence comes from Propithecus coquereli, assembly GCF_000956105.1. Lineage (NCBI taxonomy): Eukaryota > Metazoa > Chordata > Mammalia > Primates > Indriidae > Propithecus > Propithecus coquereli. Next base: position 4,303,652 of record NW_012152729.1, on the reverse strand, counting down.
ACTGCGATACAGAGGGGAAACTGAGGCTTGAGAGTGTGCTGAGGCCATGACTGATATTTCTGTTCACTTTCCACCCTGGACAGGGCTCTTCAGGACTCAGAGGTGATTGAGTACAAATACTGTCACTGGCAGTTTATGGGAGCCCCTGCTGGGAACTGCAGGTGGACAGGCTGGCAGGGGTAGCTAGTCATTGTGGCCTCCTCACCAGCGCCAGACCAACCCCCAGGGTTGAGAAGCCATGTTGTTCCAGCAGGTGGCACCAAAGGGCACAGCAGAGGGGCAGGGTTGGCTAGGGACTCTGAAGGCTTCTTGGAGGAAGTGGCTTCCTAAACTCCAGCCTAAGACATCTGTGGGCCCAAGCTGAGTTTTGAAGGCACAGGGCAAGTGAGGGCCTCTGGACAGAGGAAGACAGTCTGTCCCACCCCCACCCCATAAGGGCCTCTTTGGCCTGGCGGGCAGCCGGCCCTCCACTCCCCAGCTGTCTTCCCCTGGAGGGAGACGCTGACCAGCTGGAACCTCATTCCCTCCTATTGAGGCCAAATGTGGGGAGGAACGGTGGAGTGGCTTTCTGGGGGCAGGGAGGCAGCTGCCGAAGCCAGGCAAGGAGGAGGATTTCCCTGTCTGCTGAAGGCCTCGGCCCTGGGAGGAAGGCAGATGGCTGGCCAGCATCATCTCAGCCAGGCTTGTCCTGTCTCCTGTCTCCTGGGAAAGAGGATTCTGACCCTCACTAGGCAGCAGAGAAAGGCAGGGGCTGCTACTGCAGCAACCTCATGGTCAGCCAGGGGGAGGGACGTGCTGGGCCTGGCACAGGATCACCCAGGATTGGCCTAGCTTGGGTTCAGAGAGGGCCTGGGAAGGGGTTGGGGTGGCATGATCGGGAACAGACCTTATTTGGCTCAGCATTTCCTTCAGTGTCCAGCTAGGACTTGTGGCAGGAGAGGTTGCAGGAAGCCAGGGGGTGTGACCACCGCCCTCCATATCTGCTGTCAGCTCTCAGAAGTGAATCACCACTGGCCTGTTCCCATCACTGCAGGGACAGCAGCAAAGTCAGAAGACAGTGTCTTCCCTGAGGCACCTTCCTCGGGCCCAACTTGAGCTGAGCCCTATCCACAGCAAAGACAGATATTTTGTGTTGTGGGCACAGGAAGGGGAAGTTTAGAAAGAGAAGGAGCCAGGAAACTGGCTTGTAGGGGGTCCCTCTGAGAAGACAAGACTAGGTGGGGAGTGTGGAGCCAGGCATGGGGGCGCTGGCTGTAGAGCCATGCAGCTCCTCTGCCTTACAGTGTGGTAGGGCTGGTGGCTGGTGCTGGCTGTCTCTGAGCCTTGCCTGCTCTCACAGTGGGGCTGGTGATGCTGGCACTTGTGGGATCACTTGCATAATGTGGGCCTAAGGGATGTGCTTTTCTCCCTCTTCCTGTGCAGAAGGACATGAGAGCGTAAAAGGACATCCTTAGGTTCGGGGGCAGGGTCTTTGTGGCTGTCTCAGGCAGTGCCATGGCTACAATGGGGCCGGATGGGGCACAACTGGAGTGTTGCTGGGTGGCGCATGTGTAGAATGGGTCCTGAGGTATGATAGATTCTGGAGGCATCAGGGGCAGAGGGTGTGTGCTGTCCAGGGTAGAAAAGATATAGGCCGGGGCTAGAGACCAAGGCCCAAAGCTCTGGCAGACTCTCTTTGAGGTCCCTCCACTCTGCCAGCACTGTGGGGTTGGGGGACAGGGGCCTGACCATTGGGCGTCTTGGCTTGCAGCTGCAAATAGACCTTGCCTAAGGCCTGCAGTTTGGGGGGGTGGGGGGGCTGTCTCTTCTCAGTACACATCCTGTAGCTGACCCAGCCAGATTGGGGGTGGAGAGAGGGTAGCTGCCTGGCCCTGGGCCCAGGAGAGCAGAGGTCATAGCAGGGCGCCGAGCTGGGGGAGTGTGCAGCAAGCAGGGGAAGTGGGGTCAGGCCAGGACAGGAGCAGGGCCTTTTCCTTCTGTTGCCTTCCTGGAGGGCCAGCCCTCTAAGCTGAGGCCTGGGCCCTGGGCTGCCACCTCCCTCCCTTTCTTCACTTGGTATTGGGAGCCACCTCCTGCCAGGGTCCTCCCTGGATAGCCTCAGCACTGGGTGCTCAAGATCCTGTGGCAGGGCAAGGCCCTTGCTCTGGCCCACCCAGAAGCTAGGACAGGATCTATGCTCAGTGCCCAACTCAGAAAAGCAGCCTCCACTCCTGCTCTTATCCTTCCATGGATGCCCCACCCTGGCCCCACCCTGGCCTTGGAGGACATTCCCCTGGGCCTCATTCAGCTCCTGTGTACCCTGAGTTCATAATCGGCGACAGACTGGAGGACAGTTATGGCTGCTGCAGCCTGGCTGTGGCCTAGAGCCCTCCCCAACTTCACTCCATCCCTGCATAGGTGACTACACAGAACTTTTTGCCCCAGCCCCTTTGTGGCAACGTCTTGCTGTTTGGAGGCAGAGCCTTGTCCCGTGCTGCGTCTGAACTGGGCAGTCCCACCCGTCCCCAGCACCACAGCCCTCTCTGTTGCCCATGCACCCTCCAGGACAGGAGCAGGGCCTTCCAGAGCTGGCCTTCTGCAGGGAAGGGCCTCGAAGAGGCTTGGCCTGGGATTGACCTGAGCCCAGCCTCCTGTGCAGGTCTCTGGATCTCTTCCAGGCTGTCCTGAGTGGGTGCCTGGCGCTGGCCTCAGGCCCTAAAGGAGAAGGGTAGTTCTCTCTGTAGTGTGGGGCTGTGCAGGTCTGCCTGACCTGGGCTTTCACTCCAGAGTGGGCCTCCCCCTGGCTCCTCTCTGGCCTTCGCTTCCTCATGATCTTCCCCTCTCCCCTCCCACTCTGTCCCCACCCAGGAGCCAGAGTGACCCTAGCTGGATGGTGGTATTCCCTGCTCACGTCCCGCTTGTGGAACTGTAGTGCTCGGAATGAAGTTGGGGCCCTCAGCCTCCAGGCCGCAGCCTGCTGGCAGCCCTGCCCTGCCTGTTGCTGCGCCTTCCTCCCCCTCTGCCAATCCTGACTGTGCTCAGTTCCAGTTCCTCGAATGCATCCGTCACTCGTTGAATGCCTCCAGGCCTTTGCACACGCCGGTCCCTCTTCCCAAAACATGCTTTCATCTCATGGTCCTTTTATCTCTCAGGCTCCTGGCCATCCCCACCCAGGGCTGGGCTGCACGTGCCACCTCCCATGCCCATGCTTCCTGTGTCCTGTTAGAGCACTGTCCATGCTGTCGGGTAGTTACCTGTGTCCCAATCTCTCCTGGGGCATGAATCCTCCTCTCCCCAAGGGAGGGGCATGTCTGTCCTGTGCTCCTGGAGGTGGGGGTGGTGAAGAACTTGGGCAGGGAGATGAGACATTGGTGCTTATCTGTAGCACCCATGAGTCAGCACATGTTGTAAAGGGGCTGGTGGCCTGTGCGGGATTTGGTGGGGGGGAGGGCATGGTGCTACACCGGGACTTCAAAGCCCCCTTGCCCTGATGGGCTACCCTGCTGTTGTCTGCCACCTGTAGTTACAGCTACATGATCGACAACGTGATCCTGCTCATCACAGGCACACTACACCAGCGCTCCATCGCTGAACTGGTGCCTAAGTGCCACCCGCTAGGCAGCTTTGAGCAGATGGAGGCTGTGAACATTGCTCAGACACCTGCCGAGCTCTACAATGCCATTCTGGTGGACACGCCCTTGGGTGAGCCGCTGTAGTGGTTGCGGGAGGTGGGCAGTGGTGTCAGCATCAGCGCCTCAGTGTGGGGTTTGTGGACCCCTGGAGGGGGGTAGCCCTGAGCCAGAAAGTGACACCTGCCCTCTGCTGCTTACCTTTGTCTTCCCCTCAACTTCCTCCTCCCATTCTTCCCTCTTCTGCTGCCTTTTTTTTTTTTTTTTTTGAGACAGAGTCTCACTGTGTTGCCCGGGCTAGAGTGCCGTGGCATCATCCTAGCTCATAGCAACCTCAAACTTCTGGGCTCAAGCAATCCTCTGCCTCAGCCTCCCGAGTAGCTGGGACTACAGGCATGCGCCACCATGCCCGGCTAATTTTTTCTATATATTTTTAGTTGTCCAATTAATTTCTTTCTATTTTTAGTAGAGACGGGGTCTCACTCTTGCTTAGGCTGGTTTCGAACTCCTGAGCTCAAAAGATCCGCCCGCCTCGGCCTCCCAGAGTGCTAGGATTACAGGCGTGAGCCACCAGCCCCTCTTCTGTTGCTTTCCTGTTGCTTTTGCTGGGTCAGGCAGGCTACCCCAGGGCCTGGCTCAGACCATCTAACTTTGAAAGAGTCTGATTTCTCAGAATACAGAGGAGGGCTGAGCTCGTGGAGAAGAGTGAGAAAGAGGCACAAGTCTGTGGAGTCCTGGGAGCTCGGACAGACTGTGGGCCCAGGCTGGAGCCTAAGCAGAGCCGGAGGGCTGGCTGCCTGCAAGGCAGAGGAGGAAAGCAAACAGTTTCACTTGCCTCCACCGAGCAGGTCCCAGGGGCCAGGTCTGACAGTGTTGGGCAGGATGCAGTGTCCATAGCAGAGGCCAAGGAAGGGAGGGGAATCAGGAGCTTCCTGCAGGGCTCTGCCTAGGCAGTGCTGACTTTCGCCTGCCTTGGAGGCGGAGGAGAAAGCACTAAGGCCATAACCAGCTAGTGCCCTTACAGCCAGAGTCCTGGGCTCAGGGGCACCACCTCCAGGAAGCCACCAGGTTGAACCACAGGGCTCGAAGCTACACTAGGTCCTGAGCTGAGAGGCTGGAGCCTCACCTGCCGACCTAGTCTGCCATAGACTCTCCCAGCAACTCAGAGCTAGTTCTGGGCTGTTTGTGGCTTCTTCAGTTTCTCCATCTTTAGAAACGAGACAGACCAGTGAGTCTGCAGGCCCTCCGGGGGGGTGTGCATGCTCTGTTCTGCTCTGGCCTCCTTCCAGGCCCGCAGTGTCCCCCTGGGTCACTGGTCCATGCCCACTGAACTGTTACTTGTCCTAAGCAGAAGGAGGCTGGTTTTCCAAATGTGAGCGCCAAGCCTTCCTGGGGGATGCAGAGAAATAGGCATCAGGCCCTGAATCCACAGCTGCCCCTTGAGAAGGGAGGATGTCCCGGCCTCTTATGCAAGCCTGTCTTTGGCGTGGTCTGAGCTTGGGTCTGCCCCAGCAACGATTAGATCATGTTATGGCTAGCCGCCTCCTTTATAAATCAATTTTAGGAGCAAGGAGGCAGGAGAAGCTCAGGTCAGTGTGCATTGCCCAGAGTATTGCTTCTGCCACTTCCAAGGCAACAGCCCAGGCTGGGTTGGGGACTCCCAGTACCCACCCTGATGAGCCTTGTGGCAGGGGCCCTCTGTGCCCTATAAGGCCGTCGAACATTAGCAGGGCTTTCGCCTAGGCCACTTGCCCACCCCTCACACCCGTGTCTTTCCTCCCCAGCGGCTTTTTTCCAGGATTGCATTTCAGAGCAGGACCTCGATGAGATGAACATCGAGATTATCCGCAACACACTCTACAAGGTAGTGCCCTGCGCTAGCGGTGGGGGATGGCTGTCTGTGGGCTGGGCTGTGGGCTGAGGTGGGATGGTGATTTACGTGAGGTGGTGGGACAGGATGCAGCTCTACCAGGCTCCTTTCTCAGGGGCTTGTCTGCTCACTCTCTGGCTCCTGCGATGGGTGCAAGGCTGCGCGGAACAGGTTCTCCATCCCACAGTGCCTGCAGCGGGCTCAGATAAGATCTGCAGGAGTGGCTGGCGCTCCACCGCTTGGCCTGTTAGAGCTGGCTCCTGGACTGCCACTCCCCCAGCATCCAGGAGGGTCACGGGCCACCACCCAGGCCATAGCCCTTGGGGCCATGTTACCTGGGCTGTTGCCAGCAAGGACAGGCACTTGAGCAAAGGCAACAGTGTGCTCAGTTATGGTGGCGGGAGGGACTGAGCCAGGCATAGCCAATTCCTCATGTCCCTTTGAGGTTCCCACACTTGGAGCCAGTGCCACTTCCCACCATACTCATCCCCTACCTGCCTTCTACTTCCCACAGTAAGGGTGCTCTCCTGCCCTGCTTGGAGCTGGCTGGCTGACAGTTGGCTGCAGCCTGAGCCCAGGGCCTCCATTGTCCCAGCAGGGTCCTGGGTCAGAGTGCAGTGAGGGTCTGGTGGCAGGCGAAGGGCCTGCCTGAGGTTGCAACGGTGTAGGCAGGAGACCACGTGCAGAAGGAAAACATGGAGCATGGGCCAAGTGGCAGAAGTTTGCTACAAAAGTGACAGTTCCAGGTGAACAGTAGGAGAGAGATCTGGAAAAGAGGCAGGCATAGGATCGAGTCACCCAGGGCCTTGAATGGCAGGTAGAAGGTTGAACTTTATCCTGTGGGCAGGGTCAGCCAACAGAGGTTTCCAATAGAGCAGAGTACGTGCAGAAGACCCCCTCTGGCTGTGACGTGGAGGGCAGATGAAAGGGGATGAGAACAGAGGTAGGAAGTTTGTTGCTTTATCCTCAGGACTGCCCTAGGAGCTAAGGCAGGTATCATTATCCCCGTTTGTAAAATGAGGAAACTAAGGGCTCAGAGAAGTGGGGTGGGTTGCTCAAAGCTACGTAGTAAGTCACTAGCAGCACCAGGGAGCACACCTGGCTCAGCCTGTTTGCAAAAGCAAGTGCTCTCAGCCACCCGGCTAATAGGGAGCAGGCCAGCCATTCAGCAGAGAGAGAGAACCCGCGCGCGCACGTGTGTGTGTGTGTGTGTGTGTGTGTGTGTGTGTGTGTGTGTGTGTGTGTGTGTGTGTGTGTGTGTGTGCGCGCGCGCGCGCACGCACTAGTACTAGTACTCCCGCCTGCCTAGCTGGCCCATTGCTGGGTTCCCTGCCCTGAGACAGGGTGAGGGGTGCGGCTGTCCCCCCCAGCCTCACCCACAGCCTCACCGGGCCTGACTGGTTCTAGCTGGAGTCACTGGCGAGGGCTGCCCAGGCACCAGCTCATAAATACCAACCCAACACTGTGGGCCCCGTGCCAGGACTGCCCGCCCGTCAGGCAATGTCCCAGCCCGGTGGCCACAGATGGGAGATTAGGCGGACCCTCAGCCGCCCTGCGGGGGGGAACTGTAGGCAGCTGGTGCAGCAGCCGTGGGCTGGCAGACTCCAACGGACAGGGCGGGGGTGGGAAGGTGACCTTGGTGGGAAGGTACTTGGGCCTCTGGGGTCTTGCCGGTTTCTTTTGCTGCCTTAGCCTCCAAAGAAGGGTCTGGGCCTGTCCCACCAGCCTCCCTGACCCTGGGGTCGGCCTCTCCAGGGATTGGTACGCTTGACTAAGCAAATAGGTGGGTAGCAGGGCATGGAGCCCAAGACCTGGCTTGTAGCTTCCCCCACAGATAGGAACTGTAGGCCCCACCGGGGCAGGCCTCAGGATTTTGGCACAGCCAGCTTGGCTAGCTACAGGGAACAGGTGGCCACAGACAGACTCCTAGAGGGACTAAAAGGCACCACTAAGCCATGGGAGGCAGCTGTCTTTGCCACCCAGGCCCTCTGATTGCTGGGATCCTCTGTGCTGGGGTCTGTCCTCCCTTCCAGGCTTCTTACTCCCTGACCTGTCCTAGACTTTTGTTCCCTGTGACCCCAGTGGTCACCCTCAGGCCTTCCCCTGAGCCCAGCTTGCCCAGTGTTGCTGGCCAGGCCCGGCCTGGGCTCATGGACTCCTGGGTCCCATCTCTCTTGAAGTAGTGGAGCCTATGAGCCCAAGTCAGCTGGTGGGTGGTGAAAAGGTCTTCGTACCTCGGAGGTCAGAATTCAGCATGGGAAGTGTTCTATGCCTCCCAGCCCTCATCCCCGACTCAGAAGAATAGTCTCTAGCTTGTGTAGCCATTCTCTGTGACTGTGCCACCAGATGGGACGTGGGGGGTCTGAGTGAAGGGTGCCCATGCAAGGGAGCTCCCCTTGGAGCCCGTAAGACCATCCACCTTCCTCGGCTTGGAGAGGTGGAGGTGTGGGGAAGGAAGCCTGGCTGGTTTTGTGAGTATTGGGAGGCACCTAGGGCCTAGGCTGACCCGTCCTCTCCTCATGCCCAGCAGATCCAATTTTCCTGGGCAGGAAGTACTTGTTCTCACTGCCAGCCCACGTGCCTGGCCATTGCACTGTGGAGCTGACGTCCATGTAGGCAATAACCATCCCTCAGCAGGAACTGGCCTGACAATTTGGTTCCTGCCGTGTGATGCCTAGCGGCTGCCTGGGGGTTGGGAGGAGGTGGTGTTCTGTAAGGTAGGCTAGAAAGAGGGCCAGGGGCACTCAGTCCAGGCCGTCTCTGTAAACTCTCAGGAGTAAGCATCCCTCCCCAGCCCATGGACACCTGGCTTTCTAAGGCAGAGGAAGGGGAGTCTGGGAGAAATTAGGGGGAAAGGAAGGCAGAACAGCACGGCGAGGACCTCTGTCCACGCCCCCTCCGAGCCTGGCCCTCTGTTGGATGAGTGAGTGGGGACACTGCACCCTGAAGCAGACAGTCAACCAGACACTGCTCTGACACTCCTGGGTGGGCAGCAGCAGGCAACTGCCGCTTGGCTGAGTAACAGTTGGAATTTGGGGTGTTTCAGGGCTTTGCCATAAGGGCTACCCTGGCCAATCTATGGGTGTGCTGTTTGTCCCCACCGCGAAAGGGGCTGGGAAGGGGAGGAGGTCACGTGTGAAGGGGAGGCCTAGCAAGGCCCCCTGAGTCTCCCTGCTGTGCTGAGCAAGCTCCATGCTCTACACAGGCCTACCTGGAGTCCTTCTACAAGTTCTGCACCCTACTGGGCGGGACCACAGCCGACGCCATGTGCCCCATCCTGGAGGTGAGTGCCTGCCCACCCTCCCACCTGCTGGTGCTTGCTAGCCCTGGCCAGGCGAAAGCCCTGCCACCTGACTGGCTACTGCCTCCCTCTTCCTCCTTCTCTCCTTGCCTGTGTACCTGCCCCACAGTTTGAAGCAGACCGCCGCGCCTTCATCATCACCATCAACTCTTTTGGCACAGAGCTGTCCAAGGAGGACCGTGCCAAGCTCTTTCCCCACTGCGGGCGGCTCTACCCTGAGGGCCTGGCTCAGCTGGCTAGGGCTGACGACTATGAGCAGGTCAAGAACGTGGCTGATTACTACCCGGTGAGTGCCCTGGCTGGCAGGATGGTGGGTGGGCATGTTGGCACCACACACCCCGACCCAGCACTCCACGGCACCCTCATGCTAATGCATCCCACCACTCCCCCGGCCAGGAGTACAAGCTGCTCTTCGAGGGTGCAGGCAGCAACCCCGGAGACAAGACCCTGGAGGACCGATTCTTTGAGCACGAGGTGAGTGCAGAGTTCTTGTAGGGCCTGCCGGTCAGAGGGAGGAGTTGCGGCTTAGGCCCAACTCTGTGGCCATGGCCACCAGTACATCACATGTGTGTCTGCCTGCAGGTGAAGCTGAACAAGTTGGCCTTCCTGAACCAGTTCCACTTTGGTGTCTTCTACGCCTTTGTGAAGCTCAAGGAGCAGGAGTGCCGCAACATTGTGTGGATTGCTGAGTGCATCGCCCAGCGCCACCGCGCCAAGATCGACAACTACATCCCCATCTTCTAGCGTTCTGGCCCAAGGCTCCCAAGTGCACTGTGTGTGTCTGTGTGGTCTGTGATGAAGCCCATGGCTCATCTGCCTGCCCTGGGGATGGCACACTGTCCTAGTGACTGCCCAGTTTCCCTGACCCTCTCTGAGACGGCTCTTAGGCCTGAAAAGGGGCTGGGCACCTGCTCCCCCTACCAAGGCTGAACCAAGACCCACTCCAGAGTAAGGAGGCCCCCTCAGCCCTATGTTTACAGCCGCTGACGTGTCTGAGAAGCATGTGGTCACTTTCATATCCCTCCCTAACCTGAGAACCCCTGGGGGCAGGGTGAGCCTCCTCTCCCCTCTGTGGGTCACTCCCAGAGCCATGGCCCATGGGAAGGATAGAGTGTGTGTGTCCTTGGGGCAGGCGGAAGTAGCTCTGCCCCTCTGAGACAATAAAACTTCCCTCTCTAAGCCTGGCTGTCTGCTGCCTCCTTTGGGCCCGCGTACCCCTCCCAGACCTCTAACTTCCCTCATGACCCTGCCCTTGCTGAAGCCTTCTACCTCCCTCTGTCAGCAGCCCGGATTCCTCGGGGTGGGGGTGTCACTGGAAGATAGCCCCTCCCTCTGCTGCAGGCTCAGGTGCAGACACAGGCCTGGGGAGCTGGGTCCTGGCCCGGGAGGGCTCCTGGCCTCCCTGATTGCTTCATTGAGCCCTACAACTCCTGGGGTTCAGGGTCATTACCCCCATTTCTCTATGAGAAACCCAGACCAAGGGATAAATGATTTGCCCGAGGTCAGTGGAGGAGGGGCAGGTGTGAACCAGAGGCTACCAGAGGAGCCCGGTTAGGTCAGTGCCCAGCGCCCCCACCCCCTTGCTGAGCCCCAGGAGTTCCCAACCTCTGTCACAGAACCACACCCTGTCACCCAGCCAACCTGGCAGCTACCCCCTCCAGCATCTGCCCCACCTTAGGAGAAATAAAACTTTATTTAAGAAGTGGCAATCGGAAAGTAGGGTATGCAGCTTCCCTGTGGCTTGAGGGGCTTGGGAGTGGATAGTTGGGGCCTGAATTCTTGAGCCAGTCAAGAGACAGTTGGGATTCACCCTTCGATTGCAGCACCGAGGCACTGGTGCCCAGGAACGATCCCAAGGGGTCCCCAGCCCACCCAGTCACTTCTTAGTTTGCAGAGCACTGTCTGCAGGGTCCTGTCAAAGGCTACAGTGAAGTTTTGCACCAAACTCCCCACCAGCTGAGTTCTCCAAGCTGCAGGTGAGAGCATTGTGCCCAGGACGGTCTGTTTGGGCTCATGAAGCAGTGGACAGGCCCCGAGGCTCACTGGGAAACCTCAGTCTCACTGGGCTTGGACTGGGCATCAGCAGTGGAGGACTGGGGTTCATTAGGCCAGGCTCAAGGGCAGACGGGGGGTCATAATGCCCAGGGGAGGGCTCCTGGAGCCTCCCATGCTGGAGTGGTGGGGACATATTGCACACAGCTCAGCGAGCCACCACTGGGGAAGAGCCTGGGCTTGGGTTTGGGTCCTGGGCTGTGTTCTGGGCAGAGGTAGAGCCAGGCTGGCCAGGCTGCAGTGCCCTAGGCAGATGGTGATTAATGAAGAAGGCCTGCAGGAAGCGGCGCCTCAGGCTCTCAGGCAGGTAGTAGTGGATGAAGTACATGAGCCCTAGGCCACGGCCTGGGTAATACCGGCGGCGTGGCTGAGCTGCCAGCAGCGCATCTGTGATGGCATCTACGACTGGGCTGAGGTCGGGCAGTGCCATGCTTAGTGAATGCAGGAACTGCCTGTGCAAGTGCTCGACGTAGTCCTTGCCGTAGGCCTGCAGCAGCTCTCGGGGCAGGTTGGCCAGCAGCTGTTCCTTGCGCTGCTCCCACTGGTCTACGTTTGTCACAGACCCTGGGGAAGAGGTAGCAAGGTCAGAGCAGGTCCATGCCTCTAGTCAAAGCCATGCCCATTCCTCAGCCCTGCCCCTGCCCCCATAAGACCATGCCCACCCCTCATTTCCCAGCCCCAGGCCCCATGCCTGCCCCACCCCCAGCCAAGACCCCCACCTGTCTTGAAGCAGCCAGGCTGGATGACGCTGACCTTGACCCCCCAGGGAACGAGTTCACAGCTGAATGTGTCCATGAGCAGCACCACGGCCGCCTTGGAGGTCCCATAGGCTGCCAAGCACGGATAAGGCATGTCTCCTGGGGATAGGTTGGGGGCAGGGCAGCTCAGCTTGGGCAAGGGGCTCCCAGAGCACTCCTCTGCTGCACAGTGGCTCCTTTTCCCAGTGGGGGAGGGTACTCACCTGCTGGGCTGCCCACAGTCACAATGCGACCCCTAGTGTGGCGCAGCAGGGGCAGGAGGCCCTTGGTCAGCTCTAGCACACCAAAGAAGTTCACTTCCATACAGGTGCGGAACATGGCCACTGGAGACAGCTCCACGTCAGCCACCACTTCGTTGTAACCCGCATTGTTGACCAGGCCCCATAGGCCTGGGGTCACATAGCAGGGGAGAGAAGCCTCAGGTCAGCCCAGCAGCAAAACTCCAGTTCCTGCTCCCTTTCCACCCATCTGGCCATGCCCTCCCCTGGTGGAAGTTGTCACTGACCCGTGCTGGTGGTGTGGGCCTTGGTGAACTCCAGCACATGGCTAATGTCCGCTGGCTTGGTCAGGTCCATCTGCAGCAGCTTTAGGCGAGGAGAACAGCAGGCACGCAGCTCTAGGGCGCCGGGGCTATTCAACTCCAACACAGTGGCCAGCACCGTGAAGCCCATGGAGTCCAGTTTCTTGGCTGTCGCCTTGCCAAAACCAGAGTCACAACCTGGCCAGGCCAGGGCAGTCAGTGAACTCCCACCGTGGCCCAGTCCACCCTGAGACAACCCCAGAATCACCAGGATCTGGATGGGATCCAGGTCCCTTGACACCCAACCTACCAGCAGTCAACAGCCCTAACTCCTTCCCTAGGCCCATCTCTGGCTGGCTTTGCCCCTGTACCTGAGCCCTGAGCAGCAACTCTGATAGCTGTCATCTCCCTGACTCCCCATAGCTACCCCATCAAATATGGCTTATGATCCCCACTTTACAGAAGAGGAAACCGAGGCCTAGTAAGGCTAAGTTGCTCACCAAAGTCACCCAGCCAGCACAGAGGAAGGTCAGGACTATCCCAGGCCGGCCTGAGATGGAGTCCCAGTGCCGATGTCCTGCCTGCTTGATGTCAGGCCAGAGCTCGCAGCTATCAGTGTGCAGCCTCCCTTCCTTTCTTTTTTTAGACAGAGTCTCACTGTGTTGTCCGGGCTAGAGTGCCGTGGCGTCATCCTAGCTCACAGCAACCTCAAACTCCTGGGCTCAAGCG
>NW_012152729.1:4274224-4283004 GCF_000956105.1 Propithecus coquereli | reverse complement strand
GAGTGCCGTGGCATCATCATAGCTCACAACAACCTCAAACTTCTGGGCTCAAGCGATCCTCCTGCCTCAGCCTCCCGAGTAGCTGGGACTACAGGCACGTGCCACCATGCCCGGCTAATTTTTTTCTATATATTTTTAGCTGTCCGATTAATTTCTTTCTATTTTTGGTAGAGATGGGGTCTTGCTCTTGCTCAGGCTGGTCTCAAACTCCTGAGCTCAAACGATCCGCCCGCCTCGGCCTCCCGCAGTGCTAGGATTACAGGCGTGAGCCACCGTGCCTGGCCTATGTTGTATTTTTAAAAAAAATAAACTGAAACCAGATGGAGGGAGGTTTGTTCACAGCCTTGCCTACAATTTTCTCCAACGAATTCCTTGAAAAGTCAACCACCTATGAGTGGTGCCTGTTCTCCCTGGAGGTCCCTCGCCCCTGGTATGCAAATAGCCTGCCAGGTTGGTCTTTCCAAAAAGTGCAAACAAAAGGAGGAAGAAAAGAACTTCGTGGCCTGAGGGCTTTCCAGAATGCGGGTCATCTCCCGGTGGAGCCCAGTTTTAGGTCTGTAATCCTCTCTCCCCGTTTCCCTTGTGTGGGGGGTAGGTTGGGGTGTGGTTGGGGGGAGTCTTGGGCTGGGCTTGAGTCAGAATCACCTGGACCAACACTTGGTAAAAATATGTATTCCAGCCTCCCACATATACCCCATTTGTGGTGCTAACCTCTGGCATGGGACCCCAGCTCCCCAGATGGGTTGATATTTGCAGTCAGTGGTGGGATTATACCCCTAAAGGGGCCCAAGCCACTCCTGCTTCCATCCTGGGAAGACCAGATGCGGGAGGTGGTTATCGAAATATTTTTAACCACCAGCCAGGTCCAGGGCTTTGTAATGCCCCTGCAGCCCTCATTAAGTGATTCCTTGCTCAGAGAGAGGAGGCAAGTGCACCCCCTGGTCACCGTGCCAGGGGCTTTGCATTTTTCTTTGGAACATGAATTGGACATTGTCATAGTGAAATATATGCTCCAGTCCCCAGGCAGGGGAGAGAGCACGTGTTTCCCAGCTCCGACCTTCATTCCTGGCTCAGAACACCTTTCTTTTGAATTCCAAGCTTTTTCAGATAATTGTGTCAGGTTACATAAGGTTTTGAGATATGAACACTCAAAGGAAATTCCGCTGAGAGCAGGTCTGAGAGGTTCCGGTGCATAATTTACTTTAAAGTATTCGAGGAAAAAATTCAGGTGTCTCAGCCCTGCACATTTTTGAAATAAAATAAGAACAGCAGACAACTCTGCATGCATGTACCATACTCCAAAGAAGTGAGCAAGCAAAAAGATTTCAGCGCTGAAAGGAAACACCCCACCCTAGGGAGGCTTGCAGGGGTGGGGGCAGGGGGGTCAGGAGCAAAGAGGACAGCTGCGACCAGGCTGAAAAGGAAATCCTTATGGGGCCAGGATCACCTCCCCCCATTTCTGCATCTTAGGTAACACATGTTGTAAATACAAGCCTTCAGTTTTCCAAGAAACATAAAATAAAAGCTGAATTACTGGCAGAGAAGCTTTAAAACTTTGGTTCCTAGGACTCTGAGGGCACATTTTCCACACACCATGATTTTTATTTCATTTGCCTCCCTCTAGCAGCTCTGTTGCATAAGGTGCTGTTTCCAAACACCTTGTCCCCAACTGGAGACATAGAGTAAGTTTTATCTAGGTCTAAGAAGAGTTCTGGAAGGGTGACATTGTGTTCCAAGACGTACTGGTTATAGTCAACAGTAGGAAAGCTGCCAGAGCCTTCTCACCAAGGAAGCTGAGAGAATATTTTAAATACCAAATGGTACTTCTCTCTTAAAGCACAAAGCAGTCATAAAAACCACTTAACAAGGAAAAATTAATGGGAGGAAAATGTCTTGAATGTAGCACATTTAAAAAAAAAGCTTTACAAGGGACATGGGAAAAATAGATTTACTATGTTGAAGTAAATAGATTTACTATGATAATATAAGAAAGTCGATTTTTACACAAAAATAATTCAAGGAGTGGTTATTTACTTACAAAAGCCTTCACAGAATTCCTGTAAGTAGTATTATCCTTTCATTCATTCCTTCTTTCATTCAAGCACATTTCTTAGGTGCTTACTGCATTCCAAGGCTGTGTGCTAGGAAGCTACTGTGAGTGGTGAGCGAGAAAAACTTCATTCCTCCCAGGTGGGTTCTCTGTCTGGCTGGGGGGACAGGCTCTTATCAGATCATTAAACAATCAAGTAGCCCTGGACAGAAGGAACTAGAAAGCAGAGTCCCATGGCACTGTGGGGAGTGATGACCTCTTCTATTCTGGGGGGAGAGAAAGCTTTTCCAGAGGAAGTGGCGTTCCAGGTAGTGTGAGCTTCAAGTGCAAAGGCCCTAGGATAGAGAGGGCCGAGTCCTTCCAGGAAAGGAAGGGCAGCTCTCGAGGCTGGGCTGCTGGAGCCAGTCTTGGAGACTGCGGTGGCCGGGGGGAGGAGGAGGTTTTGATCCCAATTTCATGGTATATGGAAATACCTCTCCTGGAGGAGCAGGGAGAGTTGTTGAGGGTTGTAAGCAGGAAGCAAAATAATCAGCTTGGTTTGTTTTTGTTTTTTTCAAAGACAGCCACAGGCAGAATGAGGAGAATGGTTTCATGGGGGAGCAGGGGACAGGGAGCCCCCAGTGGAAGCTGAGAGGCCAGTCAGGAGGCTGCAGTGCTGGCCAGGGCAAGAGATGCTGGTGGCCGTGGGGACAAGCCAGGTGGATGGACTGACTCATGCAGGGCCCATTGGAGAGGGTACTGTGACCCAGACAAAGTAGACCCAGCAACCAAGCGCTGTGGCTGACCATCTCCCACCCAGGCTAATCTGACAATTAAATTTCATTCCATTTGTCGATGAAATGGATAGCATCATTTCTGGGTAGAAAGACAAGGACGATCTAGATTAGAGGCACCAAGGATTAGCGCCATTGAACGCTCTCTGAGTGCACGATTACAGTTTCAGGCCTCATCACAGCCCTGTGCAGTAGCTATTGTCACCTCCATTTCACACAAGAGCAAATTGAGATTTGGAGGTTAAAAGATTGGCTCAAGGTCACCAGCTGCTTATTGGCAGCATTGGGATCGAACCAAGTAACCACGGACCTGCCCTGGAACAGGAAATGCCAGGAGCAGGGGACACACTGGCTCTAAGGACATAGTGCTTGTTCACGCCCAGGGCGGGATAAGCCGGCTTTGCCTGCCCCAGAGTGTCTGGCCGTTTCAGAGTCATGTAAGTCAGCTCTCATGCATGTGTGCAAGCCTATAGAAACACGGTTGGCCTTTTTCTCCCCATGGCCCAGGCTGGTCTTCTCTGTGCAAACTTGCATTGCACATCAGGGGCAGCAGCTCCAGGCAGGAACAAACCCTGCCTAAGGGGCCAACTTCTGTCCCAGAAAAATGTGTCTCACATTTTCATAGAAATTAGCAGAGGGAGTGGGGCTGGGAGGAACTGGAACAACTCTCTAGGTAAAAGGAACCCTGCGGGGAAAAGGCCTACGGGTGGAAGCAAATGCTGCTGGTTCCAAGATCTGCAGAATAGGGACGGAGGACAGGTATGAGTGCCACAGACCAGAAGCTTGCCCAGCAGGGCCTTGGAAGCCATACTTTGGCTTCCATCCTTTGCTCCTAAAGGCACACACATGCACGTGTGTGCATGGAAGTATCTTAAACAAGACTGATGAGGTGGTGCTTTCACATTAGAAAAATTGCTCTGCCCTCTGCCTGCTTAGGGATGAGCAATGTGTGGGCTTCCTCACTCGGGGATGTCCTGGGTTGTGTCAGCTTCTACATTGGGACCACAAGATGATAACAGACTCAGAAAGAACATGTGCTCGGACTGCCTGTGCCTTTAAAAAGCAGATTTGGGGTGAGAGAATCCTCTTCTCAGAAAGCCTGGCCTGGAGTCACTCACAGACATCACGGGAATCTGAGCTGTCACTTGGATTTCTGTTCAACTGAAAACAGCTTTAATTTATTATTATAATGTATGTGCCCTTAACACCATTTGAAATCCTATGGCTGCTGTAATGAATTATCTTTACAGTTCTGGAGGTCAGAAGTTGGAAGTGGGTCTCACTGGGCTAAAGTCAAGGTGACAGCAGGCTGGTTCCTTCTGGAGGCTCAAGGAGGGAGTCTGTTTCCCTGCTTTTTCCAGGTTCTAGAGGCCACCTGCCTTCCTTGGCTCACGGTCCCTCCTCCATTTTCAAAGTGTCTTCAAATTTCTCTGACCTCTGTTCCATCGTTACATGTCCTTCTTCCACAATGACCCTCCTGCCACTCTCTTGTAAAGGCCCTTGTGACTACACTGAACCCACCCAGATAACCCAGGAGAATCTCCCCCATCTCAAGATCCTTAACTTAATCTCATCTGCAAAATCCCTTTTGACATATCAGGCAACATACTCACAGGTTCTGGGGATTAGGGCAAGGAAATCTTTGGGGTCTCTTGTTCAGACTACCACTCCCTTTAACCAAATAGGAGGAAGGAAGACAAGCCTGGCAGCTGGGAGGAGCATAGCTTGGAAATAGGAGGCTGATGTTAGGGAGACCAGACACGAGGCTGCTGAAGGATCAGCAAGGGAGATGCTGGTGGTCTGGGCTGCAGTGGAGCAGGAAGAATGGACACATGTTTCAGAGGGAGAACACTCTGATCTTGGGGACTATTTGGGTTAGGTGGGCAAGGATTAGCAGGAGAGACATGGGAAGATGCCTGAGTGTAGAGATGGGCTGACTGACGGTGATACCTGTCAGAGGGCCCGAGGGAGGAGCAGGTTTGTGGCAAGGACAAAGAAGGCATCTGGGGATGGGTTACATCTAAGACACCCATGGGACATCCAGGAGAGGTGCCCAGAAGGCAGGTGGATCCAGGGTCTAGAAGGCTGTGACTCTTAGGTTCCCTCCTCTTCCTGTGGGCATACATGGGGTCATCCTCCACCTTGATTTCTGGGTCACTATCTCTGAGCCTTATTTCTCCAATTCAGGTAAGAGTGAAAGAGTCATCTTGTATTTCTGAAGCCAGAGTAGCATTGATATTGATTCCACAACAAATTTGAGCTTATCAGTCCTGAAAACAAGAATTTAAATCACAGAGAGCTTAAGTCACTTGGCACAAGGACCCACACAACTGGTATGTGAGCATGAATAGTTATGTTGCTTTTATTGTATGCCTGTGCCTTACACATTTTCAAGATAGCATGTTTTCTTCTCTGTCTGCCCATTCTGAGAAGATAGCTAGCCAGCTGCTCACCACTTTAGGGCCTTGGAGATCTGGATAGGACAGTTAGCAGAAGACAAAGCCTCTTCCTGTTTTTTTGAGAAAGACTGGGCTCATGGGAGAATCCATTCTGAGTGTCCCCAAGGAGAAGGGGAGAAGGGAAAGGGAAGAGAGACTGCAGGCTCTGGAACAGAGCAAGCAGGTGTCTGTCCCTGGCAGCCCCAGGTAGGGGTGGGGGCCTCAGCAGGCTTGGCCCCACCCACACAGCCCAGACCAGAAAACCTTTGGGCCAATGGCTGTAGCCTCAGTGCTGAAGAAGACCCAGGATTAGAAGGTTTTTTTGTTTTGTTTTTTTTCTGCAGGAGATCATGAGTCCTGTGGAATGATCTGGATAAGAGGAGCCCAATGGAGGCCAAGATTGAATTTCCCATCAGCTTGGAAGATGTGGGCTTTTGGTAGGATTTATGCTTGATTTAAAAGCAATAAAGAAATATTTTGTGCTACATATTTTAAGCTCTTATACTTACCATTTTATATGGTGGGGTACCTGCATTTTTAGTTGTGTAATTTATTTGTCTAGATCAGTTTCCTATTTAACCTGTAGCTCCCTGAAGGGCCGGGATCTCGTGGCTGTTCCCCATGGTATGTCCTGTGCCCAGCACATACTCTCATTAAAGTGTGCAAGTTGACTGAGGGTCTTCCTGAGAGTGGTGGTCTCCGGAGAGGAACTGGATGGGGGGCGCGTTTGGGACAAGTTAGGATTTGGGGAAGGCAAACTGGGGACCCGGGATGGGGGAAAGTGGGTTTTCTAGGAGAAAGGTTAGAAAAAAAACCAGGAACCGGCCGGCTGAGGCGCCAGGGGGTCCATGGCAAGCCCCGCCCCGAGCCAGGGTACAGGCGCGAAGTGACGCAGCGCGGTTTGGCCGCTGTGGGGCGCCGTAGCCCGCGCGGTTGCCGGGGGAACGGGCCCAGCGCCGGACGAGGCCCAGCCGGTCTTGGCCTGGCCTGGCCGCGCCGCCAGCACGCCAGAGCCGGAGCCTGAGGACACGCCAGCCCAATCTCCGCCCGGGATGGGGTCCCGCTCCGGGGCGTGTAGCCGCCTGGTCCCGGGGACCGTCTCTGCCGCGAGTGTCTGAAGCTCGGGAGGGTGGACGGCCAGGCGCGAGGGCCGAACCGCTGGCTGACCTTGGCAGAGCTGATCTGGCGCGGCAGCCGTGGCGCTCAGGTGAGGAGCCCCCGCCCCGTTTCTCACCTCAGAGCCTGGCCTGAGCCATCGGGTCGCGGCTGCTGCGGTCTGGCCGGGCTCTGGGCTCGCCTCGGCCTGGAGCCCGTGGCCTGAGTTCCAGGGACCCGGCAGAACGCAGGGCTTCCTTCCAGCGTTCATCGGGTTCACAGATTTGCATTGAGCGCCTACTGTGTGCCAGGCTCTGTGCCAGGCGCGGGCACAGAAGGCTCCGAACAGACGCGGCAGGTTTCAGAACCCACAGAGTATTAAGGAGGGGGGTGGAGAGCAGGCGCCAGATTCGTGACTAAAGTGATTTCAGGTCGGGTTAAGTGCTCTGGTAATGAAATGGAGAGGTTAGTCAGGGACAGTCTGTCTTAAAAGGCCAGATTTAAGCTAAGACCTTAAGGTTGGAAAGGAGCCAGCAATGTGAGCACAGGAAGGGTGTTTGTGGAAGAGGGAAAAGCAAATGCAAAAGTCTGGAGGCAGCAGAGTACATCATGGAACAGAAAGTGTGAGGGGAGCTCTGCAGGCGCGGGTGGGGGTGTCAACTTTACCCCAGCAGGTTGAGGAAACCACTGAAGTGTTTTGATGAGTTTCAAGTTTTGAAAAGCTCAATTCCCTCTGGCCGCTGTGGGCAGCATGGTTGTGACAGGGCACACTGAGAAGTCAGCTGAGAGCCATCCTACTTCTGCCAGTCTAGCTGTGCCGCCTGGAAGAATTTACTTAGTCTCTCTGAGCCTAGCGTTCTAATCTGTGCAAAGGTGATCTTGTTCTGCATGTTGTTTATGAGTGAGAAAGTGAGGGGCCATGAGACCAGTGACCAGAGAGAGGACAGCTTGAAATGAAATTTACTTATCCACTTCCCACAGCCTTGTCCAACCCTTGGGGGTTGGATAAGTAAATTCCATCAAAGTCCTTAAAGCAGTGTCTGGCACAGAATAAGTGCCCTCTAAATGCTAGGTTTGGTTATTGTTGTTGAAACAGTGTAGGAGAGCGATGATGGAGGCTTGGGTTAGGGCGATGGCAGCAGAAATGGTAAGAAGTGGCTTAACATCCTTTACTGAAGAAGAACTGGGTTTAGACATGGGCGAAGGGTGGTCCTTGCTTTTGTGGAACTGGTGGTTCACTGTGGGAGATGGCTTTGTAAACAGATAATCACCGTGAGATGCAATCAAAGCAACAACAGCACTCAATTAGCCAGATTTTGTTTTGTTTTGCTTTGCTTTTGTTTTTCTTATTTTGTTCTGTCACAGTTTTGTTCTTAATGACTGTTTCTTGGTGGGTGTTCCCCAAGGCTGGCTCCTACAGTCTATGAGTTGATTTCCTGGTTAAAATCAACAACCCTTGCCTCCCCTTCATTAGCCTTGTTTCTGCTCCGTGCCACTCCCTCCTTCTTGTCCCCTTAACTTGGATCCCAAACAGTCTGCAGTGGTTGCTTCAGGAGGAGAATGGCACAGAAAATATTTGCAGACCACACCAACTTAGGAATGATTGAGGTTTCGCGCTTTTCTTGCCATAGCATCAGACTTGTGCGTGTTTTTCATGAGAGAGAAAGTGAGGGCCCAGCCACATCTCCAGGGACTGGAGAGGTCTTTGAGAACAGCTTGAAGTTCCAGTTTATTTTCTAGGATTTGTGTGATATGCATCCCTTGATTGAACTATAGCCACTTCCCAGAATTTTCCCAGCCACTGAGGGACTTCTCTGCCACCTGTGTGGAATTTTAATAAACAAAGTACTCATCCCTAAAAATCTTTTGTAAGTGACTTTTTATAGTGTCAAACAATGTGCACTGGGAAGCTATTTCTTTCTGGCTCCCCTTTAGGTTGTTAAATTGGGCATCTGTTAAATCTCAGTGAAAATTATTTCAAAAGCAGATTCTGGGAAAAAGTGGAAAACTCACTTAGGAATATCCATAGACAGAAAATCTCTCACACGGAAGCCATAAATCCTCTAGCAGAAAGAAAAGAAGCTTAAGGAGCAGAACTTTCCTGTGGAGTGCACCTTCCCTTTGGGTTCTGGGAGTCACAGAGAGCTGAGCTGGCCTTGGCCGAGGACAAACAAGGCCCTGCCCAGCAACCTCTCTGTTGTGCTGCCTGGTTGTCTGATTCTAGCTTTGACAAGACCCCTAACAGCTCTTCCTCACAGCTCTGCAGCTGAGCGACTCAGAATTGCTTTCAAGAGCGAGAAAGCATTTCAGTAAAACCAAACACTCTTGTTGCGTTGTTGTTGGGCAGGAATTCCTTGTTTGGCTGGCATGGTACAGGGCTCTGGACACACAAGTGCATTTGGTCTGCATGGCAGCCTAGTGGAG
>NW_012152729.1:4243812-4273974 GCF_000956105.1 Propithecus coquereli | reverse complement strand
TTGAGCCCAGGAGTTTGAGGTTGCTGTGAGCTAGGTTGACGCCACGGCACTCTAGCCCAGGCAACACAGTGAGACTCTGTCTCAAAGAAAAAAAAAAAAAAAGCATATGGGCCAGGTGCAGTGACTCACGCCTATAATTCTAGCACTCTGGGAGGCCAAGGCCGGAGGATCCCTTGCACTCAGGAGTTCGAGACCAGCCTGAGCAAGAGCAAAAGCTCCAAAAATAGAAAAAAAAAATTAGTCTGGCGTCGTGGCGCTTGCCTGTAGTCCCACCTACTTGGGAGGCTGAGGCAGGAGGATTGCTTGAGTCCAGGAATTTGAGGTTGCAGTGAGCTATGATCACGCCACTGCATTCTAACCTGGATGACAGAGCGAGACTGTGCCCCCCCCCAAAAGAGCACTATATGCTTATGATATAATAAGAAATTGCAAATCTCTGGTTTATAGCCCTCAGGCCTAGACCTCTTCCCAGAGGCTGCCCCTGTGTTTGGTTCCTCGCATTTCTTTCCAAAGAGTCTATACATATAGGAACATAAATGTTTATTAATCCTCTTCATTTTTTTCCACTTGGTAGCTCGCTTTACAACTGTTCTGTGTCTTGCTTTTTCACTTAATTGTGCGTCAAAGATCATTTCATCCCTTTTTTTTTAATCCCTTGTTTTTGATGTTGCATAGCATTCCACTGTGTGGATGTGCCATTGTTTGTTTATGTTGTTTTTTGTCCTTTATTATTACAAACAACACTGCAATGAATCTTTGTGTATTTTGAGAGTATATACATGTATAAGATAAACACCCAGAAATGGAATGTCTGGGCCAAAAGGTATAATATGTGTTCTAAAGTTTGGTAGACATTGCCAAATTGCCTTCTGTCTAACTTTTTTGGAAGATGAGCACAGAAGAGATCCAAGGAGGAGGATCTATGACATTTGTCCCCAGGTTCCTCCGTCTGTGAGCGGCAGTGCAGGAACCAGAAAAAGGCTCTGTCTCCAGGCCTGGGCCTTTTTCCTTGGTTCAACCTGCTTCTCCCCATGGGTGGCTCTGAGCCCTCCAAGCCCCTGCTTTAGCCTTTTCATTTTCTCCTCTGACCCCATCCCCCTTAGCCTCCCCCAACAAACCCTCGTTAGTGTAATTATTCTGATGTGTGATGTCCTCACACACCGTGCTGGAATCCAGGAATGCCCATAGTCTCTCAGGGCTGGGGCGTTTCCCCTCAGCCTGGTTCCTTTGACAATGCCATGCATGAATTTCAGAACAACATGCCTACATATTTTTTTTGGTGGGAGCAGAGGTGGGCGGGAGGGAAGCAGATCATTCATGTAACCCGAATGAGAACTTAAGATGTTAAGATTCCTTTGATTTCCTTCG
Source organism: Propithecus coquereli (assembly GCF_000956105.1). NCBI lineage: Eukaryota > Metazoa > Chordata > Mammalia > Primates > Indriidae > Propithecus > Propithecus coquereli. The sequence goes on along the minus strand of NW_012152729.1, from coordinate 4,272,606 downwards.
TTTAACTTAAGAATGTCAATTAAGGTAGCCTAACTTTGTTTTGAAAACACTATTTGAGGCTTTTAGCAAGTGAATGGTCCCAGGAATAGATTATTGTCATCCTGGTAATGGCCTTCACCTTGTAGGGACAAGGGAAGGGACTGCACAGCCCCTCCAGCCTGCCTCAGAAGCCAGGTATGTCCTTGGCTTACCTGGGCGGCAGCTACCTGTGGCCATAACACTTCCTTTTATCCCCGTCAGCCTAACTCTCTAGGGTTTGTTCTGTGGAAGCAGAAGGTACATGGAGAATGTTTTGCCAAGGCCCATGGACCTCTCAGCCACCACAGATGCAGCCGGGGGTGCCAGGTAGGCAGAGGGAGCTTGCAGGCTTGACCCCCACCTGCTGACCACCTCCTCCCAAAGCACAGGGCTGCTGGGCTGCTGGCCTCACTGGGCCAGCTTTCTGTGGTGTCACCTCCCCTGTCCTCTGTATGGTAAGAAAGCTTTCCAAAACACCCCTCACCATCATGTCACTCTCCTGCTTTAAACTCCCTTTGACTCCCTGCGGCTCTTTCAGCAGGGCCCAGGCTTCCCCACCCAGCCTCCTAGGTCCCCTGTGATCTGGGTCCTACAGTTCCTCAGTGCTCATCTCTCAGCGGACCCTCCCCTCTCTAACCCCTCCCTCCATCCCCATCGTGTCCACCCTGTGTTCTGTCACACTGAATGGCTGGCCCTGGCATGGGCTGCCAGAATGCTCATTCACCCACTGCGCTGATGTCTGTCTGTGTCTCTCGGGCCCCCAGAAAGGAAGCCCCGAAGGGCGCTGGGTCGCAACTGCGTTTACATCCTCGGTGCACACAGGGGCTGGGCCGCAGTAAGTGCTGACGGGCCAATGTCTGCATGTGCCAGCTGGCCGTGTTGTTGGAGTAGAGCCACACGTCTTTCAATCCAGTCTCCTAGAGAAAGAAGTGCTGAGAGGATTCTCTCCAACCTCCCAGCCCTTTTAATCAAAATCTTCTGGGCCAAAGGAATGTGTGGCCACCAACTGTGCAAGAGACAATGTTATTGGTCAAGAGTTGGCTGGCCCGGGTTTTCGGGGCAGGCGGCACGCCTCCTGGCCAGCTTGGGTGTCTATTCCAGAACACTGCCGCTGCTGCTGCGAGGGAGTTCTGGCTGACAGCACCATCCCCACGTCAGTCTGTGGCAAGTAGTACCTCTCTGGGCCAAGGGTAACCTGATTTGGGGTCAGAACTGTCCCCAAGGCTATTGGTGGCAGGCCCCTGGCTTCAGGTGGTAACTTCTCCTGCCTCAGGAGTCTGGGATGCAACAGCACTGGGGTTGCCTGTGGCCACTGCCAGGCAGTGGGGACGCATCAGCCACATGCCTCTGTTTCCCTCCTTGGAAACTCCCTCAAGGTGTAGGGTTGTTCGGCTTTGGGGATGGCAAAGAGAAAGCCAGAATTTAGGGATTACGTGGATTCTCTTCAATGCATTTGCCCTGGCGATGGTATCACAGGAGAGTGGCTGCTCAGCTCCAGGGATGTGCCCCAGAGCAGAACCACACAGCCAGACTGTATTCACAGGGCTTGACCTAATGACCTTTTACTGCTTCCAAAAATCAAGGACAAAGATTTGCTACCTCTGGGGACATTCAAAAGCAAGTGATGCCAGCTCATCGACCACCTTTGTCACCTTTGATCAGAGGTGACAAGATTAGAATGACAATCCAATGGCTTAGCTCTTATGGTAGTGTGTTCCTTAGGGCCACTGAATTAAGAAAGCAACTGTGGCCAACCCCATCACTTTGAGCATAAACCTCGGAGACTATCAGATGAAGTAGCTTCAGTCAGAAGATCTGAAGACAAACCAGAGAGCTAGTAGAGGGTAACGACAACATCTAGCACATAGTGAGTGTTTTTTCTGTGTCACTGTAGGATTTACCCACAGTGTTGCTGATCTATATGCCGCCCTAGGGAGGCATCCCCACCCCCAGTTTTCAGATGAGGAAACTCAGGCCACTCAGCTAGAAAGTGCAGAACTAAGAACTAAACCTACATCTGTAACCTCCAAAGCTGGTGTTTTTTTTTTTTTGTTCCTTTTGTGGCATCTTATTGAAGACAAGGTAAGTGACCAAAGGATTCCAATTGAATCCCTGGGAGAAAACTAAGATCACTCAGTTTAGCTTTGAGATGAGACTACTCAGAGGTGACTTCAATGCCAAGCTTGGCTTGCAGGAGCCTCTGAGCCTCTGGTGGCCTGAAAGACAGAGTAGCTAAGAGTGACTGTCCAGCAGTCAGGGTGACAGCCAGTCATCACAGGGAGCTGGGCTCAGGGAGGGGTGAGTGCGTGATGGCTGTGCAGGCGAGGGACAGGCTGGGAGCACTGAAGGTAGGGTGAGTAGGGCCAAGATTCTGCTCCATTACTGTGCCCACATTTCCTTTTATTTCAGATGTTTTCAAGTCAGCAAATGTTTACTGAGCATCTACTATGTACAAGGTACAATTCTGGGTGCTTGGGGGAGGGTATGTGGAGGTCAGAGGAGAATGAATCACAACACATTTGCTGCCTTTGAGGGAAGCTGTCATAACAGGGGGGTGGACATAGGGATGGCCAAGTGTTCCAAATGACAAAGTGACTTGCCCAATAGGACTGAGCATGAGGGCCCCCTGACTCCACTTGGGATATTGGGGAAAGCTTCCTGGATGTGGGGACTCTAGCGGTTGGCTCTGATGATCAAGTCTCATTTCGTTGGGCTGAGAAGTGCGAAGGGCGTTACAGGCAGGTGTGCTGAGGGGGGTGTCTGCCACACCATTTTTGCTTAGTCACGTTCCCTGGCCCAGGGGCTCCTGAAAGGAAAGTCCAGCTACCAGGATTTTGTCCCAGCTCCTGGCCTTCCCACCAAGTGTCTCCGTAGGTGTGGCACTGCCTGCCTCAGCTGCAGTCCTGTCTTAGGCCCAGATGATACTGGGGGGGGGTCTCCCTCCTGTTACAACAAGCCCACCTTGTCCTGCCCTGCATTTATCTTTGGCCACCAGGCCAGCTATTGGGCTAAAGGGGGCCGAGTGGAATGGGGGTTGTTGCCATCTGGTGATCTGGCTCTGACCGAGGCCTGGCCTTGCCCTGACCTCCATCAAGTCGGTCAGAGGGCATCAGCCCACCTTTCCAGGTAAATCTGTGCACAGGCCCAGGTTTACTTAGAGAGCTGTGGTCCTTTCTGCTGCTGGAGGGAAGCAAGGAGTAATCTTTCCCTCTCATGTGTGTTGGCTCCTCCCCAGCCAGGAAGCCCCAAGGAGCCCTTCTGCAGCGTGGGGCAGAGGTTCAGGGACCCCCAGCCCTGAAGGGATTCTGTGTCTGCTGAGGGGCAGAGGCATACCCCTTTCTGAGCACCCCCACTTCCTGTTTCCCTTAGCATACGATATGGGGGCCGTCTGTGACACTTGCATTTGGACCTCAGGACAGAGGTGACTAATCCTGACAGAATCAGCATGTGTTCTCATCGCTCTGGCCCCAGCCTGATATTGTTACCAGATGAGAACATGTCTTATTGGGTTTAACTCTGATGGCTGTAGAGACAGAGCACTTTGAGTAACAGGCAGCCACACTGTGTCCTGAATAAACCCTGGGCCCTCCTACTTTGTCCTGGCCAGACTGGGGCCAGAATTTGCTCTGGGGCTTTGAGATAGCACCCCACTCCCACCCTCCCCCACTGCCCGTCTCCCTCATGCTAGAACCCCAGGTTCCCCTGCAGAGTAGCTGGGTGGTGGCTTCAGGTCCCAGCCTGCCACCCCCATGCTAAAACCTGGCTGCAGTGGGGCCCTGGGCTCTAGCAGGGCCTCCTCCAGACAATGCTGTTGCTGCTTTCTTCCTCTGGAGATGAACATCTGCAACAAGCCCTCCAACAAGACGGCTCCTGAGAAGAGTGTGTGGACGGCGCCCGTGCAGGCCAGAGGACCCTCCCTGGAGCTGCCAGGCCAGCGATCCCGCCGCAATGGGTGGAGCTGGCCCCCTCACCCGCTCCAGATTGTGGCCTGGCTGCTGTACCTCTTCTTCGCTGTGATCGGCTTTGGGATCCTTGTTCCCCTCCTGCCTCACCACTGGGTGCCTGCTGGCTACGCTGTATCCTTGGGAAAGTGTGGGGCTGGTGCGGGGAAGTGCGTGGACAGACATGGCAGAGGCCTGCAGCTGGGCTCAGAGCCTCAGGGACCACAGGTGGGGCACAGCAGGGTGGGCCTAGTCCCAGGGACCAGCTGCCCACCTGCCCGGCCTCCAGCCTCCTTCTGGCGCCTCCACCTGACAGGGTGAATGGACAGACCTAAAGTACCTTGGAGCATTTAAAGCCCCGCACAGATGTGAATCTTATCCACTGAGGTCCCGCAGGAGTGATCACAGAGACAGCCTTAGAACCATCTTTAGGCTAATTGTGTTCAGAGCTAAACAAAGAACAAATTAGGGAATGATTATTCCATTTACGAAAGAATTTTTCACTTTTCAGAAAGAGTCACGGTAGAATTCTTTTACGTAGTAAGTTTCTGGTACATTTAAAATGTGGTTTTTCTTTACAGACAGATTATTATGCTGTGCCCAGGACTGTTTATGAGCTCATTGGTTTTGTAAAGCAGACCCTTTCAGGATGAGATTGAATGTGACAAGAGGGAGGATAGAGATGCCCCGAAGGTTCCTGTGAACAGCTACGGACATGGACTTGCCTGAGGCCAGTGGTGTGATTGCCCCAGCCCTGGCCACAGCCCCCAGGAGCAGAGGACGTGGCGGCAAGGCCAGGGGATAGAGGCGCCCCTGTGAGAGTGTCCTGAGAGAGCTCCTGTGAGAGTGTCCCGGTGTGTACACTTCAGAGGTGATTCCTGGGGGGAGGTGGCAAGAGCCGCCTAAGGGTGGTTGGCAGGGGTGAGCTTGAAGACCCTGGTCCCTGATTAGCACCTTCAGGGCTGCACAGGGCTGAGTGGCTTCTGCCTGCTCTCTGGGTCTCAGCCTCCTCCTCTGCCTGACAGGAAGGGGCCTGTCTGCCTCCCGGGGCGAGAGGGCGAGGAGCACGTTAGAATGTGTGAGCACCAGAGCATATACACCACGAACGTGAGCGTGCTGCGGGCTGCACAGCCCTGGGCTCTTGCTCCCCAGCTCAGAGCCTCTGGTGGCTTCTTCCTGCCTAAAGGGATTAGGTTCAAGATCTTTCCATGGCCTTCAAGACTCTCCATGTTGTGGACCTTGTCCGCCTCTCGAGTTTCCTCTGGTACTGTGCTCCCTGTTCTCTGTTTCACCAACACTGGTGTCTGTCTGGAGGCCCCTTGCCTCTCTCCCTGCCCCCAACACCCAGCGGAGTCACAGGTCAAGAACTGGCAGCCCATGGGCTAATCTGGCCTGCAGATTTTCCAAAAATTGAGATATAATTATCATACAAAATGTGCAGATCTTGTGTTCCTTCTGTAGGTGTGTTTTAAAAATTATTTCCTTAACATTTAAACATTGAGAGATCTCACATAAAAACCCAGATTTCTGGTTCCTTTGAGAAACTAGAATTTGGCAACGTGGGCCCTCATTCTTGCATGGCAGCCATGAGCTGGAGCCACACTCCAGCCACACCTCTGGCTGGCACAGTCCCCAGGCAGGCTCTCTTTCCTCTTTTCTTTACCTGCCAGGTCCCCATTGTCCCTTCTGCAAGCCTCAGCTGAGGTGCTGCTTCCTCAGTGAGGCCTTCTGGAGCCCTCTTCAGACTAGACGAGGTCACTTGGTTACAAACTGCATAGTATAGTCCCATGGACTTTCTTCATGGTATTAATTAATTATCCCATTATTTCATCAATATCTTTGTTTTCCACCAGACTGTTGTCTCCTCAGGGCTAGGGACAAGTCTGTCTTGCCCCTGCCATATCCCTCAGTGTCTGGCCCAGAGAAAGACCTCAGTAAACAGCTAAATGAACGAACCAGGGGTGGAGCCAGAGAAGTGCAGAGTAGGCGGGAAGCTCAGTGTTTGCTCTCATTCCGTGTGTCTGGAGAGGGGCTGGAATGGGGAGGCTCAGTAGCTGGCGGTACCAGAGGTTTGGGAAGAGCCAGAACAAAAGAGGCCATGGCCCTGGGCTGAGGAGTGAACTTCAGCTGGAGAGCCATTGAGAGCCATTGTAGGGTTTAGACAGGGAGGGCTTTAGATTTAAGCTTTTAAAAAGCTCACTTTGTGACCATGTGAAAGGTAGACTTAAGGGAACACAGGTCAGGAGACTATGGAGTGGCCCAGGCAAGAGATGAAGAACTGACCGCAGCAGTGGCCATACAGACAGAGGTCAGTGACAGCCATGGGATCATCTCAGCTGTGGTGAGGCACATCAGGGCAGAACCTGGCTCATGCAGACATGTGGAGAAATTTGGCTGCTGGGAGGAGGCGGAAGGGAGGAAAGGAGGTTGGACAGCGGATGGGTGAAGGATGGAGGATGGAGAGATGACTTCTGCCCGGCTGGCAAGGGCACGTGTGGAAGATGGTGGGGGGAGGCAGGTGGAGGGAGGGAAGGAGGGTGGATGGCCGCCTGGGTGGAATCTGCTGGTGAGTTTTTACACGTGCAGACCTTGCAGCAAGTTGTCAGAATACTCGTCTCCTGCATTTGGCCCAATCACTGAGCAGATAGGCCCTGGAAGAGCTGCGTTTCAGCTCCAGGAATTAGCCATGCTGCCCTGGCATGGCAGGCCATCCCAGACATTCACCCCTGGGCTCCAGGTGCCTGGACTCCAGGTGAGGGAGGCAGTGAGTATATAAGCCCCTGTCAGCAAGGGATTCTTTATCTGGCCTGGCTGCTGGAAGGGGATGGCTGCATCCCTCCCAGAGCCGACTTCCTGTGAAAGCAATATAAGCAAACTCACAACTGAAACTTTAGGTCCCTGGACCTTAGGGGATGGTCTCTGTCAGTCTCACATCACCATTTGGAATCTGTAACCAGAAACTGGCTTAAGGTCAGACCAGCCAGGGCCTGTGCTGGGCCTGGAGCAGTGAGGCCAGGGCCCTGTGCTTGGGCCTCTAGGTGGCAGCAGCAGGCAGTGTTGGCTGTGGGCTCCATTACCAGATGGCCCATCTCTTCCATTTGGGAGCACAGGGGTCCACTGCAGAGGTCTGATGAGGAGGCTCTGGTGGGGGCTGGAGGTGGGAGGTGGCATAGGCAGAGAATCTCTGCTCAAGTGGAGTTGGCATGGAGGTGGGGAAGTTCCCTGGCCACAGGGAGTGGGGCGTGGTTCCCAGCCAGCAGAGTGTAAAGTGAATCTTTAACCTGCTGGGCCAGTGCATGGGCGCCATCTTTGCTGGCCACCTCGTGGTGCACCTGACCGCCGTCTCCATCGATCCAGCAGATGCCAACGTTCGGGACAAGAGCTACGCAGGGCCCCTACCCATCTTCAACCGCAGCCAACACGCCCACGTCATTGAAGACCTGCACTGCAACTTGTGCGATGTGGATGTGTGAGTGCGTGCGAGTGTGTGCGTGTGGGTACGTTTGGGTGCCGAGTATGCCTGGGGATGGCGAGCGGTGGGGTGCAGGGCAGAGAGGGGCGTGCTAGAGCTTCACAGTTATCCCGATGCTTCAGAACCCTAGTGTTTTATGCAGTTAAGAATCTTGGCCAGATATGGTGGCTCACGACTGTAATCCTAGCACTTTGTAAGGCTGAGATAGGAGGATCACTTGAGGCCAGGAGTTCAAGACCAGCCTAAGCAACATAGTGAGACCTCGTTTGTACCAAAAGAAAAAATTAGCCTGGCATGGTGGCACACAACCTGTAATCCCAGCTACTCGGGAGGCTAAAGCACGAGAATCACTTGAGCCCTGGAGGTCAAGGCTGTGGTAATGGTGCCACTGCACTCTAGCCCAGGAAACAGAGAGAAACCCTGTCTAAAAAAAAAAAAAAAACAAAGAGTCTGTTGGAGTGGCAGATAATTGGGTCCTTGAGAAGGTGAGGAGAAGGAGGTGATTGGGTGATTGGAAACAGAAGATGAGGAATAGCATTCCAACAGGTAGAGTAGAAAACATTTGGCACTGCCACAAACATTTCTAGGAACTAACTCTTCCAATGGCATCCCTGTCTCTCACAAGCATTCCCACCTGGGGTGGGGAGGAGAGTTAACGCGTACGTACCTACCATATGCTAAGCAGTGTGCACAGCCTTCCTGCAAGGTGGGCAGCGTCTTCCCACTTCACAGAGGAGGAAGAGCCCATCGTTCAGAAAGGCTGAGAAGCCTGCCTGAAGTCCTGCACAGCTACTGACACCAGAGCCAGATTCACAGCCCGGGCTGCCTGGCCCCTAAGCAGACACCATCTGCCTCATTCACTCACGAGCCATCTGAGGCCAAAAGAGGCCAAGTGACTTGCCCCAGGTCACACGGCTATTGAGGAGAGGAGTCAGAATGTGGAGCACCCATACCTGCTTGGCTGGTCCCAACTGCCTCTGTGGGGGCCCTCCCGACCCTCTGGAGCTTCCCAGTCTCCCGGCCTCAGGTGGGAGAGCAGGGATGGGGGTGTGGTCCAAGACCAGAGCCACGCTTCTAATCTGAAGACCCGGGCAGCCTGTGGAAGGGGGTCTGTCCACAGGAATTAGAAAGCCCACAGTGTTAAGGCACTAAGGACTTGGGCATGCGGCCATCCTGCCATTCTCTAGGTGCCAGTCAGCGTGCTGTCTCTGGGTGGCTGCTCTGGCGGTTGGTGCCCATTGCAGGACTCTGTCCTTTTCTGGGGAGGGGGTCGTGCCCCACTCTCCCACACTCCTTTGGGCCTTCCCTGTTGGGAGATTCTCACTTGTGTCTTAGTGTGGCCGCCCCTCAGCTGGCCCCCTGCAGCCAGCTGCCTTAGTGCCCACCCAGATGGCAGCTTGCTTCTCGTCTGTGGCTCCCTGTTGATTAGCCCACACAGAATGTTTTATGGAATAATGCCCCGAAAATTCCATAGAATGGCAGGGAAACAGGGACCCAGAAATGGAGATGTCAGGAAGAGCAATGCAGTCCATGGTCCAGGCAACCTTGCTCTCCTGCTCCCTGGCCCCATACCTGCATCTTCTGGCTTGTCGCAGGGGTCCTTGCTTGGGAAGGAAGCCCCTTTTCCGTTTCATACCACCATCACCTAGGTGTGCAGTCCCAGAGCAGGACAGCACAGTGCACCTCCCTCCTCCTCCGGGTCCCCCAGCTCTTCGGAAGCGCCGCTTCCTCCAGGGGTCCCACCCCGCAATGCCTGCAGGGGGCGCACGCGCTCCTTGGTGTGGCGGAGGCGCCCGCCGACCACGCTGTGCCCCTCGCCCGCAGGAGCGCCCGCTCCAAGCACTGCAGCGCCTGCAACAAGTGCGTGTGCGGCTTCGACCACCACTGCAAATGGCTCAACAACTGCGTGGGCGAGAGGAACTACCGGTGAGAGCGGGGCCGGGCCGCACGGGGTCCTGGGGTCACGTGCCTGAGGGCGGGGGCCAGGGCCCTTGCAGCCCGCGTGGAAGGCGGCGCCAGGCTGGGGTGCTTGAGGACCTGTGCGCTGGCCCCTGGGGTGTTGCTCTGAGACAGTGATGCTCTTGGGGTGCTGGCTGGGACGGCTGAGGGTGGGTTTGGGGTCCTCCACCTTGCTTGCCCAGAGAACGGTGGGCACCTGATCGGGTGGCCCCCCGTCTTCAGTTTGCCTCCTGCCTTTGGCTTTTGAGGAGTTGGGGCTGTGGGTAGAGGCCCAGCTCCCCTCCCGGCTATGGCCCTTACCAAGCTGGAGCACCCATGGGCTGACAGCTGCCCATGGTTGGGCCCAGGCTCTTTCTACACAGTGTCGCATCTGCTTTACTGGGTGTCCTGCTCCTGGTGCTGGTGGCCGCTTATGTTTTCGTGGAGTTCTTTGTCAACCCCATGAGGCTGCGCACCAACCGACACTTTGAAGGTCAGTTTGGGCTCCATTCCTACCCTCTGACACTGGGCCTGTTCTGGTCACTGGTCACAGCCCTGGCTGGTCACACTCTGCCTGTGCCTTGCAGTCCTGAAGAATCACACAGATGTGTGGTTCGTGTTCCTGCCTGCCGCCCCTGTGGAGACCCAGGCTCCTGCCATCCTGGCCCTGGCTGCCCTCCTCATCCTCCTGGGCCTGCTCTCCACAGCCCTGCTCGGCCACCTGCTCTGCTTCCACATTTATCTCAGTAAGTGCCCCCGGCTGTGCCTTGCAGGGGATAGAGGTCCCTAGGCTGCAGGGAGGCACCTAGTTGGGCTGTAGAGCCCTGAAACCATGGCCCTTCCCACTGCTGTCTCTCTGTGATGGCCTGGTCTCACCCCAGGACTTAGTGTATTTGGGGACACTGACTTCAGCCTGGGGCTGGGTGCCCTCCTTCCCCCAGGGTCCGCTCTCCCCTGCACTGAGCCCTCTTCTCCCTCCCACCCCCCAGTGTGGCACAAGCTCACCACCTATGAGTACATCGTGCAGCACCGCCCACCACAGGAGGCAAAGGGGGCCCACAGGGAGCTCGAGTCATGCCCCCCCAAGATGCGGCCCATTCAGGTATAGAGGTGGCCCAGAGGGCTGAGGGGTGGGAAATGGGGCTGGGGCGTAGGGGCTGTGCAGGGAGCAGCAGTGAGGAAGCAGGGCATGGGAAGCCAGCCTGGAATTGCCACTGGAGGAGGGGTGCTGGGGGCAGCTGGGGCCAAGTCTGTACTGAGCACGTGCCCGCTTGCTCAAGTGCGGGCGCAGCCAGAGGGAGCTCTGCATTTCCCCCGACCCCAGGTACACGCCTGTCCAGGCTCCAAGCACGTGCTGGAGGGCGTGGAACATGGGATTCTGGAAGCAGGCAGCTTGGGGCTGCAGGAGAAGAGAGAGGGATGGACCAGTGACCGGGACTGCAGCCAGGACTGGGACAGTGGCCAGGATGGAGCCATCAGTTCTTTCCATCTGTGACCTTGAGCCCTCATACCCATTATCCTGTTTTATCCTTAGAACAGCCCATAAGGCAGGTAGTGTTACCACACCCATGTTGCAGATGAGCATACTGAGGCCGAGAAAGGTTAAATAGAAGCTGGGTCTGGGAGAGTTCAGGTCTCCCCACCCTGAAGCAGGAGCCCTTCAGCCCGGTCAGCCCAGCTGCTGACCAGCCCACCCCCATTCCCACGCCCTGTGGCTTCCTGAGGTCAGCAGTTGGGGGTGGGGTGGTCCAGTCCTCAGAGCCCCTAGGGACTGGGAAGGCTGAGCCCTAGATCCTGAATCCTCATGGCAACTGGACACAAACAAAGGCTGGTGGGCGGGTTCGGGGAGGGCTCGGGACCTCTTCTGTTTTCATCACCAGGGCTGGACCTTGCACATGGGCCAGGCTGTCAAGACTAGGCAGGCCTGGGCCTGGGGCGTGCTGGCTGTTGGTGGAGACCCCTCTGCCACACCACTGCGTACCTGCCCTGGTGCTGGGCACTGGCCTGTGTGAACACAGTGGCAGCCATCCTGGGGAGCGGACATGATCACAGAGAGGACTGAAGCAGGAGAAGCAGGCAGGAGATTGGTAGCTGGCGCCCACTGACGCAGGGCTGGCCCTGGGATGTCCAGACTCCAGGGCTCTGTGCCTCTGCTCTGCTTAGTCTTTGGGGCCAAATGTGGCAGCAGCAAGGACATTTAATTTCTATTCTGTCCATCTACAAGTGATGCGAGGGAGGCCTACCTGGGGTAGGAGTGGTATGCCTATCCCTCTTTACAGAGGAGAGAGCGGAGGCTGAGAGGTGCCCCTGCACCATTCAGGAATGTGCACATTTTTGAAGGTCTCTATGGAAGGATCCTAGGGACAGCTCTGATGAGAGGAGGGGGGCCTGAGTGAGGACTGCCTGGTGACACTGAGACTTCCCCAGCTGGCTAGGGCCTGGCTCCTGTCCCACGGTGGCCCTTCAGTCTTCTGGGACCATCGTATACTGCTGGCCCCTACTCTGTCCCCCCCTCCAGAGCCCAGGGCCCCCAGAGTAGGCTTTGCCCCTCTGCTGGACCCTGGAGGGGTACCGAGTCCACACTGGGGAAGGGAAAAGATGTGGGACAGGGTTACCTTGAGGTCCCAGTCCCTGTGATTGGCCTGAGACCCCTGACCCTGGGCTCCCCTACTCAGGCCAGCACTTCCATACTCCTCCCCAAAGGGTCAGCCTGGGCAGAGTTTGGGCAGGGGTGGCTGGCTGGGCTCTGTCCCCTAGATCTGCCAGGGCCCCTGCGGGCAGCTGCCCCACCCCCAACCCAAGCAGGAATGCGGGAGGGGCCCCTCTCTGGAGCCGTTGCCCCCAAACACGGGCTTGTTTTAGAGACGTGTTTGCTGTTACAGTGTCGTCTCTGCATTAGTCAGGACGCCTCAGTCTCCATGGAAACTGCTGCTGGAGCCCGGTGACAGCTGTCCGGGTGCTCCCCGCTCCAGGCTCTGCCCCACCCGCATCCCACACCACGCCCTCCGCCCTTCCCAGGCTGGCTCTGCCTTGGCTTTTGTTTCCTCACCTGCAGCCTTCTCGGGTGGGGCCGGGGTGCGTCCTGCATGCTAGGATGCAGGCCTAGGCCGCTCCTGCGACCTCCTCGCCTCAAGGCCCTTCACTTTTGGGGGTCTCTTCTGCCACCCCCAGGGTTGCAGTGAGAATCAGTGACTAAGCAAGTCACAGTTCACCCATAAGCCTGGTCCCAGATTTCAGTTCCTTCCACCACCCACTGCCTTTCCTTTCGGGCTGGGGGCGTGTGGGCAGGGGAGACCGTACCCCCCACCCCACCCCCACCTTCTCAGCTGCCAGGATTGTGGCTGGCGCTCTGTGAAGGTGAGGAGGGCGTGCCCAGGATTCAGCTCCTTGGGAGCCAGGAAGCCGTGCGTGCAATCTCGCCTGTGAACTGCTCTCTCGGCTCTCAGGGAAAAAACCGATTCATAGGCTGGAGCCCTGAGAGGGGCAGGAGCAGGAGACGGCATCCCTGAGCTTCCCCACCGCCCTGCTTGGCTGAACACCTCTAGACTGGGCGTATAGACTCATGGGGCTGGAGCCTTCCTGGAGGAGGTGGAGTTTTACTAGATGAAGTGAGGACCTGGTGGGGGACGGGGTAAGGTCCAGAAATGGGTGTTTTAAGCCTCACCCTGCAGAGGGTTTTCCCAGCACAGCTGGGAACTAGGACAGCCCTAGACTCCTGGGGTGAAGTCTGCACTGTCCCACAGAGGCCAGTGAGGGTGGGTTGTATTCAGGACTAGGTGAGCTCAGGACTCAGGAGGCCCTGGATCTACACCTGGTCTCCCAGCGTCCCTGACCCCCACCTTCCCCAGGAGACGGAGTTGTACATGCGGACCTTCAGCCATGTGCGCCCAGAGCCCCCCGGCCAGACCAGGCCAGCAGCAGTGAATGCCAAGTGAGTTGGACCTGGGCCAGCTGGGCACCTCCCATTAGCATGGCAGTCCATCCCAGGTGGGAGGAAAGGGGTAGGTCAAGACCAAGGCATGGGGTCCGGGTCCATCCCAGCCTGGCCTTGGATAGATGAATGCCCCTCTCTGTTAGGGAGGGAGGCTCTTGTTGCGACCTCCTGCCTGAGGGTTTGCTAAGCAGTGCTCAGGCCGACCCTCCTGCTTTCCCCTCAGACCCTCCCAGCTTCTTGCTACCAGCGGCCAAGGGGAGCCTCCACCGCCCTCCTCCCCAGACACTGTCGCCCTGCCTCCCGAGATCCGACCCCAGGTAGAAGGGACTGTGCTGGGCCCCTGTCTAGTTGGAGGGCGGTGGAAAGAAGCCTCTGTTCTGCCACACACCGCTGCTTCTTTGGCGATGTGGGGGCCTCAGTTTCCCCTATGTCTCTGCAGAAAAAGAGGAAGCTGCGCGTGTATAAGGTTCCGAGAGCTGAGACCTTGGACCGGGTGTCCCCGCTGCCCAGGCTGCGGGGTGAGCGCCCCTTCCTGTCCGGGTCTTGCTCAGGGAACTCCGAGGGAGGGAAAAGCAGAGCCCCTGGTCTCACGATGCCCTCCTGTGCACAGAGCCCGGAGGCCCCGGCCACAGCTCCAGCTCGTCGACGGATTCCGAAGGCGCCAGCCCGGTGCACTCCGCTGGCCGTGCCGGCGCCTACCACTCGGCGTCAGCCGAGTCCATGGACGAGATTCCAGTGGCGCAGACGCGCCTGGGCAGCGCCGCTCTGGGCGCCCCGGGGGGCAAGGGCCGGGAGCCGGGGCTGGCGCTGCAGGCGCGTGCGCCCGCCGTTTTCGTGAGCCGGAGCAGCGGCGAGCCCGGAGCGCGGGGCGGCCGGGAGGCCCGCCTGGCTTAGCTGGGCCAAGAGGCAGGAGGGCCGAAGAGGAGCGGCCGGCCCGACTCTCTATGCAACACCCCACCCTCGCCGCACCGAGTGCACTTTAGGGGCCCCTACGGCCGGCGGGATCGGCCTCCCTCCCCCTCGATTCAGCAATACCCGCCCCACCGGCCAAGATGCTCCAATAAACTTTTTTATGCTTTTGCGGACTTGGTGTTTACTTTCTCAATGGCAGGGTCCATGGGCCCTTGGGGAGCCAGACCACTGCGAGTCAGCCTGGGGGCGGGGGTGGGTGGGGCCTTGTACAGTTGGTGTCATATGGAGATAAGGGGGTAGGGAGGGACCCGAGGCGCTCAGGTACCGGGCTCATGGTTAGGAAAGGGCTTGGAAGCCTGCCTGGAGGAGGCCATTTTTCTTAAACATAGGCTTTGCACGTAGAGACTGAGGAAAAGCAGGCTTTGGGCTCTGGAGGCAGCAGCGGTAGCAGAGGCTACGAGGCTGAGAACGAGTAGAGGTGGCAATGAAAGGAGGGGGCGACCCCGGAGGTCCAGGAATTTTTTTCTCCGCAGCGGGATCGCCGTCGGAGTACCAGCATTCCAGGGCCGGGCATGCCTGATTCACTTATTATCCCCTCTTTCCCCAGTGCTCCGGCCTGTGGACCCTACCCGGGAGAACTCGGAAGTTGTGGCCTGGGGATGCCACAAGTTCAGTGGATAGCTGTGGTCTTGAGCCAACTGTTGACCCCTGTCACGGAGGAAAGGGACTTTTCCGTCCCTCTCCATCCCCCTGCTCCAGCTCCCAAACAGTCTCTGGTTGGCGCTCAGAGAAGCTGGATCTCCCTTGGAGATTGAGGGCCCGCTTTGATCTTTGGACAGAGCCCAGGATGGGGGGCTGTTTTCCCGTCGGGGGCCATCGGAGAACGTCCAGAATTGCAGAGGGCTGGTCCCGCCGCCGCGAAGACCCCGGAGCTGCGGGGGAGGGGTGGGATAAAGCTGTCGCTGCAGCTCCGCCCCCACGGAGTGCTGAGAGGGCGGGGTCTGGTGGGCGGGGCCAGCGTGACCTTGGTCATTCTCCCGTCGAGACAGCCTCGGGGGTGGGACTCACCGTCTCTATGGAGACCGAGAAACAGGGGATAATACAGCGGAGCCGCCCGGGCTGCAGTCCCGCCTGGGAGCCGGCAGGGAGCGGAGCCGCGGAGTCGCCTGGTCTCCCGCGTCCATCGGTCCATTCCTGTGTCCTTCTGTCCATCCGAACGCGCCCTGCAGGAGCAGCCACGAGGTAGAAACCCGTAGGAGAACAGGACACCACCACCCTAATGAGTATCCTGCACGATAAGGGGGTGGGAGGAGCGGCCTGGAAGGGGTTCCAACCCCGAATGCACCAGCTGAGCTGCCCTGCCCTGGCCCCAGGCATTCCACCCCCCAACCCCCACCTCCTAGTCCGGCTGATTGATGACTCCAGCTGTCCCAGCGGGAGCGCGGGGCCGATGGCCCCAGCTCATGGGCGTGGCCACTCCATCCTTGGCCCGCAGACCCCTGGGGCTGCGGCCTGAGGCCTGGCTCCACCTGATCAGCCCTGAGATTACCAGCAATCCATCTTCCTACAGACTGAGCGGGCACTGGAAGCGGGATCCTTCCAGTTGCTTGCGACAAGCATCCTGTTACACCCAGGCTCCCCTGGACATTACCCTTGGTGAACCAAGTCCGGGTCTTTGGGTCCCACCGGGTCTTCGGGTCCGTGGTGGGAGGTTGCACGTAGGGTAGAGCACTGTGAACTGAGGTTGTGGTCCCGCAGAGGTCCCTGTAACATGGGAGCTATGGGTGCTCACGGTCCTAGAAACTGCAACTTAGGGATGGGTGAATGTGGTCACTGGGGAGGAATTTTTCATTGTCAAGGCCAGTGGTAGTAGAAGAGGGGGGAGCCAGGCAGGGCCCAGGCTGTGGTCAGCGGAGATTCTAGTATAAAAGGCAGAGCTAGAAGGTGGTTGCTGAGACTGAGGGTGTGAGCAGAAGGCTGCAGTGGAGGAGGGGGTGCGGTGGGGCGTGTCTCAGCATAGTACCTGGGAGCCCGGTAATGGCAGCGTGTGGCGGTGTGTGGGTGTGGACACTGACAGGGCTGCAGTGTGGGGCTAAATGGTCAGAAGGCTGTGGGTGTGTGGATGCAGCAGTGAGGAGGGTGTGGTCAGGGGGCCTTGAAAAAGGGCTGTGGGTACATGGAGGGGCAAGTTGCTGAGGCTGTGGCCAGGGGTCTTGGTAAGGGTTGCAGGTGTGGGGACAGAGGGGGCTGCAGTGCAGGGCTGAGGGTGTGGTCGGGGAGGCCACATACAGGGCTGTGTTATGTGGAGGGAGTTTCAGTGCAGGGCTGAAGGTGTGGGCAGGGGACCACGGTAGAGGGCTGTGGGGGACACTTTAGTGCAGGGATGAGGGTGTCGCTGGGGTTTTCAGTGCAGGCCTGTTAGTGCATGTGTGGGGGGTGGACGCTGGAGGAGCGGTCAGGGCTTCAGCCCTAGGGCTGCAGCAGGGCTGAGGGTGTGGCCGGGGTACAAGGCCCAGGGTGTGGAGGGCTGGGGCTGAGTGCATATGGGCCCTGGGAATGTGGACTGGTGTGGCCGTGCTCAGGGTGTGGCTCGGGGGCCTCAGCGGAGGGCTGAGGTGTAGGCATGGGGAAGTGTGCTCCATTGTAGGATCCCAGCGCCAAGGCCACAGCCCCACTTGCCAGCATGTCTCTTGGGGCTGGTAACTCTACAGCCCCCACTCAGGCTAGCCCCCAACCTCCTGCTCTCCTATGCCTCACAGTGGGAGGTTACAGCTCCAACGTGGCAAGGGGCCAGGAAGCCACTGTTGTGCCCCAGGCGCGGGGAGTGCTGGTGTGCCCCACCCGTGGGCCCCTGTTCCCCAGCCCAGCCCAGCCCAGCAGCACTGGGAGCTTCTCCCTGAGCCGCCCTGACACCATCCTGCCCTTAGCAACATTCTCTAAGCAGCACCACCCTCCCTTAGCAACTGTCTCCAGGCTTCACAAACTGTGGCCAGGCCAGCCCCAAGCTCCCGCTCCCCTCATGTTTTTGTTTAACAGCAAATAGTAACAAGGCCCGGCTGGGCCAGCTGCACCCCTGCCTAGGGCACGCACCCCTACCCATGCTCTGGCTCCCTTCTTAGGCCTGGGCTGGCTCTTGCTACAGAGGCACTGTCCTCACTAAATACCTGCCCAACCAGCAGCCTGGCCTGGCCCTGACCCAGCTTGGCGTGGAGCTTCCAGGGAGGGGGCCCTCTCTGCCACCCTCACTTCCACCCAAGCAGGCCTTGTGCCAGGGCCAGACAAAGCCATGGCCCCAGCTGCTGCCCTCACAGTCTTTCTGGACAGTGCCACTCTGTTCCCAGCCTGGTGTGGGCATCATGATTTCATCTGCCGTACCCTACACAGAGCCAGGGCTGGCATTAGTGACAGGACCTTTCCTCTCCAGGCTCTTCCTTAGGGCTCTGGGGCCCAGGAAACACTGAGCATGGGCCCCTCTCCCCAGATAGCTCCAACTCCAACTCCGTCTGTAGCAGAAGTGCTGCCAGCTCAGACCTTGCAGGTTTTGAGATAGAGGCAGGGATGTTCTATGCCTGGGGGAGGATGGGGCAGCTTGACTAGGAGGTGACCAAGGTGGGTCCCTACAGGGTGGCATGGCAGCAAGCACAGACGTAGCTGGCCTGGAGGAGAGCTTCCGCAAGTTTGCCATCCATGGCGACCCCAAGGCCAGTGGGCAAGAGATGAATGGCAAGAACTGGGCCAAGCTGTGCAAGGACTGCAAGGTGGCTGATGGAAAGGCCGTGACAGGGACTGATGTCGACATCGTCTTCTCCAAAGTCAAGTGAGCCCCAGGCAGCCCTTACTTCTCATGTTCCCAGAAGGTGGGGAATGGGGAGTGGGGCTGGAACCAGGGAGGACCTCAAGAAGGGGGCAGAGAAATACCATGATCATGAAGGTAGTTTTTCCAGGGCAAGGTTTATCTATTGCATTCCAGATGTGCTGACCCCTTTGATTTCCCCAAATGTGGGAAAGAAACTTGATTGCATAATTTATGGTGGTTGGAGACTGCATTTTTGCCTTCCTCAGGGTGGGGGGTGGTGCTCAAAGAACTGAAGAACAGGGAACACTCACGGTGCCCACATGCCTGACAGGGGGAAGTCTGCTCGGGTCATCAACTATGAGGAGTTCAAGAAGGCCCTGGAAGAGCTGGCAACCAAGCGATTCAAGGGGAAGAGCAAGGAGGAGGCCTTTGATGCCATCTGCCAGCTGGTGGCAGGCAAGGAACCAGCCAACGTGGGCGTCACTGTAAGTGCCCTGATGATCTTGAGTGGCCACTGGGTTGGGGGGGATGTTGGCTGTGGTTGGGAAGGGATGGGCTCCCTCACCAGGTGAGCCTAGGGGAACTCTATCCAAACAGAAGGCGAAAACAGGGGGTGCTGTGGAGCGGCTTACTGACACCAGCAAGTACACCGGTTCCCACAAGGAGCGCTTTGACGAGAGCGGCAAGGGCAAGGGCATTGCTGGACGGCAGGACATCCTGGACGACAGCGGCTATGTGAGTGCCTACAAGAATGCAGGCACCTATGATGCCAAGGTGAAGAAGTGAGCCGGGAAGGCCCCCAGCCAGGCTGCCCCTGCCAGAGGCTCAGGCCTGGGCCTGAGGGGCACATGGAGCAAGAGAGCCCAGTCCCCTCCCTGCTGGACCTGCCACCCAGAGCTTCCTGCCCCGACCCATGGGGCCAGCCCACCAGGCCTCTGACCCAGACTACTCTGTGTCCCCTTTCTCCTCTTCTTCCCACCCCGACTTCTGTCCATCTGGGGACAGTCTGCCTATAGCCTCACCGCCCCAACCTGGCCTTGGGCATGGCTAACCCGTGCCTGCTTGCCTCATATTTAAGCTGCTGCTCTGGCCAAGTGCCTAACTCTTACCTAGACCTCAATAAAGACACCTTTTGTACCAATATGGCCTGGTTGGGTATATGATGATGGGGGTAGTAATGACAGTCACACCCCAGGGATCCCCTCAGTGTCATTACTCCACTGTGTGCCTCACCCTGCTGATCACTCCCCCTTCCACTGGCAGCCCTGCCCAGAGTAATGGACACACAAGCCCTTGACTAGCTAAGCCATTCTGCCCAAGGATGTTCCTTAGGGAAACCCAAAGCCTTTCAACTCGGCCCTAACCGAGGGTCCTAACACCACAGCTTGCTTTCCTGCAATTAGTGCCTCCATCTGGAGACTTGGCCCCTCGAGGCAGGAGGGATGAGACAGCAGACTTGGCCTGGGCCAAGCCTTGGCAGAGGCCCTGGTGCCAGGTCTCGGCTCTAAGTCTGCTAACAGGGGGTACCAAGTCATTTTGGGCTCCAGCTCAGAATATCAGAAAATTCAGGGCCAGGAAGAACCTTAGAGAGTAGATAGTCTGGCTCCTTAATTTTATAGCTGAGGAAGTGAGGCCCAGAGAGTGGAGGGGTTTCTGCAGAACTAGAGGCCAGACCATGCCTCTTGCCTCCTAAGCCAGGCTCTTTCTAGCACAGCAAGCCTCAACACTGATTTCCAAAACTGGGGCTGGATGGCTAGTGATAGAGCCTGGCACCCAACACCAGCCTGTGGCAGGGGGGTAAGGTGTCCCATAGAGAAGTGGCCTCCTCTTGCTGATTCTCCCCCACCTGTTCAACAGCCTGGGTCGGGGGAGAGCAGGGGCCCCTCTGGTCCTGAGGACTCTTGGGCATTTCCGGATTATCTCCTCGCTGAGGCTCTGTGTGTTAGGCCAGAGCTATTCCCAAACCCAAGGCTTTAAGGCCATCTCTCTTTCCTTTCTGCTGTAACAAGGGGCCTGGATGGGACTTATCGCCTACCCAGAAGAGGGCAGCTCCCAAGGGTGCTAGAAAAGGCTTAAAAAGCACGAGTTCACAGATACCTTTCCTGACCCAGATAGCAAGGCAAAGCAGCACAATTGTTTATTCCTTCATCCCACAGACAGTTCTGGGACATTCCTGCCCCAGGTGGCCCCAAATCCCTTGAGCCCAACCACCTGGGGATGGGGATATAGAGGAATAGTGTGGCTTGGGCCAGGGAGGCCGGGGAGGTCAGGTGGGAATTAGCAGGTAGCAGACCAGCACCTGGCCACGGCAGAGCCTTGCCTAACAGCTGACAGCTGTGTGCTCCTCCCAACTCGGCTCACTACATGTCCTTGCACTGGCCAGGGAAGCATTTGAGAGAGCTCTACCTCTCCACCAACAAATATTAAGAGGAACAATTCCTCTAGCCTCGGGGAATTTGTTTGAATTGCAAGCTCTACTTAAATGAGCATAAAGGAGGCGAAAGCCAAATCCTTCTGGCTTTCGCTTACTAAAACACCCTCATAGTGAAATGAATTAAACTGTATTCTAAATTGGGCCAGGCTCCCAGCAATTAAACTGCAGGTGAAGGCCGAGCGCGGTGGCTCACGCCTGTAATCCTAGCTCTCTGGGAGGCCGAGGCGGGCCGATTGTTTGAGCTCAGGAGTTCGAAACCAGCCTAAGCAAGAGCGAGACCCCGTCTCTACTAAAATTAGAAAGAAATTAATTGGACCACTAAAAAAATATATAGAAAAAATTAGCCGGGCATGGTGGCACATGCCTGTAGTCCCAGCTACTCGGGAGGCTGAGGCAGGAGGATCGCTTGAGCCCAGGAGTTGGAGGTTGCTGTGAGCTAGGCTGACACCACGGCACTCTAGCCCGGGCAACACAGTGAGACTCTGTCTCAAAAATAAAAAAATAAAAAATAAATAAATAAATAAACTGCAGGTGAGAGTACCGCCCAATGCGCAGAAGTGAGTGGTACCTCATCCGTTCCTGTGACTGGTAGTGTGGCTTGGAGGAGCCTACAGAGAGAACTGGTTGACAGGAAAGCCCCTTCTTTTTCCTGAAATGCTATTATAGAGCCTGAGGGAAATCAAGGCTCACCCAGGGCCAGGAAGGCCTTTAAAGACCAAATAGGTCTGGCAGAATCTGGTACATAGCAGTCCCTGCCCAGCAATGCCACTGCTGCCCGTTATCACTGCTTCTCCCCTGACAGCCTCCTCATGGTCAAAAGCTTTGGGTACACTTGCTAGCAAAGCCAGGCTGGGCAAGGAAGAGAGGTTAGGATCTGTGTAATGGAGGCATTAAAAACCCTCTCTGGACCGGGTGCAGTGGTGCCCGCCGGTAGCCCTAGCTATCAGGAGGTTGAGGCGAGAGAATGCCTTGAGCCCAGGAGTTTGAATCCAGCCTGGGCAACACAGAGAGACCACCTCTATCACACAATTGGGGCAACTCCTCCTCTTGTTTTCTACTTGCTTCAGAGTAGAAGCCTCTCTCAATGGTGAATCCAGTTAGCCCCACAAGATGACAACTGTGGCCCTTTCCTTGATATCACAATCCCTACTTCTGCCCTCTGGACCACGTGCCACACAAGGAAAATCAGAAACACAGACAACTTCCCCAGGAGTGCCCAGCAACCCTAGTGAGGTGCCTGGCCTGGGGCAGGGCCAGCCACTTTCAGTGATCATAGAAAATGGGGTGGAAGGTGGGCTCAGTCTGGGTCGGGCTCTTTGTTCCTCCTTAGAGGTACGTTGAGCAGATTCTGGGGCTGGTGTTATCAGATGTTCATAGGGGAGGCAGGAAGCGGGGCTAGGGTTGTAGAAAGAAGTGTATTATTTCTCCTGCTCCCCCATGGTCTGTCCAGTAGGCTGGCCTGTGTGCTGGGCTGGGACCCTGAAATGTGACAACTCAAGGCTGCAAGGCCACTGGCCAAGGTGCCTCTACCTGAGCAAAGCATAGGCTCTTTGGAGGTCTCTTCGTGGGACAAAGATGAGCCCAGGAAAGTAGCTGCAGGGGTGACAAGGAGGCTGTTCTTACTAACACTTCCACAGAGCACGAGCTCACTCTAGCTCCCTCAGAGCCACGCAGCTCAAAAAACTTATGGCTCCTCTGTATAGGCTCCTTTTGGGAAGCCACATAAAATCCAGAGGTCTGTGGATTATGCTATAACTTAGAAATGTGCGATCATCATGTCTCATTAGTATGTCTCCCCGTCCCT
Organism: Propithecus coquereli; assembly: GCF_000956105.1. Lineage (NCBI taxonomy): Eukaryota > Metazoa > Chordata > Mammalia > Primates > Indriidae > Propithecus > Propithecus coquereli. The sequence goes on along the minus strand of NW_012152729.1, from coordinate 4,250,357 downwards.
GCACAGCACCTGAGTCAGGGGCACAAATACGTGTCTAATCTTTCCAACTGCCTCTCTGATGTGACCCCGAAGATGAAGTACAACGTGGCATTAGGTTGACAATCCTTCACCCCCTCCACACTCTCTGGCAGCATTAGCTCCCTGGGAGACCACTGAAGCAGAAACATACCTAGAACCACTTGCATTATCTTTCCCCATTGATTTTTAAAGTGCCCAGTCAATCAGGATTAAAAGACTACAGGGTACTCAAGTGTAACTCGGATGCCAAGCCCAAAGCTAACACACTCAGAAGCTGCATCTAGTCTGGCCTGCTCCTGCTTCCTCTCCGGGCTGTCCAGTGCCCCTTTGGTCCTCCCCAACTCTGCACTGCTGTCAATCCATTCTTCTTGCAGAGAAAGCTTCTCACACAAATCTATCACTCCTCTGCCCTCCCACTGTAGAATCTTCAAGGAGCCATGCAACTTCACTCCTGCTTCCTCCTCTCAGCCCCTCAGTTCCCTCAAGGGACCATGTCCCTTCCCATTTCATGGCCTTTGTATACACTGCTTCTCTCTGCAGCTTCTCTCTATTGCTCTTGCCCTTGGCCCTATGCTTTGCCTGGTAACCTGTTCATTTCCAGGTCTCAGCTGAAAGTTCACTTGCTCTGCGGACATTTTTCTGGCATCACACCTCTTCCATGTCCCACACTTCTGTCCCTGCCCCATGATCCTTCTGGGGGCTCCAGACTGTTACATCTTGTCCTGGGAGGCTCTGCATCCCCTCTATGTGCTACCATTCTACTCGTAAGGTCTTCATTGAAGCCTTCTCCAATTTCCCACAGTGGGCATTACTGACTCCCCCTCTCCCTCCGGGGCATCTTTAGGCTTTTGTTTAGACCTATTTCGTACCAATTCCAAGCTTTGAGTTCCATCATATGAGTTTTTGCTTTTCTCCCTGGCTAAATTGTTGGCTACTCCAGGGCAGACATCCTTTTCACTACGACAGAAGGAAACTCAAAAAAGTTTGATGAATCAATCAATACAGAGTCTCTAAAAATTTCTTCTAACATGAATGATACCTGATGGATGTTCTTTTTTAACCTTCTACCACACAGTTTCAAATGACATTGGGGAAAACGTCCAGTGTTTTTTCCCTTTTCGACATTTTCAGCCAAAGGTTTCTACGTGATACAATGCCTAGAACTAAGTGCCAACCTTTTCTGTAGACAGAAGGAAAAAATGACTCACTAGGAGGAGATAAATACAGAAATAAAAAGAAGGACTAATACAATATAATCAGAATACGTTTTTTTCTTAATCTTTGTGGGTACCATATTGGTGGTGCTGGCACTGAGAGCCTCCGTGGATGAGATGGAAGCTGCAGGGCAGGTGTGCCATGCTAGCTCCATACTCCAGGCTCTGGGACCGCATCTGAGACACTCTGTATTAGATACTGACTGGTGTCATGCGCCACTGGTGAGGAGGAAGACAATGTGCTTTTCCCAAAGGGCGAAGAGCTCCCCAAATGATGACTCTTCTCAGGAGGCAGGAGCGCTTTCCCAGAATAACCTTTTTGCTCTTTATTCAGCTGCTGCAGCAGATACTCATTAGTTACCACCAGGGATCTGAGGCCCAGGAGGAAACGGCAGTCATGAAATCATAAAAGCAAAGGAGATACCATTCAGATCTGAAATGTTTGCTAAAGATAAATGTAAAATGAAATAATATCTTTAAATAGAAATAATTGTCCAATTTATGAGTGGATTATTTTAAAGCAGACCTACATTTTTTTCTTTACAATTCTGTTTGATTATGTTCCAGACTGACTGAAGCAATAATGTAGTTCACATTTTATATACTGGTGGTTCTATTTTTTCCAAAGCAGTTTCATGATAAGATAAGTGGAAGCTCTGGGTCATTGGCACCTGATAAGGCCTTCAGTTTCTACCTGAAAATCATAGCTTCTACTTCTAATTTATCCTGTGTCTGCAATGAACTAATGGTGCTTAGTCATGGCTATATTCTTAGACTCTGGATTACCATCTAATGTTAAAAGCCATCCATACACTGGCCAAAAAAAAAAATGTATGCACAATGTTATTCATTAAAGCACTATATTTAATAGCAAAATACTGTTAACCTAAGTGTCCATCAATAGAGGATTAATAAACTGTTACAGCCACACAATGGAGTACTATGCAGCTATAAAAAGGAACGAGAACTCTATATACCATGAACTGATTTTCAAGATAAAATGTTAAAGAAACACTATACTTCTTTTTGCACAGTAAAAGGGAATACAAATACACACCCACACCCACCACAGGAGGCTAGTGGCAGAGAAGGAAAGGATAGAGGAGACAGGAAAAGAAGCTGGATTTTTCTGAATTTATCTTATAGATTTGACTTTGGGACTATGTAAATGTTTTACATGGTGTCCTGGAAAGCAGTACTTTGATCCCTGAGTTAACTGGCCAGATACAGGTTTACACACAGAAAGGAATGTATAGATATTAACTTTCCAAGCAAAACGAAGGAGATAAAGAAATAAATATCTGCTTCCAGAAGTCAGCTAGATAGACCCTCTCCTACCTCTGACTTTCATGGAGAAGGGCAACTGTCTCCTCCAGCTTTTTCAGCTGGGCAAGCTCCTGGTTCAGACAAGCCACTTGCATGGTCAGCTGTTGGTTTTTTCGTAGGAGATCATCTACAAAGGGTACATTAGCCAGGGTGAACAGGATTCCCAGCTGCCAGTCTTTGAGCAGAGCATAAGTATTTAGATGGACATCTTGAGAATTGGGGCCCCAATGCACCCAGCTCCACACTCCATTTGCCATTCCCTCTCTTGAAGAAAGGAGATATAGTGGCAAGAATGTGGGGTATGACAATAGATCAGACTTAAAATTCAATCACTTAATATTGCACATGTTAGTTCATTTTTCTGACTTTGACTTGAGCTAATAACCCTGCCCCACAGCACTCTTTTGAGGATTCAATGAGACACCTGTCCTCACTTAGACAGGCAGTCAGCAAATATTAGGTCTTTCTCTGTATTCCGTATTCTCCAGTTTAGTTTGCGAATGTATTTCCTTCACTCCCTATGTAATATGTAAAAACATCTAGAATTGAGTCAGGCACATAGTAATAACTCAAGGAGTACTTGCAGAAACTGAATTTGTGGCCAAACACTCATACCTAGATCCCCAAATATGCTACCACTGCCTGCAATAATAATAGAGTAGGTAAAAGCACAGGAACTCTGGACCTAAGGAAGTCAGTCTTTCTTTCTTTTTCTTTTCTTTTAAGGAAGTCAGTCTTCTGGAATAATGCTTCTTAAACTTTAATATGCTTACAAATCACCTGGGGATCTTACTAAAAATAGATTCTGATTCAGTAGGTTTGAGGTGAGGCCCAATAGCTTGTTTAACAAGCTCCCAGGTGATGCTAATATGGATCACATTTTGAGTAACAGGGTTTGAAAAGGTGGTAAAACAGGGCTGCAACACCTGTATTTTTCACCAATAAGCCAAAATACTGTACTGGGCCTCATGGCTGATTGAAAGCAAGTATCTGGTGGACAAACACCTACTTTTATATTCAGAGTAGGTAAGTGGACACTGATATCTTGATTATTCAGACAGGTGAGTATCAGATAGTGCTGAGATTTAAAAATGGACATCAGTGCATCCAAATCAGAAATTCCAGATCAAGTTCCTCATATAAATCCATACGCCCATAATTTACTTAGGGGTGCCGAGTTAGTCTGTTGATGGTAAACTTTATCTAAAATACTGCCCTAAACCATGCTGATAATAAAGTTGCACAGATCAAGACTTAAATGAGATATTATTTTTCACTTATCACAATGGCAAATTTTAAAAAAACATCCAGTGTTGACAAGGGTGGAGTGAAAAGGGCATCAAGGACACTGCTGATTTGAGTGTAAATTGAGACAACTCTCTTGGGAGTATCGATATATGTAACAAAAGCCTTAAACATGTCCACATCCTTTGACTCACTAATTCTACTTCTAGGAATGTCTCCTAGGAAAACAGTCTGAAATGTACACAAAGATTTATTGTATAGACATTCATAGCAGCATTAGTTATGATAGAATCAATATTAGGACTCTCAGCTCTTCTGCATCAGAAGGGAAGAAAGATAATCTCAGAGAAGCATTTTCATTCTAGGGCCTTTTCTTCCACTTCAAGTCTTTCTTTTGAATGTTTGGAAATCCTTTAAAATTACTTATATTCTATATATTTTATTATATAACCATTATTATAAATAATGGCAGCTTTATTTATAATGGCAAACATTAGAAACAACTATATAGAGAACTACATAGATAAATATAGTATATTCATGTGATATGATAGGAAATGCTTATACAATTAAATTAATAACATTAGGATATAGAAATCAGGTCTGTGATTGCCCAGAGTGGACAATGAGGGAAACTACACATGAGCATAAGGGAACTTTCTGGAGTAACAGAAATGTTCTATATTTTGATTGGGATCAAACTTAAAATGTAAGCATCTTGTATGTAAATTATTTTTTAAGGGTGCAATGGCGCACACCTGTAATCCTAGCTATTCGGGAGGCTGAGGGCGGAAGGATCACTTGAGCCCAGGAACTGGAGACAGCCTGGGCAACACAGTAAGGCCCCATCTCAAAAAAAGATTTTTTTTTTAATCAGGACACTTTTAAATTTTGAGTTAAAAATATACATGTAGAGGTAAGGTGGAAGAAAATATACCAAAAACACTAATGAAAGTTATTGCTAGGTCATGGAGTTATATTTTCCTTACATTTTTCATACTTATTTTAAAGAACATTTTCTACTGCTATAATCACAAAAGCAAGTGTCATTCTCAAAAATAATGGCAATAAATAACATTCGTACAAGCTTGATGCTGCCAAAGAACTTCATCTGGTAACTCAAGCCACCTGCATTACAGCTCTCTCAGGCAAGATGATTGTTTCCATTAACTGCCAGGAAAAGTAATGACCAGGTAGGTCAAAGGCAGCCATGTGAGCTTTGGATGATGAAGTTTATGAAACAGGTCATCTATAGATAAATAGTTGTCTTGGGATGCCCCACACATGGCTTTCTTTAACTTACCGTAAGCATGGGACTGGTGCCCACTCACAACGGAAATGGCAGCACCTTCCTCCAACTGCTGGATTTTTTCTGACAAAATGAGGTTTTCCTCTAGCACTCTGACCAGTTTTTGCTTCAAACTTTCCTTTAGATCAGAAAACAAAACACAAACATATAAAGAATCTGAAATCCTGAGGAGTGCTTTTAGAGGACTTTAAGAATCTTTTCCTCTACTTAGTGATAAACTGAATGGAAATCATCTCTGACTGTCTCACTAGAACTTTAGTTCATTGGTAAACACAGCTAAAGAGCAGTAAACAAATCGATCACATGGAGTCGCAATCTTTCCTATGAGTTATCCACTATTCTTGCAGAACAGTGGTCATTTTGACAAGTGGCCAGCATTCTGAGTCATCTATCTAAAGTTTCTAGAACTGTACTTGGTGTCTGAAAATCCTCTAATGTTAAGAAAAGGGAAAAAAACCTGGGGATATGAGTTCCTTCATCCTCTCCCAGAACCAGCAGCCTGATGCTCTAGAATGGCCCTGACCCCTGCTTCAGGACCTCAGCTCCATCAGAAGGGAGGAAAGAGAATCCCAGAGACATTTGCCTTCCCTCATTGGGATCAAACCATGACCTTCACGAACATGATCCTAAGCATTTTCATTCCAAGGTTTTTTGGATTTTTTATTTGTTTCTTTCTTCCCATTTCAAATCTTTAGAATTTTTGGACCTGGGTTAGGATGAGGAAGTCATCCCTGCAGAACCTCCAAGTTGTCCCTGTCCTGGCAAGTTTTGTGTTCCACTTTGCCCAGACTGACTTTTCCATATTTTGGTTAGCCGTTCATAGTGATGCTGATCTTTAGGGCACGGAGCTGTTCTAGTCATGCTGCTGTGTCCTTTTCTAGGAAGAGGAGAGAGGAAAGGCAGATGAGAGAGGCATACCATGTCATTAGGGACCAACTGCCCAGCCTCCTTCAGGTCAAGCTCCCTTCTGTGGAAGGCTTTCGTCATATCTTCAGGATGTGAGCGACCCCGCTGCTGAGAAGGAGCCGGGACTACCAAAGACAGAAGCAAATCTCGGGCAGGACCTGCCAAAAATTCAAGGTGGGCACACGGGCCAATCTTAAAAGCTAAGGCACAAAATTCCTAGTCAATAACTACCAGCTGTGTAGAACAAATAAGGTGATCTAATATCTCCTTTTTATAAGAATTTAGCAAGTGGCCGTAAGAGATGTTTTATGAAGGACAAGAAATTATATCCCACATCCTTTTGTGGAGAAACAGCAGCCCCGAGCAGGCTTAGGGAACCTGCAGCCTTCTGATTTCAAGCTTGTTTTTTTTTAAACACGAAAGAAGGCAAGAAAAGCTTCATCTTTCTCTGCTGCACCCCTTTTAATAACAGGATTTGTTCTGTAAAATTTGGATTCAGTCCAAAGGCTGCACTTAAAGACCCAGAA
>NW_012152729.1:4230791-4235042 GCF_000956105.1 Propithecus coquereli | reverse complement strand
TGGCTGCTTTTTTCTCATTCTCCATGCTGGTCTCTCTTCATCCACTCGATTTCTAATTGTTAGAGGGCTCAGGATCAGTCCTCAGATCTCTTTTCTATCTATTTTCACTTCTTAGGGGAGATCTCATCCTTCATGCCATCCATACACTTATCATCCCCAAATTTGTATTTCCAGCCACACCTCCTTCCCTGAATTCTAGGCTAATATGTCCAATTATCAAATTGGCATCTCCGGGAAGTTTTAATAGACACCTCAAACTTAGTATGTCTAAAACCCAAACTCTTGATATTTACCTTAAAATCTGTTCCTCCCACTCTTTTCTATCTTAGTAAACAAAAGCTCCATTCTTCCAGTTATTCAGACTCAAAACCATGGAGTCATCATTGACCCTCTTCCTCCCACACTTCATCCTCAATCCATCAGCAAATCACAGGGTGTTATCTTCAGAATGTAGTCAAACTGTGACTATTTCTCACCACCTCCATTGCTGTCTATATAACCCAAACCATCATCATCTCTTATTTGCTCCAAAGGTTTTTCGTTTTTTCTTTAACTTTCACCTTTGCTCCTCACAGTCTATTCTCAACCCAGAATCCAGAGTAATTCTTAAGTGAGCCCACGTCACTCCTCTGCTACAAATCCTCCAAAAACTTCTGATCTCACTCAGAATAAAAGTCTGGCTATCTCTCTGACTTCATCTATACACTTCACTATTTCTGCTGCAGCCACACTGGCCTCCTCATTGTTCCTTAAACATGCCAAGCATGTTCCAGCCTCAGGAACTTTGCACTTACTATTGCCATTGGCTAGAAAGATCCACATGGCTTACACTCTCACTTCATTCAAATCTCTACTTTTATGATGCCTCATCAGAGATGTTTTCCCTGACCATTCTAGCTACAATACTATCTCCTCCTTCTTACTTTCTATACCCTTATAGTATTTTTCTTCACAGTGCTTATCATAACCTGACATATATTTATATGTTAACATGTTTATTCACTATCCTACTCCCATTAGAATGTAAACTCCATGAAATTCGGAACTTTTTTATTATGGTAAAGTATTCATGGAACTTTATTTCATTTGCTACTTTATCTGCAGAGCTAGGGCAGTGTCTGGCACATTATGCGTGCTCAGTGAGTTTTGTTGAATAAATAAATGAGTGGTCTCCATCACTTACCCTGAAACTAACTTCTGAAAGTAATTCAGAATAAAAGTGACTGTGGCCAAAGAAGACTAGATGTTGCTAGAAACATGTCCTGGGATGCTACTTAACTAAAATAGCATGTAGTTGTGAAGCTCACATGTTACAAATTTTCTCTAATGTATCTATCATGTGAAACTCATACCCTGCCGATTTCTGGAGGTTTCAAGGATCACTGGTGACCCTGAAATATGATTTAAGATATGCTAATGCAATTTAAGAAATGTTAATTCCAAATTTGCAGTTATACCTTCTATCTTTTTTTTTTTGTTATACTTTCTATCTTCATGCCTATGAAACAGAGCTGTAAACTGACAGGAAGCTGTTACCTGCACTAAGTTTCAAAAGCCTTTCAGTGCTTGAGTCAGTGTTTGATTGAGAAGTCAGGAAGTCTCCACAGGAATGGGATATGGTGGGCTTTATGTCATTTGAAGGCTTTACGGCATATTCTCGATAGTTCTTGCTTCTCTGAGGCCTTTTACCAAGACTTCTGTGCATGGATAGAGTTTGAGAATAATGACTATCATAATTTTCCAGAGCAACACCTGAAGGTAATGGATAGGGATGGATCTGGCCAGCATCACCCACATCCAGGCGTTTACTCAGGGAGGCATCATGGGTAAGCTGGTATGTATCAGGTTTTGGTATCAAGTCCTTTTCAGGAGAAGAACCTGAAGACATATTGTCAAAAAAAGGTATTCGGTATCCTTCTCTAGTCATCTTCTCTGGGGATCGGACTGTGGGCTGACGAGGCGAGTAGTGTCTGAATTCTAATCACCACCAAGGAAAAAGAAACAAAACATCATGAGAATTCTTTTGGCCTGGTTGGGAATACCTCAGTTCACTGAATATACTCTCTGTCTATAAGAAAAGGTTCTCAGGAAGAGGTGGTTTATAATTTTTTGAGACAGGGTCTCACTCTGTTGCCCAGGCTAGAGTTGCAGTGGCATCATCATAGCTCACTGCAGCCTCAAACTCCTGGGCTCAAGCAATCCTCCTGCCTCAGCCTCCTGAGTAGTTGGGACTACAGGTGTGCACCATTATGCCCAGCTAATTTTCCTATTTTTAGTAGAGATGGGGTCTCGCTCTTGCTCAGGCTGGTCTTGAACTCCTGGCCTCAAGCAATCCTCCTACTTCAGCCTTCTAAAGTGCTAGGATTACAGGTGTTAGCCACCACACCCAGCTACTTTATAATTTTGATAAATGGTAGCACAAAGTGATGAAAAGACTTCCACATGGAACAACGCCTCCACTACCAATAAAACATGTGGGACATTTGTGCAAACAGTAAAGAATCTGTAACATTTTGGAGACAAATTTGTTATCGATAGAACCCCCTAGGAATTTCCTCCTAAAATTATAGTGTCAGAGTTTTCTAGACTCTAAATTCATATAAAAAATTAGGTATACCCCCCACGTGGCAATAGTTGTGATTTTACAATTGATTTTATAGACAGTAGTTGGTCAATGATTTCATAGACTCCTTGCAATAAAGCTAAGCCCACTCCTACCCCGCAATCTCCACTCAGAGGCTCTAGGTTCTCTCATTGGGAACCAGTATCCTAAGCCAATTAAATGGTAGGAAATGCAAAACCTATGAAAATCCCTGGCCCAGGTACTATCCCAGCTGTAAAGCATTTCTTTCAGATACCTCTGTCATCTCCAAAAAGCCTCATAGTGGAGTAAGTAAAGCAGACAAAAAAGAGAGGGGTCTGTGCTCTTCGGTGCTTTCAAAGGGCTTACTTTGGAAACAAAAAATACTCTATCTGAGTTAGTCACACTAATTTAAAAATAGGCCAGGCTTGGTGGCTTGTGCTTGTAATCCCAGCCCTTTGGAAGGCTGAGGTGGGAGGATTGCTTGAGAACAGCCTGAGCAATACAGTGAGACCCTGTCTCTACAAAAAAAAAAAAAAAAATGCAACCAAGTACCTTCTAACTCTATAGGACCTATAAGAATATCAATGTTTTACCTAGTATCAACATATACACTGGGGAAATGCTATAGAATAATATCTTTAGGTAACGAAAAGAATCTAAGAACAAGGGACTTCAGTTTCAAGTAATGACAAATTAGGTAATTCACAGTAATCACCTGTTGAAGACGTTTAAAAAGTGGGATGATATATATTCTTAAAAGCATCAAAGAGCTAACATGATAGTGAGGAATTTCTAAGCCAAAATCTAGGAAACAGCAGGAACCCATTTAAGTAAGTCTAGCACTCGAAGCTACTTTTACTCTAGGCTTTTTAGGGCAAAAAGGGACAGAAGTCCAAGTCCAGGGTATACCCAAGGTGAGGAGTGTGACAAAACTCTCCCTCCCCACCCACATACACCCATTAAGATGGAACCTAAGCAGGATACAACCTTCAGAGTAAAGGTAAATTGGAAATAAACCAGCCTTTGTACTGACTGGTAATCCAGGTTTGCATCATCTGGGTGGTCCAGGGAACCTCAAACCTTGAGCTGGGACTAAGATGATCCTAGACTGATAGTGTGTCCCATGCATCTGGTAGAAGCAAATGAAAATCTGTTCTAAAAAAGATATATTCATGCAAGGCTTTCAATCATTCCTACAAATAATTTTTCAAATATAATAGCCAGCAAACATCCAAAACCAACCATTGAAATAAAAAGGAAACAAGACAATGTGAGTGATAACTAACAGAAAAAACAAACACAGACCCACAAAAACATAAGATATTGGAATTAACAGATACAGCCTATAAAACAACTATGTTTTCTATAGTTAAAGAAGTATAAAACAAGCTGAAAATTTACTCCTTATAAAAAGTGACCCGGTGGATTTGAAAAAGAACCAAATTAAACTTACAGAACTGAGAAAGAAAACAACTGAAATTAAGAATTCATGCTTGAGCCTAGGAGTTCAAGACTAGCCTGGACAACACAGTAAGACCCTGTCTCTACAAAAAATTTTTTAAAAATTAGTCAGACATGGTAGTGCATGCCTGTAGTCCTAACTACCCAGGAGGCTGAAGCAGGAGGATTGTTTGAGCCCAGGAGTTCAAATTTGCAGTGAGTTATGA
>NW_012152729.1:4228505-4230741 GCF_000956105.1 Propithecus coquereli | reverse complement strand
CCAACACCCCCCACCAGAACTGGTCTTGAACCTGATATGTTTCTTGCACAAACACAAACAAGCCAACACTTGCCTCACTGCCTGTAGCATCTCTGGAACCATGCTTTGGATTCAGGCTGGCAAAGATATTGTCCTTCCGTTTGAATCCTCTCTTTGATGGGCTTAATGACCTCTTGGTCAAAATCTCTCTGTCTTCTGAAGTCCCAGGAGGCAACAGCAGTGTCCGCAGAGGAGTTGTCCTGTTTCCCAGGACAGAGTTGTTTGGGAAAGAACCATGTGCTGGTGTTAAATCACCAAGGCTGGTGGATAATTGTTGCTCTACATTGGCCAGCAGAGCAGGGTCACCGTTGAAATGGGTTGTGGCATACAGATCTGTGGAGGAAACAGGCTGGGAGATGAACCTGCCCTTCAACTCCTGCATGTCTCACTTCCATCCACACCTAGCCTGGAATCCAAGGGTCATAATAACCACTCCCTAGCATACACCCTCAACTCCCTGGACCCTTTCTCTCTGACAAAACCCCAACTCTGGTTAAATCCAACTGTCTACATGTGCCAAGCCTATACCAGAGCAGTGGAACATGGCTGGAGAACAACATACATCTCTTCTGAACTTTCACACTTCAAACTCATGACCACTATTGTAACTGGGCCCTTAGTACTGTGGAGCTCTCCTAATGCATTACTCTGGTCAATTTACACTTCTGCCCTCTGAGATGACTATTTCACATCTCTTTTCTCTTCAAACTTCCAACACCTTCTCTTCCCTCCTTACTCTCAGGTGCTGACCTCCTTTATTTTACTGAGAAAACAGGTAATGATCCTATACTGGATCATTTTCATCAGGATCTCCTTGACCCCACCCCCACCACCCACCAGCTACAGTTCCATTTCTCTTGCTCCCCTTTACTGCAAAACTCCTTGAAGGTGTTCAATATATTTGGTAACTCTATTGCCTCACTTCCAATTTTTTCTTGAACTCATCTCAATGAGGCTTTTATTCTCATGCATCCCTTGAAGCTGTTCACTAATGCCTCTGCTTTGCCAGATACCATAACTGCTTCTCAGTCCTGGCTCACTCTCTCTCTATAAGAGGCATTTGATGCAGCATTGATCAGTCCCTCCTTCCCAAAACACATTCTTCACTGGGCTTCCAGGATACCACTTCCTCTTGGCTTTTTTCCCTCCTACCTTACTGGCTGCTTTTTTCTCATTCTCCATGCTGGTCTCTCTTCATCCACTCGATTTCTAATTGTTAGAGGGCTCAGGATCAGTCCTCAGATCTCTTTTCTATCTATTTTCACTTCTTAGGGGAGATCTCATCCTTCATGCCATCCATACACTTATCATCCCCAAATTTGTATTTCCAGCCACACCTCCTTCCCTGAACTCTAGGCTAATATGTCCAATTATCAAATTGGCATCTCCGGGAAGTTTTAATAGACACCTCAAACTTAGTATGTCTAAAACCCAAACTCTTGATATTTACCTTAAAATCTGTTCCTCCCACTCTTTTCTATCTTAGTAAACAAAAGCTCCATTCTTCCAGTTATTCAGACTCAAAACCATGGAGTCATCATTGACCCTCTTCCTCCCACACTTCATCCTCAATCCATCAGCAAATCACAGGGTGTTATCTTCAGAATGTAGTCAAACTGTGACTATTTCTCACCACCTCCATTGCTGTCTATATAACCCAAACCATCATCATCTCTTATTTGCTCCAAAGGTTTTTCGTTTTTTCTTTAACTTTCACCTTTGCTCCTCACAGTCTATTCTCAACCCAGAATCCAGAGTAATTCTTAAGTGAGCCCACGTCACTCCTCTGCTACAAATCCTCCAAAAACTTCTGATCTCACTCAGAATAAAAGTCTGGCTATCTCTCTGACTTCATCTATACACTTCACTATTTCTGCTGCAGCCACACTGGCCTCCTCATTGTTCCTTAAACATGCCAAGCATGTTCCAGCCTCAGGAACTTTGCACTTACTATTGCCATTGGCTAGAAAGATCCACATGGCTTACACTCTCACTTCATTCAAATCTCTACTTTTATGATGCCTCATCAGAGATGTTTTCCCTGACCATTCTAGCTACAATACTATCTCCTCCTTCTTACTTTCTATACCCTTATAGTATTTTTCTTCACAGTGCTTATCATAACCTGACATATATTTATATGTTAACATGTTTATTCACTATCCTACTCCCATTAGAATGTAAACTCCATGAAATT
>NW_012152729.1:4215278-4215599 GCF_000956105.1 Propithecus coquereli | reverse complement strand
AGTGAGACTCTGTCTCAAAAAAAAAAAAAAAAATCTATCGACCACAACAGCTAATGGGAATTTTAGTAGGCTGAAATTTAATCTGAAATGCAACTAGACAAGGATTGAGCAAAATGGAAAGCCATCTAGGGTTTGCTTTTTTAAAAATTATCTTAAAATATTCAGTATCTTTGTGGTAGTCATAGAAAGAAATCCCACTTCCGTATTTCTCAAACTAAAAAGATACACAGCAAGCTATTCAATTTCCTTTTTTCTCTCACTTCAAGAAGTAATTTCAGAGAAGTTTTTTGTTTGTTTATATCTAAAAAGTGTTATTTAACT
>NW_012152729.1:4200939-4214687 GCF_000956105.1 Propithecus coquereli | reverse complement strand
AGTCTTGATTATCCATACTGTGGATTCATCAGAGCCTTTGCTTTTTTTCTTTCTCCTTTTGGCTGCCTACTTTCCACAATTTCATTGCTCATAAATTTATAAAAGAAAAGGTAGACAGAGGGAGAAGTTCAATATAAAGTAGTCAATTCACTATATAAAGTATCATTCACTCACAAAAAATAAATCTTATAGGTTGCATTATTATAGGTTGCATCCCTTCACCAATTTTTTCACTAAAAACTAATTTTTTATTCTTCCCTCATCCTGCATGATCTTTATTTTCCCATTGCCCACAATTTCTATGCCACCCTTATTCCTTAACTTTTCTGTCTTTTTTTTTCTTTTACACTGCAGAGTAAGCTTTGGGAAAGCTGGACCTGAAATGTAAGACTCAGTAATTAAAAGGCAGAAGTAGGAAATATAAGAGGCAAGGCCACAGATGTTGGAGAAATTGGGTAGAGAAGAGAAATTTTATTAATAAAACCAGCCAAAAATTATAACAGTTGCATTCCCGTTTGAGGACCAAAATACCTGACATAATATGTGCTAAAGTTGTATGTATAAATATATGACATTTGATAGCAGGTTAGTGAGGGAGAGGAAAAGGGGAGATTGAAACTAATGGAGAAGGTACTTTTCATCCTGTCCTGCCTTTTCCTTTTAGAGCAGGGATCCCCAACCTATGGTTGGTTGTATAATTATTTCATTATATATTACAATGTAATAAAAATAGAAATAAAGTGCATAATAAATGTAATGTACTTGAATCATCCCGAAACCATCCCCCTCCTTCCTGGTCTGTGAAAAAATTGTCTTTCATGAAAACGGTCCCTGGTGCCAAAATGGTTGGGGACAGCTGTTTTAGAGGGTCTAAACTGCCTTCATCAAGCAAGTCCTCTTAGACCTTGATAAATAATTGAGAGTCCACTGAATTATTAGTATAAATCATTGACTAGTCAACAGATCAGCAGAAGACTGAATACATTACCTGTGTCCCGAGTGGGAAAGTGTCCAATTTCTGATCTGGTGTACCATTGCCCTGAGTTGCAGAAGTACTTGTTAGGGAATCCTTTATTTCCCGGTTGGGGAGGGGAATAAAAAGTCCTTTGTTTGAGTCTGTGTTAAAAGAAAAGGCATACAATGAAGCACTGACCAGACTTCAAAGGCAGCAAGTCTAATGGAAAGATACTGCAAGGGAAGTCACAAGATTGAATGGCTAGTTCTGGTGCCACAACTTGGAAACCCTGTGAACTTGGGCAAAACTCTTAACTGCTCTAAATCTCTCACTTCATTTGTAAAATGGTGATGATAAAACCTAAACTGCCTATCTCTAAGTGTTGAGGCCAGGTTAAAACAAGATAATGGATATGAAATGGCTTGATAAATTATGAAGTGTTCAGTAGAATGAGAGGAAGGCAAACATTTTGCACATTTCCTAAGTGAACAAATAATGAATTTTGACACCAATTCAACAATCTCCAGCTGCAGCAGGAGATGCTGGGAATAGACTGGCCATTACACATCTCCAGGGAACTAATCAGCAGTCAGCACTGATTCACCATTTCAAACCAGCCTTGATTTCCTCATTTGGAAAAAGAGAAAAACTAATCAGGACCTATTTCATAGACAGGAATGAAAAATCCTTAGGTCTCCCAGTATTTTTTGCCTTTGATTAGGCATAAGATTTGCTTATGATTTTTGCCAATTTTAAAAATAAAAGGGAAAAACAAACAAAAACTGTATCCTAGTCTTGGCCATCCTGGAAACTGTATCAAGAAGAGCCAGTTAGAAATTCTATTAGATTGTCACACTTGTACAAAAATTTTCCCATATTTTTGATTAATACACTTATTAATTGTAGAATTCTGCAATTTGAGGTCTTCTGGGGGGACTTGGATGACAATAAGGGTTTTGCTTTTGTTTAGGGAGGCTTTTTTTCTAGCAGGATTGTATAAGAATTAAGATACTGTCAAAAGCTTGGGCCTTTGTTAAACAATGTGCTCTTCTGCTCATTTTCATCTATTGGTTTGGCAAAAGAAAGCTACTATAAGCCAGGGCAACTGAGAATACAGAGTGAATAAAGCCAGCCTCTTGAGAACTGGCGCCTCAGTCTATTTGTGACTCTAAGATGCTTCTTATTTCTGAGTTGCCTTCTGGGACTGAAATGTCCTACTTAAACATAAGATGTTCTTCCGATCATTGGACTAGACAGAACTACTTTTCTCAAAGTGACATGAGCTTTCAAACTTTGTGGTTTATGTTGCAGTAGCATTACACAAGGTATAGCAGAAATTACTGGTTGTAACCTAATTCTTTGTAGAAACCATCACCTCTATCTATTCCAGAAAATTTCATCACCCCCATATGAAACCCCATAGCTGTCACTACCAATTCTCCCCTCTCTGCCATCCCCTGGCAACCAACAATATACTTTCTGTCTCTATGGAACTGCTTATTCTAGATATTTCATATAAATGAAATCATACAATATATGGTCTTTTTGTGTGACTTCTTTCACTTAGAATAATGTTCTTTTTTTTTTTTTTTTTTTTTGAGACACAGTCTCACTCTGTTGCCCAGGCTGGAGTGCCGTGGCGTCAGCCTAGCTCACAGCAACCTCAAACTCCTGGGCTCAAGCAATCCTTCTGCCTCAGCCTCCCAACTAGCTGGGACTACAGGCATGCGCCACCATGCCTGGCTAATTTTTTCCATATATTTTTAGTTGTCCAGCTAATTTTCTTTCTATTTTTAGTAGAGACAGGGTCTCGCTCTTACTCAGGCTGGTAGCATGATGTTCTTAAGATACACATTATAGCATGTATCAGTACTTCATTTCTTTTTATGGCTGAATATGGATATACTGGGCCTTACCTAGTAGATATGTACTTTGCTGAGTTGCTCTCACTTCTACTGTGGCAGAGATTACTAGGTGCTCCTCCCTCATATTCATTATTCCACTTAGGACCTCCCCCTATAACAGCCCTAGACTGCCAACATCTGGATTTCTATATGAGAAAGAAATTAACTTCTAAATTGTTTAAGCGAATATTTTGGGGGTCTAAGCTAAAAGCTGAGCTTTATCCAACCAAAACTCCATCATGGCAAAACAAAGAGACAGCCAGGATCAACAGGTTGAAATGGGATAGGTTTCAATGAGTTATAAAGAAGACCTTGACACATCTGCTAGACACAGGAACAAGCCACTGAGGGTGATTGTGGTGAATTTTTCTTTGCTATTTTACAATAAGATATTCATTAAATCAGTATATTTTAGGTATGATTCTATTCTATTTAAAGGCAAAAAGAACTGGCTAAAAGAGTAGACAGGGTCCCTTTCAACTCGCAGAATCTATGTGTGTTATACACATATACCTACAGGATAAATGTAAATTATCTTTAGTAAGGCATTCATTGCTCTCCAGAATCTGATCTTCTACCCAACACAAACACTCCACCCAAACCACACCATCGCTCAGCTTTCTTCATGACCTGCCATGCTCATTACCACTTTCCTACAGCTGTTCGCACCAACCCCACCAGCCAAAATGTGCTGCCCCCTCCTTTCAGGTCATCCCAGCGCTCTCCAGCCTGTAAGGTCTGGCAGTTTTATTTCCATCTCTGCCACAAAACCTTAATCCACTTTCCCTAGCACACGCTGAGCTTCTGAGCATGTCACTGGCCACATCAATGTTTCTCGAGCTCAATGTTCTAATAAACTCTGAGAATAGGAATCTAGTTTGAGAAACTGCAATCTAAGAAACTAAACTCAGTATATAAAAAGACATCCTAAAAAGACTATACTGGAAGACAATTTGGCAGTTTCTTACAAAACTCAATATATTCTTATCATATGATCCAGCTATCATGTTCTTTGGTAATCACCCAAATGAGTTGAAAACTTATGCCCACACAAAAACCCATACGTGGATGTTTATAACAGCTCTAGTCATGATTACCAAAACTTGGAAGTAACCAAGATGTCCTGAAGTGGGTGTGTGGAAGAATAAACTGTGATACATCCAGACTATGGAATATTATTTAGTACTAAGAAGAAATGAGCTATTAAGCCATAAAAAGACATGGAGGAACCTTAAGTGTATATTGCTAAGTGAAAGAAGCCAATCTGAAAAGGCAACATACTTTATGATTCCAACTACATGACATTCTAGAAAAGGAAAAACTATGAAGACAGTAAAAAGATCAGTGGTTGTCAGGTGTTAGGAAGGATGAAGAAATGAACAGATGAACACAAAGAATTCTTAGGGCAGTGAACGTATTTTGTGTGATACTAAAATGGTGGATATATGTCATTAAACATTAACAAGCCCATAGAATGTACAACACCAAGAGTGAATCCTAATGTAAATTACGGACTTTAGGTGATAATGATGTGTCAATATATTATATAGATTTATCAGATTGTAACAAATGTATCACTTTTGGTGCAGGATGTTGATAGTGGGAGAGGTTGTGTGCGTGTAGGCAGGGGGTCTATGGGAAGTCTCTGTACTTTCCGCTCAATTTTGCTGTGAATCTAAAACTGTTCTAAAAAATAAAGTATATTTTCTAAAAAAAAATCAGATTATCACTGCAAAAGAGCTATTTTGCCTTTATATCTTTTCAATGTTTTTTTTAACTGCCATCAAACAAAAACACAAAATTAAAGTGCCTGTGGACCTCTGGGATGTATCCCTGGATTAGGGGTCAACAGCCCTGAGTTTGAGGAATATTGATCTGTGTCTTTCATTCGACATTTTCATATATATTGCTTAGAATTGTTACTTAGCTCTTTCATGTTTGTCTCATTTTTTTCTAATGACGCTGCAAGTGCTTCAGGGAATGTTTACTTTTTCTGCTTCCAAAGTATATGTTCCAGAAGATAAGTTATATGAGCTTACAAAGAAAGTGAAAAAAGTTTCACTAAAATGCATGGATTTTGAACAGGGTCATAAAGAAAGGGTAAGATTTGATTAAAGCATTCCAAACAGAGAGCCAGCATTAGTTTAGGGGCAGAAGAAGGAGAAAGTAAGGACTATTTGGGGAGGAAGGAGCAGTCTGGTTTGATTGGAGCACTGGACATTGTAGCTGAGAAATAGGAGATAAAGCTTCAGGTTAGGCTGAAGAGATAAATTGTGAACAGAGCATAGGGCAGCCTTGTATATCAGGTGAAGGAGTTTAGACCTATTTTAGTAGGGGAGTGGGAGCCATTGAAGTTTTTGAGTAGCCAAGAGTAATTATTAATAATTATCACAGCCACGTTTTAAAAGAATTCGTCTGGTAGCAAAGTACAAAATGGATTAAAGGAAGAAGAGACTGGGAAGGGGCACCACGTAATGGTTGAGAGGACTTTGATGAGAGATGGACCAGAATTTGCATCCCAGATCTGCTACTTACTTTATAACTACAGCATTATTTCACCTCTTTGGGTCTCAGTTTCAAAACCACCTTCAAGGTTGTTGTGAGGATTAACTGAGATAACGGACAGTGCCTGGCCCAGAGTTTACACTCCATAAATGATAGCTATTAAGCATGCCTGTTAAGAGACTGTTACATAATGGAAAGGGAGGCTCATCAATTGTGGGTCATACTACAAGGTATGAACATTTACCTGGGCTTTAGAGAGCAGCAGCATCAAACCCCGACATGATTCTCGGCCAGGGTAATGGGAAAGTTGTGGTAATGCTGATGAAACCGGTTTAGGGCTGTTGAGGGGTGGGGGAAAAAGCTCATTTGTTTATTTGTTTTTTGGGGTCATTTTGGACATGTTTGGCTTGAGGGGCTGGAAAGTTAAACAGTGGTGATTCCAAGTATATATTACTGGTTGGTCAACAGAAATAGGGGACTGGTGCAGAAAGAGACCAGTACTGGCTGTCAAAGCTAGACCAACATATTTAAGATATGGGGAAATAATATAAAACAAATATAAATAAAAAATAAATTTATTTGTAAATAAAGCTGTAAAATAGACGAGATCAATAAGGGCACGAGTAGAGAAAGACTAGGAGAGCCTGAAGACTTAGCCCAGGTATGCTTATTTTGGGGCTTTAGGAGGGAGAGAAGAATCATTGAAAGAGTCAAAGATTATGTGGTTAGGAGAACAGGAGGAGGATCCAAGACAGTGGGGGTTCCCTGCCCATTTGAAATGATTGGTGGGAAAACACTGTTTTGAGCAACTGAGCTAGTAGGAGCTGTTCTCCAGAAAGTTTTCTCTTAGCCTGTGGCATGGCCATTAACACGGCATAACCACTTTGATCATATTAGATTATCAACACTGCTTGCTGGCAACACTCCCCAGGGATCTAGCACAAACACAATTTTCAGTGGAAAGCAAAGCTCCTTAACGTTTCAAGAAGCAAAATAAATTTTATATTAAAAAAAAAATCCAGGCAACAGCCAGAGCTTCTAAGAACCTTCGGAAATGAGCCCTCTGTCTAGTAAAGCAGTTTATTCTCAGAAGAGAGTGTGCGCTTTCAAACATTTTAACTTGTGGAACGAATCTTTGCTTGTGTTCATATAATAGGGCATAAATGAAGTCTAATTCAGCTCATACAAAAAGAGGCAGTCAAACTATGCTTCAATGTATTTTTCTGTCTGGAAATGGGTCTATAAATGTAACTAGAAAAAAGACTAGGCTATATCCAAGAAAGGCTGTATATCAAAGTATTAACTGGGATTCTCTTTAGGGGATGGGCTTATATTGATTAAAATGTTGTTATTCATGCTTTTCAGGATTTTCCAAAATTATTACAATAAAATTGCATCACATCGACATTAAAATATTAAAAATACTATTTAAAATGAAACAAAACACTGGACATGTGGCTTACACCTGTAATCCCAGCTACTCTGGAAGCTGAGGCAGGAGGATCACCTGATTCCAGGTGTCTCAGGATGCAGAGAGCTATGATAGCACCACTGCACTCCAGCCTGGGCTATAGAATGAGACCCTGTCTCTAAATACACAAACGAACAAATAAATAAATAGAAATAAAGCAATTTATACTTCCATCACTTATGTGTACTGGGACACCAAGAAAGGAAAACTAAAATCATACTTCACCATGGCTTATTTTACCACAAAATACTGTGAAAATGACTTGTCAATAAATGTTCACATGGATGGATAAGAAGTCAAGAAAATAAAACCATATGTTATAAACTGAAAACCCTTAATGTCTAAACTACAGAATCAATCTATTAAAGTTATCACTGGGATTTTAGAAATTAATTTTTAGAGTTTGTGTATAATTCAGTAGTTCCTTCAAAGGGACGGAGGCCTAGAGACAGAAGAAAGTTTTCTCAAGCAAAAGGTTATCTGATTTATCTCATTTATCTCAGTGCCAGGCTAACCCACAAGGATATAGCAGATGCAATTTCTCTGGTAGAAACCTTTCTCTTCGCCTGTGGCATGACTATTAATGTAGCATAACCACTTTAATCATATTGGCTTACCAATAGTGCTTACAGGAATATAACACAAACATTGCCCAGGAATATAGCCCAAACACAAGAGAGTCTACAGCTGCAAAGGTTCTTGGTGGGGGAGCCCAGGAGGCCCCAGGGTGCGAGCTGCATGGATGCAGATGAGTCATGAGTCTCTAACTAATGAAATCAATCACCTTAGCAATGCCCGGGGTCCCGTTGGGTCAGCCAATGTAATTTTCTGGATGTACGAATGATGCAAAGTGATAAAAATGAAACCGAATTCTGAGTACAGCTTGTGCTTTGATGGGCTCTAGGTTAGGCCTACTCAATAAGGTCCTTCTGGCAGTGAGAGGAAGGAGGAAAAATACAGCCAGTAAATCTTGTGCTTGCTTCAAATCTATTCTTTCTCAGCTGTTTTGTCTTCATCCTACCAAGATTGACTATGACAGCTGAGACAACTGATATTTTAATAATTTTATGATCACAGAGAGAAAACTTACCCATTTCAATCCTGGTATCAACATCAGCACTGACTTTTGATGCAGAGCTTTCATCTGTCACACAGTTTTTCATTGTCTTCTCCCTAGAGCTGCCACATAGAATAATTTATTTAAAACTCAAAAGAAGGCTTCTGAGATCACCAGTAAATGCTATTTAGAAAACAGTTCATGGGCCGGGCATGGTGGCTCACGCCTGTAATCCTAGCACTCAGGGAGGCTGAGGCAGGAGGATCGCTTGAGCTCAGGAGTTCGAGACCAGCCTGAGCAAGAGTGAGACCCCCTTCTCCACTAAAAATAGAAAAATTAGCTGGGCATTGTGGTGCACATCTGCAGTCCCAGCTGCTCGGGAGGCTGAGGCAGGAGGATTGCTTGAGCCCAAGAGTTTGAGGTTGCAGTGAGCTATGATGATACCACTGCATTCTACCCAGGGTGCCAGAGCAAGACTATGTCTCAAAAAAACAAACAAACAACAAAAAGAACCATTCATGGTGATCATATTTTTTTCTTCAAATGCTCTAGAATATATTAATTTAATTATGTTTCACAAATATTTCAGTTAAAGTCATATTTTTTAAAAGTCATAATATTTATGCTGGGAAGTATGCAAGGACACTATAGTTCAGCCTTTAAAGTGTAAAAGCTAGAAAATTCAGAACTTATTCTGTTTCTTGACACAAACTTAAGTCTGAATGATTGAGGCAGTAAGGTATTTTCTTTTGAACTAGAACACTCATGGTAAGGACACAGAAAACAAGGTTTTGCTGCCAAGAATTACAGCATAGACATCGATAGCCATTAGTTATAAAAACAGACAAGAAAGGCAAGTGCCTGCACTTGATTGAGGTGGGTACTTTGGGAAGTACAGTAAGTACAGGAAGCCTAGACTATGTGCCAGGTTCTTTACAATCACTGATTTAATCATAGCCCCCCACCCCCATTAGCTATTATATCCATTTTATAGGTGGGGGGACTTAGACTCAAAAAGGCTTAAAAAAACTTCACCCAAGGTTAGAGAGTTTGTAAGACATTAATGTTAATACTAGGTACTTGAGTAACATTTTGCCTCTGGTTTTACAATCACTATATGGTAACTAAACAGATAAATGATGGAATTAATTATTTGCCTTACTAGAAAGTTTATTCAGTTATACATTAATTCATCTCTGTATTTCTATAGTAAAAAGAGTACCCCAATGCATTTAAAATAGGCATTAACCTACAAAATATTTGCACAAATAATTTTTTAGAAACATTCCATTTCGGTCTATAGCAGAATTGTATTCTATGTAAACTAACATCAATAAACCTGAATTTAAAAAATAGACAACCAAGAAAAAAATAGGAAGCTAAGGATGTTCTCTGAAGGCTACACTATAAATCAGAGCACTACACTATAAATGGATCAGAGCAGAGATAGGCAGTTACTGGAAAAGAGAAGGATCCTAGGCCAACAGGTATGGATTTCATTCATTCATTATCTAACAAATTATTTCTTAGCACTTCCATGTTCCAGACACTGTTCTAGGCACTAGGGGTCCTGTAATAAACAAGATGAACAATATTCCTGTTCTCACGGAGCTTATGTTCTAGTGGTGGGAAGAAAGGCAATAAACAAGTAAACAAACAAAGATTTATTCTGGAGAAGAATATAAGAATGTTGTGGTGATGTGTTCATGATAGCTTGTTAAATTAAAAATGGTATGTAGGCCGGGCGCGGTGGATCACGCCTGTAATCCTAGCATTCTGGGAGGCCGAGGTGGGAGGATCAGTTGAGCTCAGGAGTTCGAGACCAGCCTGAGCAAGAAGAAGACCCCGTCTCTACCAAAAATAGAAAGAACTTAGCTGGACAACTAAAAATATATAGAAAAAATTAGCTGGGCACGGTGGTGGCAAGTGCCTATAGTCCCAGCTACTCGGGAGGCTGAGGTAAGAGGATTACTTGAGCCCAGGAGCTTGAGGTTGCTGTGAGCTAGCTGATGCCATGGCACTCTAGCCTGGGCAACAGAGTGAGACTCTGTCTCAAAAAAAATAAATAAATAAAATAAAAAATAAAAATGGTATGTAGAGAAAGATTACTATAAAGTATTATATATACACACATATTTTTATAGACACAAAACATACACATACACACACACACACTCCAAAGACTAAAAGGATAGTTATCATAATATAATTAGTGTTTCTTTCTGGGTGGTGGGATTATTAGTTATTTATTTTATTCCTTGTGAGTTTTTTTTCTGGAGTTTCCAAATTCTCAACAATAAGCATGTATTACTTTTGTCATCAGAAAAAAATACTGAGATACCTCTATATGTGTCTATAGCACACAGATGACTGGAAGGATATACACCAAATGTTACTAGTAGTTAACTCTCAGTAGCAGGATATAGAGTGAATTTACGACTTTTTTCAGTGTGCTTTTCTATATTATTTAATAGTAATGAACTTCTAGCTATTTTTCAAAAATAATAAAGCTATTTTTTTTAAAAGCATGGGTTTTGGGGTAGAAGAAAATGGTACTTTCTTTTGATAGGATTTTAGTAACAAGAAATGGAAAGAGCCTTATAGCCTCAAGGTCTGTTTACTTTTTGTCTTGTAAAGACATGTTTCCCTTCTCTTCCTTTAACAAATTTAACTCTATCAATCTTGCCTATGGTAATGTAATCCTCCTAATTCAATAGGAAAAGACCATGAACTGATTGATAACTCTATCAAGAAAGTGTTGGTAAGCATTTAGACAGCTAAGTTATCTCATAGTATCCCTATCTATAAGCTATAAAAAACAACTTTAGATAATTTACAACAATTATATCCAAAGCAGACCCAACAGTTCAAGAAAACAGGAAAGTACCCACTGAGGGCCAGTTTCTCATCCCAGATAAATCTCAGTATGCTGAATAGATACTTTTCTTTCTGATCTGAGGATTTTTACAACTTGTGAAAGATTTCTGCTGGAAAATGAAGAAAGTTAAGTAGGAATGCACTATGACCTATGTCTAGAACCAAACTAAAAATTTTTTTGTAAAGAATCTTCTTACCTTTTTTCCACCTCTAAAAGAAAATTTTCACTGTTGCCCAACTGACTAAAATGTAGCTTGGCAGCTTTTCTCTCACTTTCACGTACAGTTCGGTCATCTGGAGGCGAAAAACGTGGTCTGAGCATGTTTCTTGCTTGGAGTAACCAGCAGTGGGTCAGAAAACAAAATTCACAGAGGAAAAACTAAAGGCAATTCTCACCTTTGTGTGTTAGAGACAGCTCACAAAATAACGCTATTATGTTGTCACTGGAGCAAGCAGTAACTCAGGGAGACTACAAGGAACCATAGCAACAACTGCCACACAGGTATAACCACCCCTTCAGGAAAGCAGAGCTTTGACAGCACACAACCTAATGGCCTAAT
Organism: Propithecus coquereli; assembly: GCF_000956105.1. Taxonomy (NCBI): domain Eukaryota; kingdom Metazoa; phylum Chordata; class Mammalia; order Primates; family Indriidae; genus Propithecus; species Propithecus coquereli. Next base: position 4,203,358 of record NW_012152729.1, on the reverse strand, counting down.
GTGAGGGCTGACAGTCACACCATTTTCTGAAAGAGTTCATTTAGTTTCCCTATGATGACTTTTCCTGGGGTCATGTGAAATCCAGTTTTGTATCAGTAAGAAATGTATACTCAACAATAAAATTACAAGGAAATATAGACCAGATTATTTAAAGGAATGTTTCTTGTTCCTTGCCAACTAAGCCCCAAAGAATTGTTGTGTTAGTTTTCCAGTGCTAATAAAGTTGCAAAGTTGGGGCACCTGGAAAAATAATTCTCAATCTGGAAATTTTGTGTAGAGGAGGAAGTGGTGGTGAAACCATCAACTGAAGACAACTAAAGCTGGAAGTAACTGATAAAATCATAGATTGTCATTCAATAAACAATAAAAGAACTTGTCATACATCCTGCCAACCAAAAGAGTTACATAAATATTGACTAATAAACAAATATATCCTGCCAGTGCACACTATGGGCCAACATCCAAAAGGTTAAGAGGCAGCTATGAAGTCCAGATTCAAACTGAGAAAAAAAAATGACCAAAAAAAAAAAAGAGGTAGCTGATTTAAAGTAAGATTCTGGGGAAAGGAACAGAGAAGGAGGGTCTCACCCAGTTTCTCCAGAGTTTGTAGTGTGTATACAGCAAAGAGCCTATAATCTGTATCTTTCCTTACAACAGGATTAAGTCTCAAATCTAGTTCTTTAAGGAAGGGTAAAGGCTGTAGGCGGGACACTTCCACTAATGAAGGAATGTTGTTGTAATATAAATTCAGGTCTTGGAGTGAACATAAATACTGGATGCCCTGCAAGGAAAAAAAATCACATAATGAAACTGTATGTTGCTAAGGACTAGGAACCTCACAGATAAAGATGGAAATATATGTATTACTCTTTATCCTTAAACATGTTACCCAAGGTACTCATGAGAAAGCACGGTTGGAACTCCCATTTAGTTGCATGAGAGTAAGACCATATACACTGGGTGTTCTATATATTAAATAATTCACATATATAACACATTTCCTTCTTTACAAAATCTGACATTCAAATATCTGCAGTCAATTCTTTACATCTGTTGGCTCCCCAATCATTCTCCCAATCTAATCCAATCCTTTCCAGTGGTAGCAACTTCAGACCACTTTAGCAGTCTCTTATCCTGCCCCCAAACACTCTTCTGACCCTGTAAGTACCTTGATTTACAAAAGGAAGGGAGGTACGGAAAAGAGCTGGTTCTGGGGGAAAAGAGCATGGTAAAAAAAAAAAAAAGAAAAGAAAGAAAGTGTGTGTGTGTGTGTGTGTGTATGGTGTGTCCTTATGTCTCAATGCCTCGTTTATAGTGTCAAAAGACTATTTGGGAAAACAAAACAATGCTATCTCAAGTCCTCCCTCCTGGGCCAGACTAGGACCCCTCCTGTCCTTGTTTCCCTCTTCAGAGTTACTGCCACCATGCAAGCTCTCCATCCAATCAGTTAGCTTTCCTTAGTAGAAATGTTCCTCCTTGTTCAGTTCTCTTTCTATAGATTTAGCAACCCCACTGCTCTACTTAACTGGCAACAGTACAATCGGGACTGGGAAACTTGAGAGGAAAAGCCACAATTTTCCTCCTCTGCTGAAACCTCTACTGAAAAGATTTAATTAATTTTCATATATTTAGCTAGTTTGCTTTTGCTCAACACTAAATTTTAAGACATTGGCCAGCATGGTGGCTCACACCTATAATCCTAGCACTCTGGGAGGCCGAGGTGAGAGGATCGCTTGAGCTTGGGAATTTGAGACCAGCCTGAGCAAGAGTGAGACCCCAACTCTACTAAAAATAGAAAAAGTTAGTCGGGCACAGCGGCGTGTGCCTGTAGTTCCAGCTACTCAGGAGGCTGAGGTAGGAGGGTTACTTGAGCCCAGGAGTTTGAGGTTGCTGTGAGTTAGGCTGATACCATGGCACTCTAGCCTGGGTTGTCACCCAGCGAGACTCTGTCTCAAAAAAATTTTTTTTTCAGGACATTTAAAAAACATATACATTTATGTGCAATCCTTTTGAAACAGGTCTCGCCCTGTTGCCCAAGTTAGTGTGCAGTGGCATCATGATAGCTCACTGCAGCCTCCAACTCCTGGGGTTGAGCAATTCTCCTGCCTCAGCCTCCTGAGTAACTGGAACTACAGATGCGCACCACCACACCTGGCTAATTTTTTTATGTTTTGTAGAGACAGGGTCTCACTATATTGCCTAGGCTGGTCTCAAACTCCTGGCCTCAAGTGATCCTCTCGCTTGGGCCTCCCAAAGTGGTGGGATTACAAGTGTTAGCCATTGCACCTGGCTGAAGTCTATATTGTTAACGGGTCAGTGGTTAGGAATAGTTATCTGTGCCTTTGGCCCCATTCTCAGGGCAGTACACCATTAGCACATTCTTTAATGTACCTAATGCCCAGCTCAAGTAATCTTCCAA
>NW_012152729.1:4198576-4199804 GCF_000956105.1 Propithecus coquereli | reverse complement strand
AAGACATAGTTCAACCTGGAGTTGCTGGTTTTAGAGTCCTAGCTGGAAATTTGATCTTGCGTGGGCTTCCTCTTTTAGGGCCCTTAGCTAAACCTTGAGATTGAGTCTGGATGGTGTTATTGAACAAGTATCTCCTAAGAAGTGCAAAATTGGCAGAATAATCCAGGAGCTTGTTAACTAATCCTGGATGGCATCTGTAAGTTTTTGTCACCTTCAGTCTTGCATAGAAGGGCTTTGCCAAAACAGGTGCACAGCTGGGGCAAAATGGGAACATGTGGAAGAAACACCATTTGGGGGCCTACCACAAAGAAAACAAAATTTCTATCTCTGTGTGTGCCCACTTATGTTTGTAGAGCTCTTTGTGTGTGTTTGCTAATCTGCAGGCACTCAGCTCATGCCTGCTCCCTCCTGCTTTCCTGTTCTGCCCTCTGCTGTACCACCCCCTGACCTGGAAATTGTTCTTTTATACCAAGACCTCCCTTTCCTCCTCCTCCTAGAAAAAATCTGCTGTAACAATACTGGCCATTGTTTCTCCATGTGTGTTCCAAGTACCACCATCATCAGAATCCTCTGGGTATGTTGCGAACCCACCCCAGCCCTACTAAATCAGATCCTCTCTGAGGGTAGGGACTAAGAATCTGGACTTTCACAAGTGCTCCTCATAAATTTTTTTTACACACATTAAAATGTATACTATTGCTTTAGGCAGTGATAGCTTAATACAGTTTTCTCTGATTGTAAAAGGAATTTCCCCCCAATATTTTGTAATAAATAATTTTAAACCTAGAGCAGAGTTGAAAGAATTTTATAGTGAATAATAAAATTTAGTTGGGAAGCATTTTAAAGGAAAACCCTGTATTCCCTAGGCTGACATTATCTATCTCTTATTTCTTCCCATGAAAAAAAAAATTGGGCTGACCTGGCTGATCATAGAATATAGAACTTACCTTTAGGCTAGTGATCAAATTCCTTGATAAATCTAAGGATCGGAGATTTTTAAAATTTCTGAAGGCGTCACCAATGGAATGGATTTTTCCAGCGTAAGATCCCTGCAATGAAAGAGACTCCACCAGTTCTGAAAAGAGATCATCAGTAGTTATATTATGATCTCTGCTTGAATAAATAGCAGAGTCAGTGAAAGTAGGCCTTCCTTCCTCCCACATCCCAACTGTGAAAGGCCGTACATCCAAGGTTCATAAGATGAGATTCTCTTTTTTTTTTTTTTTTT
>NW_012152729.1:4193846-4196351 GCF_000956105.1 Propithecus coquereli | reverse complement strand
CCATAAGATAGAATATTACTTAGCCATAAAAAGAAATGATGATGTCTCAACAAGTTATTTTATAGATATCAACAAATTGATTCTAAACTGTATATGGAAAGTCAAAAGACCCAGAGTAGCCAACACAACATTGAAGAAGAAAAGCAAAGTCAGAAAACTGATACTACCAGACTTCAAATTATACTACAAAGCTATAGTAATAAAGGACAGTGTGGTATTGGGAGGAAAAAAGACAAAAAGATGAATGGAACAGAATTGAGAGCCCAGAAATAGACCCACAAATATAGTCAAAGGAACAAAGGTAATTCAATGGAAAAAAATAATCTTTTAATAACTTGGCAGCCACATGCAAAGAAAAAAAAAACAACAACAAAACAAAACAAAAAAACCACCAACCAAATAAAAAAAATCCCATGGACTTAGACACAGACCTTAAAGCTTTCACAAAAATTAACTCAAAATAGATCACAGACCTAAATGTAAAACACAAAATTATAAAACTTCTAGAAGATAACACAGGAGAAAATCTAGGTGACCTTGGCTTTAGCAATGAATTTTTAATACAACACCAAAAGCATGATCCGTGAAAGAAAAACTTGACAAGTAGGACTTTGTTAAAGTTTAAAGGTTCTGTTCTGCAAAAGACATGGTAAGGAAAATGAAAAGACAAACTACAGACTGGAGAAAATATTTGCAAAACATATTATCTGATAAAGGACTGGTATCTAAGACATACAAAGAACTCTTAAAACTAAACAAGAAAAGAAACAACCCAATTAAATAATGGGCAAAGATCTGAACAGACAACTTCTCCAAAGAAGATATACAGACGGCAAACAAACATATGAAAAAAATGCTCAACATCATAATTAGGAAATTAAAAGTTAAAGCAAGGAAATACCACTACACATTTATTAGAATGGCCAAATCCAAAACTTTGACAATGCTAAACGTTGGTGAGGATGTGAGACAACATGAACTCTCACTCATTGCTGGTGGGAATGCAAAATGGTGCAGCCATGCTAGAAGACAACTTGGCAGTTTTTTACAAAGTTAAACACAATCTTGCCATATGATACAGTAAATACCTTGGTATTTACTCAGGTGAGTTGAAACTTTTTGTCCACACAAAAACCTGCACATGGATGTTTACAGCAACTTTATTCATTACTGCCAAAACTTGGAAGCAACCAAGATGTTCTTCAATAGGTAAGTGGATAAACAAATTATGGCATATCCACAGAGTGGAATATTATTCAGCAATAAATAGAAATGAGCTAGGCCAGGTGTGGTGGTTCCCACCTGTAATCCTAGCACTCTGGGAGGCCAAGGTGGGAGGATCACTTGAGGCCAGGAGTCTGAGACCAGCCTGGGCAAAATAGTGAGACCCTGTCTCTACAAAAAATTTTAAAAATTAAAAATAAAAAAATGTAAAAAAGAATGAGCCCTAGTGTAAACAGACTTAGTTAATAATAATGTATCAATATTGGTTCATAAATTATAACAAATGTACCACAATAATGCAAGATCTCAATAATAAGGGAAGCTGGTGGAATATGGGAGAGGTGCAAGGAGGGGAAGAGTATATGGTAACTCTCTGTACTTTATGCTCAATTTCTCTATAAACCTAAAACTGCTCTAAAAGATAAAGTCTATTAACATTAAAAAAGGAATGAAGTATTAATACATGCTAAAACATGAGTGAAACTTGAAAATAACATGCTAAGTCAAAGGGGCCAGACAGAAAAGCCCACATATTATGTAATTCCATTTATATGAAATATCCAGAAGAGGCAAATCCATAGAGAGAGAAAGCAGATTAGTGGTTGCCTTGGGCTGGGGGGAGTGGGAAATTAGTTTCCAAAAGGAAGGAAAGATTAGAGTAACCTCTTTATTCACCCAAGTAATGTTTGACTGTTGTTAGTATGAACTAATTTGGATAATTATTTCGATAAATAATTTTTAAATAAAATTACAAATAAAATAAAAGCAAGTTATTTCACAAATGAAAAGTAGAGGAAGCAAGAAAGGCAGCTTTTTGCTATGGTTACAGCATAGGCTCTGGAATCAGAGTCCTGGATTAATAAACCCAGGCAAATCACTTCACTAGCTGCGTAACCTTAGGCAAGAGTCTAAACCTAAATTTACTGATCTGTAAAACGGGAACAATAACAGCATGTGCCTGATAGACTTGTTATGGGGATTAAATAATGCAGGTAAAGCACTTATCACAGGGCCTGGCAATAATGATATATAGTAAATTTGGGGAGGGTGAAAGTTGAATTAGGAATGCGGCTAACTTTTCCAACTTTTTTACTTCTCAGACACTCAGCAAGCAAGATAAAGGGGTCAGACCCCGGGTCCAAGGAGGAGTCAGCAGTCACCTGGCCAGTTTTACTAAGGATGAAGTCAGGGCTGGGGCACTGACTAAGCGGCTTGGGAGATCTGCTGCTATTCCTTTCATAGCAGGCACTTTCTAAGTCTCTCTTTTTTTTTTTTTTTTTT
>NW_012152729.1:4188756-4192796 GCF_000956105.1 Propithecus coquereli | reverse complement strand
CGCCGCCGCGCCCTCGGGGGCCGTTACTGGCCGGGTCACGCGTCTCCTGCCAGCCGCCCGAGCCGCGACCATGGTATGACTCCCGCTCTGACAGGAGCGCCAAAAACACTGAAGAGGCGAAGGGGGCGGGTTGTGGCCCAGGATTAGGGCTACAGGGTTGGGGACCTGGCTCTGGAGCGTGGGGGCCTCAGTGGGAGCCCAGCTTTGAAGGATTTGCGAGGCTAGCTCTGAGGAGTTGGAAGAATGCAATGTCTTGAGGGATGAAGGGTTCCAGCCCTGAGGATTTGGGGGACTCCAGGTTCTGAGAAGTGGGGGTGTGTCTGTTTGATGGGCAAAAGTCTTCATATCTCAGCACTGGGGGATGCTGACTCGGGCGAGGCGAGGGTGCGTGTGAAGAGGGGCTCCAGGATTGCGGAGTGGGGGCAGATTTCTGAGGCGCCATGGGAAGCTCCAGATCTGAAAAGTTGAAAATCTTGGCTCTGAGAAGATGAGGTCCTGTCTTCAGAGCTTGAGGTAGTTCTAGCTCTAGAAATTGATTTGAAGTGGCCCCTTTGAGGGAGAGGGATCAGTGTGGAAAAGAGAGATGCTCTTTGGGATGCAGTGGGCACGGCTATTTTAGGGCTACCCCACTTCCTGCAGTCAGTGTGACAAGAAGCCTTTTGTCTTTCAAGTACCACAGGCCCCCCAAGCTTGCCTGTGACTGAGGGCTGTCCCCAGGCTGGGATAGTTCTGCACTAAACAGCCCCTGAACAGTCTTTGGGAAGAAAAGTCTGGGAAAGAACAGCCGCATCCTCAACCCCTACCCTCACCCCAGCAGGCACGTCTTGAGAGCCCACTCTTGAGCCAAGACCCTCTTGTCAGACCCTCCCCTTAATAAGAAAATAGGAACTGAGGCCAGAGCTGGGGCTCACCTTCAAGAAGCAGGTTTTCTTTGGCATCTAAAATCTGCACACTCCGAGCACCTCCACTGAGCTCTCAACCACCGAGTCACTTTTAAGGAGAACAGAAAGCAAAATCAAGAGTCCTTGTACATATTTATGCTTTCTGGTTTAGGTGGGGCCCTTAGTTACTCATAGTTTGCGATGTTCCGCCTTAGCCGCATTTAGAAGGGCCAGGACTCAGAATCCTAGGTGAGCTCATTAGCTGGCTTTTCCATCTCTGCTTCAGTCAGTCATGAAACTATTTTACAATTTGTAATCTTTCTCTTCATGTCCCCTTTAACTCTTCTAGTCTCAAATGTGGCATATGTAATTGCTCTTCTTTATATCTGAATTATTTAGACAGGCTTACTGTAGGAGATGTATTTATTTTCCTTTCTTAGCTGTCAAAAAAGGAAATGCGGGTTTTTGTTGGAGAAGGGAGCTTTTCCTCTCTTGAGCAACCACCTTTTACTTTAACACTCTTCCCCACCTCCAACATTTTATGGAAATTTTTAAACATTTAGAAAGGAGGTTAAAAGAATTGTACAGTGAACACCATATACCCACTACCTACATTCTATCGTTAACATTTTGCTGTATTTGTTTTATCACATGTCCATCTAGCCATCCCTCTATCTATCCATGAATCCATCTTATTTTTGGATACCTTTAAAAATAAGTTACAGATATAAGTAACTTAAATCTGTACCCCAATCACTTCAGCATGCATAATTTCTTTATCTAGAATTTAATATTGTTTTATGGTTCTTTTTCAGGCAAAATTTTATATACAATTTACCATTCTTTTAAACAATTTTTTTACAAGGGTAGTGCTCTTTATTTTTAAAATCTGATACAGATAGTTTGTATGTTTGATGACTTTCTACTTTTCCATGGTGTTGATAAGCTAGGTCATCTTGAAGCAAAGTGGACCATTCACTTAGGAATAGATGACATTAAACTTTTAACAATGAGCTGAGGAAGGTTAATGATCTTTGCTGCCTTCGTATATATGAAAAGGCACCCACAGCACTCAGCCCCCAATAATGTAATGTCTCTGCAGGTAAGATCCCAAGAGAGCTGTGTATGTGCTCGATGGGATGGAGAGTATCTCATCATGACTCTCTCTCTTTTTTAACAGCTTTATTGAGACGCAATTCACATACCATACAATTTACACATTTTAATGTGTACAATTTAATGGCTTTTAATATGTTCGTGGAGTTGTACAACCATCCCTACAATCAATTTTAAAACATTTTCACCATCCCAAAAAGAAACTCCATACCCATTAATAGTCACACCCCATACCCTACCCCAAAGATCCCCAGCCCTAGGCAACCACTAATCTGTTTTCTGTCTCTGTAAATTTGCCTATTCTGCACATTGCATGTAGATGGAATCATGTAGTATGTGGTCTTTTCTGTTTGGCTTCTTTTACTTGGCATAATGTTTCAAGGTTCATCCGTGTTATAACATGTACCAGTATTTCATTCCTTTTATTGAAAAATAATATTCCATTGTTTGGATATACTACATAAACATGTATGAATGATTTTGTTTAATCATTCATCAGTTGATGGACATTAGGGTTGTTTCCACCTTTCAGCTATTATGTTCTATGAACATTAATCTACAAATTTTGGTGTAGATGTATGTTTTAATTTCTCTTGAGTGTATGCCTAGGAGTGGAATTGTTGGGTCACAGAGTAACTCCATATTTAACATTTTCAGGAGCCACCAAAATGTTTTCCAAAGTGGCTGCACCATTTTACACCTCCACCAGCAGTGTATGAGGGTTCCAATTTCTTTGTCAACAATCGTTATAATCTATCATCTTGATTCTAGCCATAATAGTGGGTATGAAGTGGTATTTCATTGTAGCTTTTGGTTTGCATTTCCTTAACAGCTAATGATGTTGAGCATCTTTTTATGTGCTGTTGGCCATTTGTATATATTCCTTGGAGAAATGCCTATTTAGATGCTTTGCCTATTTTAAAATTTGGTTGTGCCAGGTGCAGTGGTGAGCCCCTGTAGTCCAGCTACTTGAGAGTCTGAGGCAGGAGTATTGCTTGAGCCCAGGAGTTTGTGGCCAGTCAGGGCGACAGAGGAAAACCTTGTTTCCAAAAAGAAAAAAGAAAAGAAAGAAAGACAAACAACAAAAAAAAGAAAATCTGGTTGTCTTTTTATTATTGAGTTGCAAGAGTTCTTTATATATTCTTGAAATGAGTACTTTATCAGAAACATGATTTGCAAATATTCTGTTTCATTTTGTGAGTTGTCTTTTCACTTTATTGATGGTACCCTTTGAAGCCCAAAAGTTTTAAGTTTTGTGCTTTTTTCTTTTGTTTTGTTTTTTGGGTTTTTTTGAGACAGTGTCTTTCTTTGTTGCCCAGGCTACAGTGCAGTGGCATCCTCGTAGCTCACTGCAACCTCCAACTCCCGAACTCAAGCAATTCTCCCACCTCAGCTCCTGAGTAGCTGGGACTACAGGTATGCACAGCACGCCCAGCTAATTTTTCTATTTTTTGTAGAGATAAGGTCTCTGAATGTTGCTCAGGCTGGTCTTGAACTCCTGGCTTCATGTGATCTTCCCACTTCAGCCTCCCAAAGTGCTAGGATTATAGGCATGAGCCAGGGCACCAGGCCTAAAAGTTTTAAATTTCGATGAAGTTCTGTTTATGTACTTTTTTGGGGGGGTCACTTATGCTTTTAGTGTCATATCTAAGAATGTTTTGCCTACTCCAAAGTCATGAGGATTTTCTATTTTCTTCTAAAGGTTTTATGGTTTTATCTCTTATTTTTAGGTCTATAATCCACTTGGAGTTAATTTTTGTGTAATGGTATGAGGTAGGGGTCCAACTTTATTATTAATATTATTATTAGTGGTAGTAGTAGTATATGGATGTGCAGTTGTCCCAGCACCATTTTTTGTAAAGGCTATTCTTTATCCATTGAATTGTCTTGGATCCCTTGTCAAAATTTAGTTGTCCATAAATGTAAGGATTTTTTTCTGGACTCTTAATTCTTTCCACTTGTCTTTATGTCTACCCTTATGCCATTGTCTTGATTACTCTAGCTTTGTAGTAAGTTTTAAAAGTGGGAAATGGTGCTCGCTTC
>NW_012152729.1:4130459-4187851 GCF_000956105.1 Propithecus coquereli | reverse complement strand
AGAGACGGGGTCTCGCTCTTGCTCAGGCTGGTCTCGAACTCCTGAGCTCAGAACGATCCGCCCGCCTCGGCCTCTCAGAGTGCTAGGATTACAGGCGTGAGCCACTGCGCCCGGCCATGATCAATTACTTTTTAAATATTGCTCTGCATCCTTCAAATTTCTTGGACTCATTTCCAATAGCTTTTTAGTGAATTCCTTAGGATTTTCTATATATAAGATCATATTATCAAAAAATATAGTTTTATTTCTTCCTTTCCAATCTGGATCTTTTTATATATTTTTCGTGCATAGCTTTCTTTTCATTTTCCCTTTAGGAGGAGTCTGGTATGCCTTATGAATCAGCAGAGGATTTGTTTCATTTCAACGTTGGGGGCTGGCATTTCTCAGTTCCCAGAAGCAAACTTGCTCAGTTCCCGGACTCTCTGCTTTGGAAAGAGGCTTCAGCCTTAACCACTTCAGAAAGCCAAAGGCTATTCATCGACAGAGATGGTTCCACATTTAGGCACGTGCACTATTATCTCTACACCTCCAAACTCTCCTTCTCCAGTTGTGCAGAATTGAACTTGCTCTACGAACAAGCACTGGGTTTGCAACTGATGCCTTTGCTGCAGGTAAGATGCTCTTTTTTTCCAGTAGTGGTGATGGTGATGAGTAACAAGGCTTTATATCACTAAGTCTTGTGTCCTTTTATATATTAGTTGCTGAGATGACCCTCTTAATAAGTAAGTGTGATGAATGAGTTAATGTAATAAACAATACACTGGAATTGCATGTTCTTAATAAAGGATTTTATCCCAACTCTGCCTTATCTATACTAGCAGCCACCTAGGACCCAAGGTGGGATTTACTATACACTGAGGGTGTGCCCTTGCCTCTTGAATATCCTGTTTAAGCTGCTTTTTGGTTTTGGTGTCGAATTTTTTTTTTTTTTAAGACAGAGTCTCACTGTGGTTGTCCTGTTAAGAGTGCCGTGGCGTCATCCTAGCTCACAGCAACCTCCAACTCCTGGGCTCAAGCGATCCTCCTTCCTCAGCCTCCTGAGTAGCTGGGACTACAGGCATGCGCCACCATGCCCGGCTAATTTTTTCTATATATTTTTAGTTATCCAATTAAGTTCTTTCTAATTTTAGTAGAGACGGGGACTCTTGCTCAGGCTGGTTTCGAACTCCTGAGCTCAAACAATCTGCCCGCCTCGGCCTCCCAGAGAGCTAGGATTACAGGCGTGAGCCACCGCGCCCGGCTGGTGTCGAATTTTAAAAGGAAAAAAATCTATAAATTTTAGGATTTCATACGTACATCATGTCTGAGATTTAAAATCTAAAAGATCCATCAAGAATATCACTTCTCGTTCTGTCTTTTGGGTATGTGATATTAATTTACAGTAAATCAAAAAGTCTCCAAACTGCAGAATCTTTCCTTTGCCTTCATATCTCTGTTTTCCAAGAGACTTCCTGTTTTCTTATTGTAAGGAGTTTAAATACCTTTTCTTATAAACCATTAAAGTATCACCAAAAACCATTATCCTTCTTTCCTAATTTTTCTACAAACCACAGAAATCATTTCTGTGGCTGATCTTAGGTAATTTATTCTGTAGTTTTTAAATAATTTTTTCTAACCTGGAAGATCTAAATATTATGACTGGGAAGGATCATCTACCATGCTCTATATTAATCCTACTGCCTGGACAAGGTGCTGTTTATTCCATCTCCACCAGCACTAACCCAACAAGCTACAGTGCAGCTCAGTGAACTGTGCCTCCCCAGTACCTCTTAGAGGAAAATTGAGATAGACCCTGCATATCTGGGTCATAAAGGAATGAGAACATATCATAGTGCATGTTTTTATGGATGCTCCTTACTAAATAATTCAGTGTTTTCTCTTAAAAGTTATCATGTATCTGGAAATCAAAAACACTTATATACTCCTGTGCAAGTAGTTATAGTATGCTTTTTTTTCCTTTTTTTTCAAGCTACCTATTTGAATTCAAACTTTTTTCAACTGCCTCAGGAATTGCTTACAAGTGGCTTCAAAACCACTTAAATGGCCTGGCATGTCAGGATTGCTAATGACTCTATGCCAGATACCATTTTGTGGGAAAAGGGAGGGAGTAACTTGCTTGCTACAGAAAATCAGAGAACAAGGCAATTTTCTGAAGAACCATTTTAAAGAACGGGAGCCTATTATACAAACAGTTTATTAAGCCCTTTAACTCTTTTGCCATCCTCACTTCCCAAATTGAAACAAAATATACCTGGGAAGCACCTTCTAAATAGGAGGCAACAACTCAGAAGCCAATGAATTGGTCCAATTCCAAAGTTCCAAGTTGCGTGAGCAGTAGCAGTATTATATTTGAAGAATCATGTGAATCTGCCTCCCTAAAACAGACTGTGAAACAAGTACTTATACTTTGGAAATGGTGTTTTCAAAGAAATAAACATTTGGGCTGGCCCAAATGAAGTAGTGTTTATTCACTGAAGCAAAGTGTAAATACAGCTGGGAACCAACAGCGGCCTCAAACAAATCAACTGCTTCGCACATTTCCACCACTTTCCCCAGTGCTAAGGCCTATGTAGATATTCAGGTTTTTGATTAAATGAACAAATACTTTTCTTAGAGAAATGGAGTTTGCCAATTCTTGGTCTAAAGACCCTTATCAGGCACCCCAACTTAATAACTTAATGCATTTAGCCAATATTTATTGAGAGCATTGTGGGTTCCAGGCATTATTCCTATGGGCTTTAGGGAAAACATGGGATTAATAAAAATACAATGTGAGCCATGTATGTGAGCCACATGTGTAATTTAAAATTTTCTAGTAGTCACTTTTTAAAAAGCAAAAAGAAGGCCAGGCGCGGTGGCTCACGCCTGTAATCCTAGCACTCAGGGAGGCCGAGGCAGGCGGATTGTTTGAGCTCAGGAGTTCGAGACCAGCCTGAGCCAGAGCGAGACCCCGTCTCTACTAAAAAAATAGAAAGAAATTATCTGGACAACTAAAAATATATAGAAAAAATTAGCTGGGCATGGTGGCGCATGCCTGTAGTCCCAGCTACTTGGGAGGCTGAGGCAGTAGGATCACTTGAGCCCAGGAGTTTGAGGTTACTGTGAGATAGGCTAATGCCACGGCACTCACTCTAGCCAGGGCAACAGAGTGAGACTCTGTCTCAAAAAAAAAAAAAAAAAAGCAAAAAGAAGCAGGTAACAGTAAATTATAATAATATATTTTATTTAACCCAATATATTCAAAACATTATTTCAACATGTAATCGATATTTAGAAATTGAGATGTTTTACATTCTTCTTTTGTACTAAGTCTTCAAAATCTGATATGTTTTTACACTTAAGCACATCTCAGATTCAAACTAACACATTTCAAATTGTGGCTACATGTGACTAGTGGCTGCCATATTGGACAACACATACCTAAAATGTTCTAAAAAACTCTTAGTGCTCCTCACCATAAAGTCCTTCAAATTTAGCCCCTCACAATAAGAATGGGACTTTGCCTCCCACTAATTGAATTCTTCATGCACTCAGCAGGTGGCATATCTTACTCAGGATTATCTGTGATGTGGTAGGCTTTGTTGGAAAGCCATGTAGAATTAAACAATGAGCAGAACGAGATGGGAAGCTTCTGGAGGATAGTCACCTGGCTCACACTGCTGCTCTACTCTCCACCCCTCCCATCCCCCACATCCCAACCTTTTACCTCTCCCACCCCTTGCTCCACCTGCCTACCCCACCCCTATCCTATCCTGTATCTTTGGCCTCCAAAGAGTACACTGATGCCTATTAGCATCTTGATTTTAGTTGTAACACTTACTGTGTATTGAGCATCAGACTTGCACCTAGCTCTGGAGATACAGGAGTGAACCATATAGCTGTACAATGTCAGGTAGAGATAAGTGCTATAAAGAAAAATCGAGCAATGTTTCCTGGATAATAATGAAGGAGGAGGGCATTTTGGTATTCCAGGACTTCTTGGGATTTCAGATTGTGTTTATATGATTTTCTTTTTTTCCCCCTTTGGTAATTTTTGTTTATCGTGTCAGTCTTTTTAAACAGATATTTATTGCTACATTTTTCCAGCGTATTATTGTTTTACCACCCTTGTAGTACTGGAATTTACTTGAAAAAATAAAATATTTACATCTAATCTTCTTGTTTTTAAATGTATAGATGGAGACCGGGCACGGTGGCTCACGCCTGTAATCCTAGCACTCTGGGAGGCTGAGGCGGGAGGATTGCTTGAGCTCAGGAGTTCGAGACCAGCCTGAGCGAGAGTGAGACCCCGTCTCTACTATAAATAGAAAGAAATTAGCCAAACAACTAAAAATAGAAAAAAATTAGCCAGGCACGGTGGCGCGTGCCTGTAGTCCCAGCTACTTGGGAGGCTGAGGCAGGAGGATTGCTTGAGCCCAGGAGTTTGAGGTTGCTGTGAGCTAGGCTGATGCCACAGCACTCTAGCCTGGACAGCAGAGTGAGACTCTGTCTCAAAAAAATAAATAAATAAATGTATAGATGGGTAGTATGTGGTAAGGAGGGTAAGAGGATAGCAAGTGACTGAGGCCAGGGAAATGACTCCTTTAGAGAGAAAGGCCTCACTGACAGGCACCATTTGAGCAGAAACCTGAATAAAAAAAGAGCAAGTCACACAGTTGTCTGGGGAAAGAACTTCCAGGTATAAGGAATAGTAAATGCAAAAGCCATGCAGTTAGAGTGACTCTTTGGAGGCCCACTCAAAGGCCATTGTAAAATGTAATGAAAAGTATGGAGATGCCAAAGATGGAAGAGGTCGGAGGAAGGCAGATCTTGCAGAGCCTTATAGGCCCCAGTAAGGACACAGGATTTATTCTAAATATTATAGATACTTTTGGAGGTGTTTAAAGATAGAATCGAAATTGCTAAATTTAAGTTTTAAAAAGATCATTGAACTTTGGGTTAGGCAATGGTTTCTCAGATGTGACACCAAAAGCAGAAGCAACCAAAGGAAAAATAGGACTTCATCAAAATTAAAAACTTTGGTGCTTCAAAGGACACCACCAAGGTTGGGCACAGTGGCTCATGCCTGTAATCCTAGCACTCTGAGAGGCTGAGGCAGGAGGATCACTTGAGGTCAGGAGTTTGAGACCAGCCTGCGGAAAAGTGAGACCCTGTCTCTACTAAAAATAGAAAAAGTCAGCTGGGCATGGTGGCACGGGCCTGTAGTCCCAGCTACTGGGGAGGCTGAGGCAGGAGGATCACTGGAGCTCAGGAGTTTGAGGTTGCAGTGAGCTATGATGACACCACTGCACTCTAGTGTGGGTGACAGAGCAAGACTTTGTCTCAAAAAAAAAGACACCACCAAGAAAGTGAAAAGACAACCCACAGAATGGAACAAAATATTTGCAAATCTCATATCTGATAAGGGACTTGTATCCAAAATATATAAAGAACTCTTACAACTAAACAAGACAAATACCCAAATTTAAATGGGCAAAGGATTTGCAGTCAAATGCTGCACCCCTGAGCTATACCCCATAAATGTGCAAAGGATTTGAATAGATATTTCTCCAAGGAAGATATATACATGGGCAATAAGCACATAAAAAGATGCTCAACATCGTTAACCATCAAGGAAAGGCAAATCAAAACCACAATGAGTTACCACTTCGGTCTGTAGGATGCCTATAATAAAAAAGACAGGCAATAGCAGGTGCTGTCAAGGATGTGGAGAAATTTAAATCCTCATATACTGATGATGGGAATATAAAATTGTGCAGCCTCTTTGGAAAATAGTATGGTTCCTCAATAGTTCCTCAAAAAGTTATATAACTTTTATACTATATATATATATATCTATATAGTAACATAGAGTTACCATATGACCCAGCAGTTCTACTCCTAGGTATATACCCAAGAGAAATTAAAACCTGTGTCCACACAAAAACTTGTAGATGAATGTTTATAGCAACATTATTCATAAAGTAGAAACATCTTATGTTGTCATCAGCTGATTAATGGATAAACAAAATGTATATCCATACAATGGATATTATTTTATCCATAAAAGAAATGAAGTCAATAGAGTGACAGAGCAAGATTCTCTTAAAAAGAAAAATAATGAAGTACTGATACCATTTCTGAGTACCAAGTACATATTATTAATACATAGATGAACCTTGAAATATTTGTTAATGAAAGAAGTCACATGTTGTATTATTCTACTTATATAAAATAGACACAAAAGATCACATATTGTATGATTCAATTTTTATTAAATGTGCAGAATAGGCAAATTTATAGAGACAAAAAGTACATTAGTGGCTGCCTAGGGCTGGGTGTAGGGTAGGAAGAATGGGTGAGTGAGAATGGGCAGTGACTATTAATCAGTACAGGATTTCTTTTGGGGTGATGTCGAAATGGACTGTGGTGATGGTTGCATGATTCTGTGAATATATTCAAAACTGCTGAACTGTATGGATGAGTTTAATAGTATGTGAAATATATCTCAATAAGGTTATAAAAAAAAGAAATATCATTGGCTACTGGCTTGACATTAGATCAGAAGTCTGCAAACTACAGCTCATGGACCAAATCCAACCCACTCACTACCTTGTTTGTACAGCCTAGTGAGCTAAGAATGGTTTTTACATTTTAGATGGTTGAAAAAAAATCAAAAGAAAAATATTTTGTGCCATGTAAAAATTATATGAAATTCAAATTTTAGTGTCCATTGATAAAGTTTTATTGGAACACGGCTATACTCCTTTGTTTATGTATTGTCTTTGGCTGCTCTCAAACTACAACACAGACGTGAGTAGTTGAGTTGACAGAGACCACATGGCTAGCAAAGCCTAACATATTTACTATCTGGCTGTTTACAGAAAAAAGTTGCTGAGTCCTGGCCTAGACTCTAGCAGGACAAGGGAGGAAGCAGGAAGACCAGTTATAGAAGGCTTCTGCAGCATCAGATGAAAAATAATGGTGGTTTGGTCTATGGTGGTAATAGTGGAGTTAGAGATGTGCGAATTCTGAATATGCTTTGATGGTAGAACTGATGGAGTTTGCTGATGAATTGGATGTAGAGTGAAAGAGAATGCACAACTCCTTTGTTTCTATCCTGAGCAACAAAGTGAATGGTGAATTTTGAGGGATGTACAAGTTTAGAGGGAAAAATCCGGAGTTAGAATTCGAACATGTTAAGTTTGAGAGGCAAAGAAAAGGCAGTAAACATTCAAGTGGAGATGGTGAGGAGGTGCTGGATATACAGGTCTAGAATTCATGGGGGCAGTCAGGTCTAGAGATATAAATTTGGGCATTGTCAAAGCTGATATGTAAATCCACGAGCCTGGAATTTTTTGAATGTTGTATATTGTTCATAGGGGAAATACATAGTAATCATTACATGTCCATACATTAACATTACAGGGCTTCCTAGAGCTTTCTATGTCATTTGGGAAGGCCATTTTACCTGCCTTATAAACTTACCTGCCGGCATATAAACTGCCCTGAGCCTTTCACATGCCATCAGCCTGGGTGGGAGTCACAGCTGCTACTGCAGAGTGTGGAATTTCCCTTCAGGGTCACTCGAAAGGGTTAAAGGCTCACAGCAGATTATTGGTTTCCTTTTACTTGCCCCTTGAAGTCCACTGAGGACATAGTATGGTGACAGTACATGCTACTTGTGTTTCCTTTTTCACTCCTTCTGCAGACTTCTAAGTGGGGAACTTTAAATTGTTCCACTTGTGAGCATTCTGCTACCAGCAAGCAACCCAAATACGCCTTCATTCCTTGTGCTCAAGGGAGTCAGGGAGTTTTTATGTTGATCACACAAATGATGCTTTTAAGAAAATAGACCGGTGGTAGTCATTTCCTATGACTCATGATGTGAGGATGGATTACTGCTGTGATCTTGGAAAGGAAGGTAATTATATAAATAGCAGATATTCATCCCAACAGTGTAGCTTGTCTGTGGTATGGGTAAGTGGACAACTCAAGTGCAACCCCCTTGACATGGCATCATGCTCCTCACAGGCTGGCCCATGTGCTTGTCCTTGCATGTGCTCATATCCCAACACATACACACACCTAGGTGCATGCATGGCCATGTATACACGTGCGTATGCACACATACTCTGAAGTTCAGCCATATCCCAAGTACCCCGCATGTTTCTCTCTCTACCTTTTTTACTTGCTGTTTCCTCTTCCTAGATTTCTCCCCTTTTAAAATTTGGCCTAAATGTAGCTTATTAGAAGACTAGCCTGGCATTACCAGACAGAATTTTTGTCTCTCTACTCTCATAACAGAGTTAATTCCTCCATCTTATCAGTGTCATTCTGTTGGGATCATGTATCATATGTCTTTCTTACTGGACTGTATTCTTTTCATGAAACAACATCCTAGACATCTCACACTACCTGGTTTCATAGGTATTTAACAGCATATCTGCTGAGAGAAAGAATGATGAATGCTGTGCCCAAGATGACCTCTGTAGAGTGTGGGACGGGGACAGAAAATAGCAGTGGAGGGGCAGGTTTGAGATGCTGAGAGCTGTGGCTTCTTTGTCTGATAGCAGGTGTTCCGCATACCGTTTTGTTGTACTAGCCTTGCTTTCCTTGACCCTCAGAGCAGTGCTGGCCCTCTTTGTCTTTACAAAGCAGTTGGGGATTTGCAAGCTCCCCAAGCTCCCCAAGCTCCCTTACCATCCCATTTCTTCCAATAGCACACAATAGAGCATAAGACATCTCTGAGAACTGCTGCTACTTTGGAAAACCTCCATTAAGTTCCAAAGCTCTGCCAACAGAGTGCATTTGTCAGCCATCTTTTGGCAACCATACACACACACATACACACACGCCTCCATGCCATCAGTTTTATGTTGCTTCTGATTGACGTATTTTTTTCACTACTATCTAGGCCAAAAGCAATATCAATTATCCTCGTGCTAGCAATTAGCCATCTGAATTTATTTCAATTCTATATTTCCCTAAAGACATCCTCTCTCCAATAACTTTCCAGCTCATAACACATGAAGAGTAAAATTCCTAGAAGTAATATTCAGGCAGATGAAAGTGGACTTGAAGTCAGACCATAGAAAACCAGCCATGCACTCTGTGGCAACTTCAGTCAGCAAAGCCACAGGGCAGCTGGAAGCCCAGCTCTCTAGAGTGCTCTTTGTTCATTTATTCATTCATTCAACAAAAATATATTGAGATCCTACAGGCACTGTTCTGAGTGCTGCAAATACAGTAGAGGGCAAAACAGGCAAGGTCCTTGAGGTCTTGCAGAGGTTATATCTATTCGGGGAGAGGAGACTGGCAGACCAAAAATAAATAAGTAGGTGGCAGGGCTGGGGACCACTTTCAGTGATATCTTACAGCACCCAAATGGCTTCCTGTGAGTAGAGGATGTGCATTTCTAGTAGTCAGAGTAAAGGTTGGCTGACAGAGTTCAGAAAACAGCCTTGTTGAGGCTCTTGAGCCTAGTGCAAGGCTTATGCCTGGGACTGGTACACAGCATGACTTGACTAGCAGGGGTGGCATTCTTAGTGGATTTATTTGTTTTGTTTTATTTTTTCTCTTTTTAAAGATTTGTCAAACATACCTTTCTTGGAGAAAATGGTGCTGCTCACATTTTACATGAGTGGAAAGAGCAGGACATGGAGATTTTACTTCTGCAAAATAGATCATTCTCCCCTCAACTAGCATATCTCCTCTCAAGCTAGGTGGATTGTCCTTACTGCCCTACCCCAGAGGACATACCCAGTACAAAACCACACCTCCAAATAGGGGTCTTGTCCTGGGCAGGGATTTCTCTCCACCCCATAGGCCCCCTCCCATGTGGCCAATTTAGAGTTGTTCAAGGGCACCACTATTTTCTCAGCTGAGCTACAATCTCAAGCTTTGAATCTGCAGGTGAAGGAAGTGGCAGCTTCAAGTTCCCGTGATGTGGTCAGCTTAGCACGGACTTGATATGCTATGCTGTCCCTTCCAGACTCTCCCTAGTTTTACTCTCTTTTCTTGCTACCTCACCCATCATCTTTCTGTCCATCACCAATCAGACCCAAGCTGAGCCCTTTCTTCCTTCCGTCCTCTCTCCCTCTCCTCCTTCATCCCTGTCCCTCTCCCCTTTACATCTTTTCTCTGGCCTCCAGGTCCCAAGTTGTAATTGTGTCTTCACTGCCTCCTGAACTCCAAGGGCTCTGCCCGTTGCAATCCTATACTGGCTTTTCTATGGTTTTGGATACTCAGCACCTTTCTCAGTCTTATGAGTGCAGTCCACTTCTCTTTCAGCTCCTTTTGGGATCTCCTATGTCTCTCTTTGCTTTGCTTTTCAGAGAACCCAGCCCTTTAGCCCTCCATTTTTACTTACTACATGCTAGGTTCTAGCCTACAAGGTGGAAATACAGCAACCCAGCCCCTCCTCCAGGAGCCCTGGGATAGAGGGAAGGACTGGCCTGAAACCAAGCCAGAGGCCTACAGAGGAAAGTGTCAAGTGTCTGTGGGAACATGACCCATTCTGGCTGGGAGAGGCTCTAGGCTCTGCAGGCAGAGAATAAGGAGAGGAGTATTCTGGGCAGAGGGAACAGCATACGGAAAGTTGAGAAGGCGTCAGAAGACATGGTGTGAATGGGCATGGTGGCTCACATCTATAATCCCAGCACTTTGTGAGGCCAAGGCTGGAAAATGGCTTGAGGCCAGGAGTTTAAGATCAGCCTGAGCTAGAGCGATACCCCATCTCTACAAAGAATAGAAAAATTAGCTGGGCGTGGTGGCCCGTGCCTATAGTTCTAGCTATCAAGGAAGTTAAAGCAGGAGGACTGCAATCCACTGATTGTGAAGGAATTTTCTTTTTTTGAGACAGAATCTCACTCTGTTGCCCCGGCTAGAGAGCCGTGGTGTCAGCCTAGCTCACAGCAACCTCAAACTCCTGGGCTTGAGCAATCCTTCTGCCTCAGCCTTCCAAGTAGCTGGGACTACGGGCATGCGCCACCATGCCTGGCTAATTTTTTACATATATATTTTTAGTTGTCAAGCTAGTTTCTTTCTATTTTTTTAGTAGAGACGGGGTCTCGCTCTTGCTCAGGCTGGTCTCGAACTCCTGAGCTCAAACTATCCACCTGCCTCAGCCTCCCAGAGTGCTAGGATTTCAGGTGTGAGCCACCATGCCCGGCGATTGTGAAGTAACTTATGTGCAATGCTAAGGAGAGTTTGGACTTGATCTCATAGGTTGCAGGGAGTTTTTAAGATGGGGAGTGATTTGGACTCACTCATGTGTTTGAAAGATCCCTGTGTGGAGAGGGCCTGGAGACCAGGAGAGAGGGACTGGATAAGGGAAAGGAGAGAAAATGGAGAGGCAGGAGACAGAGTCACGGGATTTAGTGGCTGCCTGGGTGGAGATGGTCTGAATAACAGTCAAGTAACAGTCCCTGCTTTAGACCCTTCGATGGTTTCTCTTACCCAGGGATAAGTCAGAACTCTTCAGCTAACTTACAGGGCTCTCTGCCTCTTTTTACTGCTCTAGATTCATCTCCCTTACTCCCTCAACTTCCACACACCTTAAACAAGGCCACATTTAAGGCACAGAGGCAGGTGGTTCAGTATACTTCTCTAGCCACCCCTGCCCTGGCCTGTCCTTCCTGGGCACAGTCACCATTTTCCTCTCTCTGTCCCACTTCTCAGCACAATACTGCCAGGTTATTGTCACTCATCTTAACTCAATATGCCTGCCCATCCACGAATGCAGAATGTGTTCCAGCCTCTCAGTCACCTTCCTGGCTTCTCATTTCTATTCCTCTTTGCCCATGGCCAGCCACTCCCTCATACAGAAACCCATCTCTCCCCAATTTCAGGATAGTATACAGCTTGGCATGGAAGCTAAAGCTGTGTGCAGCCCCAAGCAAAGAGGGACAAGAAAGCTGGGATTCCCTTCTAATGTTGTGGAAAGAAATCCCAGGGTTCCTGGAGGTCCAGTAACTTCATAACCAATGTTGGCTCTTATCTCAGTACACGTAAATTGTTGGCTTTCATGTCTTTCATCATCCTCAAGCTCAGATCTCCAGACATGGTGTCTGTGGCCCTGGCAATGCACAATGAGCATTTCTCAAATGAATGAATGCCAGAGTTTCTTCCAGCGTTCCACACCTGCTCTGTCTCCCCCATTGCTCAGTACCCCAGGAAAGCACTCCCTGTGACCCCATCATTGCCCAGGCCTCCCACAAGCCCTCCAGCAGCCCAAAGTTGGGAAGATTCTCCCACTCTGGTCCACCCCATTTTTCGCAGAACTTGGGGTTATGTGAGTGCAGTTTATAGCCATGGCCACCAGAGGGCTGTTCTCAAAGATCAGAATCCCAAGAGCAACTTCACAAGGGCTTCATCTGTATCTAGGGATTCCAAGCAGGTTGTTTTGTTAGTTTCATACTGAACCTGGGCCATTCTGTCCATTAAGAGGATCTGTCACATGGTGCCTTTAAAGTACCACTTACTCTGCTGCCTCCAAAAGTTTATTGGGAAAATACTACGTATTTTCTTCTACAGTAGAGACAGAAAAAAATGGGCTTGATGCTATGATAATCTGCCCCCTGCAGGACTTTCGAGGGAGAACAGGTCCCTCAGTAAGGGCAGTGAGAAGACCCCAGCCCACTCTCTGCCCAGGGCTTCAGCCCTACCTAGATGTGGTGCTCCACTCCAGCCTCAGCCCACCCTGGTCACCAGCTCCTTCAAGCCGAGAAGCCATGGACTTGGAAGACTGCTTGGGCAAGTCATAAAGCCTGTGACCTCAGCTGCTTCACCAGTAAAATACTCACCACATCTGTCACAGAGTTGTGTCAGGGTAAATGAGCAAATATTTGTGAAAGTGCTTTGAAAAACATGAAACCCTGTGCCAATATAA
The DNA here is from genome assembly GCF_000956105.1 of Propithecus coquereli. NCBI lineage: Eukaryota > Metazoa > Chordata > Mammalia > Primates > Indriidae > Propithecus > Propithecus coquereli. The sequence continues at coordinate 4,174,980 of NW_012152729.1, read as the reverse complement.
GACACTTTTATTATACCTCGATCTTACTACTTAGACCACTTCCCTAGATTAGGATGAACACAAACAATGAGCAGGCCGGGTGAGGTGGCTCATGACTGTAATCATAGCACTCTGGGAGGCCAAGGCAGGAGGATCGCTTGAGCTCAGGAGTTTGAGACCAGCCTGAGCAACAGTGAGACCCCTATCTCTACTAAAAATAGAAAAAATAAGCCGGGCATGGTGGCGCACGCCTGTAGTCCCAGCTACTTGGGAGGCTGAGGCAGGAGGATCGCTTGAGACCAGGAGTTTGAGGTTGATGTGAGCTAGGCTGATGCCACGGCACTCTAGCCCAGAAGACAGCGAGACTCTGTCTCAAAGAAAAAAAAAAGAAAAGAAATGAGCAAATTACAATTATAACAAGTCAAAAAGTGCTTTTGAGCTCTTGCAGGAAAACGACACCAGAAAATATCAAGTTTTTAATTATTAAGTATAAATTACTCTTTAGATTGTGCAAGATAAATTACTATTACTCAACATAAAATTATAACACAAAAATTGTTTCAAAAATCAGAAGAGAAATTGCCATTTGGATTTTGAATATCAGCATGTTATCCTATTACAGCCCTAAATTTTTATATTTTTGTATGATTGCCTTGATATATTTTGAAAAACATTATCAAAGTAAGTCGCATACTATTTTTTCCTGGCATTCACTCTAGAATTGGTAGATAGTTACTTGGTTTAGATTTTCAAGGCAGTAATCTTCTCTATCTAACAGACTCTAGATAATCTGAAGGAAGGGAAACACCATCTACGTGTGCGGCCTGCGGACATCCCTGTTGCTGAGAGAGCATCTTTGAACTACTGGCGAACATGGAAGTGTATCAGCAAACCCTCAGAATTTCCGATAAAAAGCCCAGCCTTTACAGGTATAACCAGGACAGGCTGGCCCTCTGTGAAGCCCACACCAGTTTACCCTCTCTTCACCCTAATAGAAGTGGCTTCCCCAAAGAGTGCCCTAATTTTTAAGCGAGTTCTGATGACTTGTCAGCCTCTCTGTCATTTCCTTTGATCTACCCTGCCATGTGCCCTCTCTATGGCTGCTTCCCCACGGGAATTATAATAACATCCTCCCCGACATTCATTCCTCTGCATACTGGTTTCACTTGGGCAAGGCTAAGCTGCATTCTACTCCCTCCTAAACATCAGGGAATTCCATCATCTGTTCAAGTTACCTCCAACCACCACACAAAGAATGTCCCCAAATGATCACTGTCTGATGGATGTCTTACAGCATAGGTTGGCCTATCTCTAGACGAGAGAACAAGGCATTCATGATTATTGATGGGTTTTGAGCTTTCAGGAGTGACAAAAGCAGCTATTTCATCTGTGGGTCACAGTGATTGGTTTGATTGATTAGAAAGAACCAAATGGGTAAATGAATTTATTGATTTTGGGTACATAAGCCAAAATGTCACATGTCCCATTGCCCTTCACTATCTGTAAAAAAAAGATAGATTTCCATGCCTCAGTTCCCACCATACTCTTTCCAAACATTAGGGCTACATCTGAAAAGAGAAAGGAAGGAGATGCCTAGCAGGCACTGTCTCCTGGATGGTCTCTCCAGCTTCCTCTGGGGGCCCTGGGTTAAAGAGAGCCCTGCTGGACTCAGAGCCCTGGTCTCTAGGAGGTGTTGACACCCTCTGCATTTCTCCTTCAGGCCTACATGATAAGGCGCCACTGGGGCTCATGGACACGCCCCTGTTAGACACAGAAGAGGAAGTGCACTACTGCTTCCTGCCCCTAGACCTGGTGGCCAGGTATCCAAGCCTAGTGACTGAAGATAACCTGCTGTGGCTGGCTGAGACTGTGGCCCTGATTGAGTGCGAGTGCAGCGAGTTCCGCTTCATTGGTGATTGCTCTGCCCAGGGGTGGGGGGTTTGGAGGAGGATAGGGCCCATCCACCTCTCCCACCCAACACCCCACAGAGGCCCAGCTTGGTGCTCAGGGCCTCAGGATCTTCCCTGGGCAGAGGTGGTGGAAGAATGATAGAGCCTTCTAGGAGGCAAGCAGATTCCAGCATTAGATTCCCACTAGACTGAGAGCTATTTTATTCCCTATTTATTTTGGGATGCCCTGGCTATAAAGGAGCACTGGAAACTACTGAGGTGGTGTCAGGGGCCACAAGAGTTGGTGTGAAGGGCAGTGCTGAGCTGGACTCCAAAGTCAGCTTCTCTTCTTACTCTGCTCTTATGTATCCAGCTGGGCTCCAGGCCTCAGTTCTCACCATAAAATGAGGAAATAGGATTGTTTCAAAGAACGGTCCTACCTGCTATTACTTCCACTAAACTCAGAGTAAAAGGGAAGGAGGGTGGATGGTGATAGATTCCCCAGAATCACTGTAGAGTTGTCTGCTTGAGCTAGTGACCTAAGGACAGATGAGTTTGAGATCTTCCACCCTGTATGGAAGAGAGCCTCCTTCTCCCCACTGCTCCAGGAGGAGCTCTGCTGGGGGTGTGAACCAAATGACCTCTTTGACCCCAAGGTGCTTGGGCTGCCTACATGCACAGGGCAGTAAACACCCAAGCATACCCAAGTGCATGAGGGGCCCAAATGCCTGGATCCCAGCCATTCATATTCATAGTCACTTAGAAAGTTGTCTGTGATGTGCTTCTGAATCTCCGAGTTGATTCACACAGGACATTAGCGTTGGCTCCATCTCTGCCTCCCATACTGCAACCCAGGCAGGGACAAACTGCAAGTGCCACCTGCCAGTCCAGGCTCAGCCGGGCCCCTCCTCTCTAAGCAGCAAGACAACTCCCTCTCTTGGAATGACCTGCTCTTGGGTCAAGATGCACACGGTAAGTCTCAGGGCCAGTGTGCTCACCAGGAGGGCCTGGCTTGGGAGCCCCAGGCCAGGCCACGGGAGGCCATACCCATGGCCTCAGACACAGGAAAATGAAGTTTGGGGTCTTTCACCTTGAAAACCACAGACTCAAAGCTAATCTAACTAGGTATGTTTAGAAATTGCTTTAGAACAAGGAGAGCCTAGGATAAGTTACAGCACCAAGAACCTGCCAAAACCTGGACCTACAGTTAAATCAGAAATAACCTCATTAGCTCATTTTGTTTTCCTTTGATTTTCAAGTGAATTTTCTACGCTCACAGAAGATTTTACTACCAGATAATTTCTCCAATATTGATGTATTAGAAGCAGAAGTGGAAATTCTGGAAATCCCTGAGCTCACTGAAGCTGTAAGGTTGTACCGGATGAATATGGGTAGGTCATCAGGGAAACTTGGCTTCCCCTGAAGGTCCGGACTTGACCTGGAAAAGCCAAGAACAAACATCTCCCCTCCCACAACCACTGTGAGCTTTGGGTGCTAGTGCAAGAAGCAGGTGTTCTGGCTGACTTAGACTCCAAGAAAAGGAATTTCAGCCTGAAACCCTGTGTGCCCTCTCTGTCTGCTCAGCCTCCCCCCTGGGGATGGGTGGCTGGCAGCCAGCCAGGGCTATAGGGAGCCCAGTCCAGCCTGGAGCAGGAAGGGCCCAACCGGGGTGGGGAACCAGGCCGGAATGTCCTGGGGAGGGAGGCTGGGCCTGAGGACAGGTTTCTCAAGGGCAGGGGTGGTCTGCCCTGATTGTGCAAGTGGCGAGCAACTGGGGACTTGCAGCCCCACCTGCCACTCCCAGCCTTTCTCTTCCAGGCATGGCTGGAGGGTGTGGGAAATGCTCAGTGCTTCAGTTACCTTGCTCACCCCCAAATTCCCTTGCCCCCCAGCCTTGCAACCCCTGGTTGTCATGCCTATGTCTGCTTGTTCCTGACACTGCTGTCCCCTGTCCAGTCCAGGCTGTGTGCTCCCAACCTGCCCCATTCTAGCTTGCTCCTCCCCTTACGGCTTTCTTCACAGCCTTTTGTCATCCCATTTTCCAATGCCTGCACATCCATGGAAGCTACTATACATGTGGCAGGGAGCTAGCTACCTAAGAGTGGCCTCAGCTGGCATCCCAAAGATGTGTAGAATTGTCCTGCTCATGTTTGGCCTGGGCATTACCAGACACTTATCCCACAGGAATCAGGCCTTTCCCTGTCTCCAAGGCCCTGCTTTCCCAGCCTCCTTCCAGGCAAATGGAGTCCTGTCCTAACTGGGGGAAGTGGCATCCTGCAGCAGGTCTCAGGAGCCTATCCCAGGGCCTTGCAATCCACTTGTGGGGGTGTGAGTTCAGCTCCCTCCCCCAAGAGCTGCTGTTTCTCTGAGAATATGGATCAATGTGAAGATGGAGGAAGTGTGTTTGTAGTCGGGCTCTGGAAGCCAGGCAACACTTCTCAAACACAGAGCATGGCTTTAGCCTTTTATAAAGCATCCTAACAAGGGAAGCAGTCTGGTAGCCTTGGAGATGGACAGAGCAGACCTCAAATCCCAGCCCTGCCTGTGCCTAGTTTTGGGAAGTTTAGGGCAAGGTACTTAATTAGCCTCTCAGGGCACAGTTTCTTCAATGTGAACGATGATAGCACTACTCCTCTTGTAGGGTTGCTATGAGATCCATGAAAATCCCCCAGCAGTATGCCCACTGGCCCATTGCTGCCCCTGGAGCAGGGTCCTGTAGGCTGTGACAACTGCATTATGTGGACTGCACCCTATGCCCACTGCAAGGGAACAAGGTCCCCCCACCATGAGCCAGAAACCCAAATACCCAACCTAAAAGTAACACCCCATAGTATGTCTTTCAGGAAATTCTGCCCAGGAGGGCCAGTAATGGGGCTGGGAACCTGGGAAGCCTGTAACGCTCATTGGGTTCTGTGCTATGGTTGTGGATCTTTACCCTTGGATAGTTAGGGCAGAGTTTGGAACTAACAGAGATTCCCACAGAGGCTGGGGCCAGAGAGCTCCTATACTGAAATTTATGAAATTCAGATGTTAGTGATGTAGCAAATGAATACCCCCACTCCCACCTCACTTCCCAACAAATAGTTTAACCTCTAAATCTCTCTAGGTATACAAAAAATTATACTGATTTTTGAGAAGATCCAGATTTGGACTGTGCAAGGGAATAACCTCTCCATAAGCCTCTTAAGTACTAATGGAGGCAGTAGTAGGAATTGAGACCCAAAGCCTCTGATACAGCTATGACCACGGGGGGGAGTCTAGGAGTCACCCTTTTCTCCCTGGCACAGGTGGCTATTCCCGGACCTCCTGTCCTCCCCCGAGTCCTGGGAAGGGGGGCCGCACAGCTGGCCTGGAGTCTGTGAAGCCACTCTACATGATGGCCCTGGGTCTGCTGGTCAAGTACCCAGACTCTGCGCTGGGACAGCTCCACATCGAGAGCACATTGGATGGAAGTCGACTGTATATCACGGGGAATGGGGTCCTCTTTCAGCACGTCAAGTAAGGCCCTGCTTAGGGAATAGCTCGGTCCCATCAGGGTTAGCTTTGCCCTTTTCTTGGTACAACCTGGGGCCTTTCCCACTAGCAAAAGGGGAAGAGTGTCATTGAGGCCAACTCATTTTGGCCACTCCTACCACCACTAGCATCACCACCAGCTTAGGACCTCAGGGGAGAGGGCTGGTGCCAAGGTATAAGAGTCACCAAGGTTAAAAGGCTTCAGACTGGTTCATATTTCTGTTCTCTGCAATCCATTTCCCTGGTTCTAGTTTGTGCTAGGTCTGAGGTGACCAGGCCATAGTCACACCCTCAGGGTGCTGGGCACCCTCCCCCATGCAGACCCCTTTAAAAAGTTCCCCACCCACCCTTGGGAGGCTCACTGGACACACAGAGAGGCCAGAGCCAGAAGTGAGCCCGCTTAGAAGCAAGGCAGGGCAGGCTTCCCAGGAGAGGTGACACCTGGCCATCACCTTGAGGGATGAGCTCAGAACGTCCTCACTGGTGCAGGGGCATGAATTCCAATCCTGTTTTATAGAAGGTTAAACTGAGGTGCAGAACAGCGGAGCAACTCTCTTAGGGTCACAAAATACATTGGTACCAAAGCTAAAGGTAGAAGTGGGTTTTCCTGAGCCCCTGGGGAATGGGTCAGCTGACCCTGAACACTATCTTACCCCGCTACTGTTTTGGGCCCTTTTGGCCCCCAAAATTCATTTCTCCTGGAGATTTTCATCCTGATATCACACAGGGCAAAGACAAGTGCCTTCGGAAGGAGGGATTGGGAGGGGGTTGATGTCCAGACCTCAGCACACAGGGTATTAGTAATCTCTCAAGACTGTGGCAGGCTGCCACACAGTGACTGAGATGTCTTAGGCAGATGTTTCTGGGGATAGAAAGGGAGTGGCTGGGCCCCAGCCTGGCTTCTAGAACCTGAAACAGGGCCTGGAGACTTGGAATTAGTCAATTTAGAGGGCTTTGCTGACATAGGTCAAGCTGAGCTCCAAAAGGGTGAGCCTGTGTCCGGGCTTACTTTCCTTCAGGATAACACCAACTTTCTGGTTAAATCAAGGAAATGATGTTAGCGGTGCCGGGTTTGAGCCAGTGGTGTGGCAAGACATGATAGCCATGGAAAGTTTACTGGCTATACCATCTTGGGGTACAGTGCTGAGGTTCTTCATGACAGGCCTTTCCTCTGGGCAGGAACTGGCTGGGCACTTGCCGACTGCCCCTGACTGAGACCATTTCTGAGGTGTACGAGCTCTGTGCCTTCCTGGACAAGAGGGACATCACCTATGAGCCGATGAAAATGGCTCTGAAGACTCATCTGGAGCCAAGGATGTTGGCACCCATGGATGTACTCAGTAAATGAGGAAGCTTTTGGGTTTGAATTTAGCATCAGGGGAGGGGAGGGGGGATTGGAGAGAAAAGACAGGGTGGGCCGGGACTAGGAACTGTAGACGGAAGAGGAGGAGAAAGCCAGACCAACATTTGGGGTTTGTGTTAAGTGTCCCCTCCTCACCTCCAAGCCCACAATTCACCTTGAGTAGTACAGATGGGGCTGATACCCAGTGGGGGCTGCATAGGTCCCCAAGAGCAGGCCTGCTCTGGCCCTGGGAGCTGGCATGCAGTGCTCATTTGGTTCTCACAGCCATCCAGGCAGGAATGGTCCTGGGTCCATTTAACAGATGAAGCAGACTCAGGGTGGAAATATGCTCAAGTCACATTGTGGTCAGGCTGAGGTTTGAATCTGAATCCAAAGCCAGTGTTGTTTTTACCAGTTACCTATAACTTCTTATTAAGAAAAACTTTTGGTGGCTGGGCGCGGTGGCTCACGCCTGTAATCCTAGCTCTCTGGGAGGCCGAGGCGGGCGGATCACTTGAGCCCAGGAGTTTGAGGTTGCTGTGAGCTAGGCTGACGCCACGGCACTCTAGACTGGGCAAGAGAGTGAGACTCTGTCTCAAAAAAAAACAAAAACAAAAACAAAAGAAAAACTTTTGGGTTAAAGTGTAAGCTGTATTATTATCATTCAGCAACATTCAACACTTATTTAGTACCTACCATATGCCAGGATGGGTAGACACTGGAGGTACAGAAGTGAGCAACACAGACTCAGTCCCTGCCTTCCTGGAGTTCACTGTCTAATTCTATATTTCTTATCTCTTGGTTATATAGTCTAGTTATATACCCTTCACTTATTACAAAGCTCATTTGAAACTAATTCCAAACATCAGAACAAGGCCTAAATATAGTCACCCCTCAGAAAACGGTCATGGATTCATCTTCCCAGCATACAGCCCCCATTCTCCAGACATGCCTAGAGGTTTGGTCTTTATAAAAGTGACAGGGGTTTGATGAGAGCTGGCTCTATGACATTTGCCAAACCATAAGCACAAACACACAGAGGGGCTCCTAGCTTCAGCCTGAGTGGCCATATGAAAAGCTACACGCCCAGGACACACCTAGGCAGAAACCAGAGGCAGCTGGCAATGTAAGCAGACAAGATCATCTGCCCAGCTTTCTTGATGGAGGGGGTCGGGTGAAGAGGAGCAGTACCCTCGGGGTTGGAATTCCAGAGGGCTTACCCTCCCCACCCCCAGAGTCACTGACCGACCCTCAAATCTGCTATTCCAAGCCTTCCCACCTTACCGCCAGGAAACCATACAGTGCGCAGCATGGAAACTTGACGTCAGGGATTTTTGCTGCTTCTCAGAGCAGGCAACACAAATGACTGAGGAAGACATTGAGTGTTAACATGCAATACACTATTGACCAAAATGCCCTACCTACTTTCCCTTCTGGCCATTTCATGTATTCCGTCTCATTGGTTTCCATAGATGAGGAGTGGACGGCAGAGATCACTATGTATTCCCCTCAACAGATCATCAAAGTTTATGTTGGAAGCCACTGGTATGCAACCACCCTGCAGACCCTGCTGAAGGTATGGCTAGCTCTGGCTTTCCCGCTTCCCCTTTGGCTTCCTCACCTGGGCTGCTTTGGGACCTGTCACCTGAACCTCACACAGCCTCCAGCACCTGCTGAAAACAAGGACTTCCCCAACTCCACTGCCCAAAGTGCTCTCTTTAGGAGAAGTGGAATGCGCAGTCTGCTGGGAAGGCCCTCAAATGTGTGGGTAGGGAGGAGGCCAGTTCTGAGGGGCCTGAACCAAGAAGGAGGTAGAGTGGGATTCCAAATGCCCCTTGCTGGTCTAGGGACCAGCAGAGGTTGAAGCAGAGATGATGTGCTTCCCTCTGGATGCTCTGCTCCCCATTGTGGTTCTCTGTGGCTGACAAGACAGGAAGATGGAAATCCCAAAGCCTTTGCTCTAGCATGGCTGGGAAAATGGAGCAAGAGAAGACTGACTTGCTCCTTACTAAAGACCTCTACCCTTTGGGACTGACTGAGTCTGGTGTCCAACCCCCTCTAGTATCCAGAACTACTGTCCAACCCTCAGAGAGTGTACTGGATCACGTATGGACAGACCCTGCTCATCCATGGGGATGGCCAAATGTTCCGACACGTTCTAAACTTCCTGAGACTTGGAAAACTGTTTTTACCATCTGAATTTAAGTAAGTGAAGCAAGGAAATGGTATGATGAAATCATGGAGGCTGACCCTTCCCTCTGCAACAAAAGAAACCTGAGTTTGCAGCCTTCCGGGAGGAGGTTATATTACTTTCAACATGGGAACAGTTGTTTGAGGCAGCAGCTCTAGAAGCTTATGCCATCTCCCACACTCCTACCCCAGCTGCCCAGCCTGATATCTCCTTGTCATTTGCAGGGAATGGCCCCTCTTCTGCCAGGAGGTAGAGGAATACCACATTCCGTCCCTCTCAGAAGCCCTTACACAATGTGAGGCATACAAGTAAGGAAACTTCACTCTGGATTCCATGTTGGGCCTTTAAATTCCCTTGGTAATTGGCCGGGCACGGTGGCTCACGCCTGTAATCCTAGCACTCTGGGAGGCCGAGGCAGGTGGATCGCTCAAGGTCAGGAGTTCGAAACCAGCCTGAGCAAGAGCGAGACCCCGTCTCTACTAAAAATAGAAAGAAATTAGCAGGACAACTAAAAATATATGGAAAAAATTAGCCAGGCATGGTGGTGCGTGCCTGTAGTCCCAGCTACTCGGGAGGCTGAGGCGGAAGGATTGCTTGAGTGCAGGAGTTTGAGATTGCTGTGAGCTAGGCTGAGGCCACGGCACTCTAGCCTGGGCAACAGAGTGAGACCCTGTCTCAAAAAAAAAAAAAAAATTCCCATGGAAATCCTGTCCTAAGTCTCACCTCCTAGTGGCACCTGTTCTCCTTGGGGTTGAGGGAGTGAAGCAGGCCCAGGATTGGCCAGTGACCTAAGCAAAATGCTTTAAGAACCCCTTTTCCCCTGCTGTCTAGCATTAACTCCCAGCCAAAGGGCAGACCTGACCAACTGGCCAATGGGCTGAGGGAAGTGTGTACTCACCCTCTTGGTTTCTACAGGTCATGGACCCAGGAGAAAGAATCTGAAAATGAAGAAGCTTTTCCCATCAGGAGGCTTCATGTGGTGACAGAAGGGCCAGGGTCATTGGTGGAGTTCAGGAGAGATGCCAAAGAAGTAAGCCCCAGCCTTCTTTGGTTGGTTTTGGCTTTATAGAACAGTACCACAGGGCTCAAGGGCAGGCCCAGCTACTGAGGGGTATGACAAAATGAAAGAACAGGGCCTATGTAGGTTCCTAGTACATGAACTGGTTTCTGAACCTCGAAAGAGGCACAGGTACATGCTGGTCCCTTGCAGCCTGTGATGCTGATAATATCTCCTGTTGGAGTGTGAGAGGCCCCTGGGCTGGGACCACCCCCACTCAGACCAAGCAAAGCTCAAATGTGTAGCCCATGTCAGAGGTGGGATTGTTCTGGATGAGCAAGTGAAGTGTTGGGAGGCCCAACTTATTAGATCTTGGGCAAGGCCTCCACATCAATGCACAACATGCCCAGAGCTACGTGCCCCTCCCTCTCCAGACCACAGCCTACATGCCTGTGGACTTCCAAGACTGCAACGACAGGACTCCATGGAACAAGGCCAAGGGGCACCTGGCAAGGTCCAGCCAGATGGAGGAGGCTGAGCAGTACACCCCATCCATCCAGGTGTCCCTGTGCCGAAATACCAAGAGGGCGGGTAATCCCAGCACGTACTCACACTGCCCTGGCTTGTGTACCAACCCCAGACACTGGAGGGGCCACCCTGAGAGTCCCCCCAAGAAGAAGTGCACCACAGTCAACCTCACACAGAAATCTGAAACCAAAGAGCCTCCTGTCACCCCCATGCAGAAACTCATCTCCCTCGTGAGGGAGTGGGACATGGCCAATTGCAAACAGTGGGGATTCCAGTCACCAACAGCCCCCCGGGGCAACCCCTTGGAGGAGGCCACCCAGCAGCTCCCCCTGGGAAGTGAGGCTGCTTCCCAGCCCAGCACCTCAGCTGCCTGGAAAGCCCATTCCACAGCCTCAGAGAAGGATCCAGGCCCGCAGGTAGGGGCTGGGGCTGGAGCAAAAGACAAGGGGCCAGAGCCAAACTTTAAGCCCTACTTCCCCATGAAAAGAGCCATCACCCTGAAGGACTGGGGCAAGCAGAGGCCAAAGGAGAGAGGTGAGTCCTATCCCATCCCTAGGTCTCATTTACAACAGAAAAGGCAAACTCCTTGGCCAAGGCCTTGGAGAGAGTTTGTGACAAAGGGGGACTAGAGGCCCCCACCAACTGATGCCAGCTCTGTGCCAGGCCACAGATACAGAAGTGACTGGCACACTGGTGTGGTTTGGGGAACCAAACGATCACACAGGTGAAGTGATGAGCGCTGTGCAAAGGGGGAACCTGTGAAGTAGGAACACAAAGAAGGCTGGGGAGTTAGCAGGGGAACAAAAGCAAAGCCTAGGGAGTTAGTGGAAGCACAGGGCATCAGTCTAGCTGGAGGCCAGGCTTCACATGCAGGCGTGAAGGGAGATGAGGCAGAAGACATGTCATCAGGACAGGCCTTGTGACCCAGCATCACGATGTGCTACTCTGTTCTGACCCTGACAGGAGTGGGAAGCCCCGGAGGGATTTTCAACAAGGGAGCACTGGCCAGGTGTGCATTTCAGAAAGCCTGCTCCAGGCTCAGAGGAAATGCAGCAGCAGGAGGGGGAGTGTTGAGTGTTGGAGCCTCCAAGTTCATGCTAGGCCAGGGAGATGGGCTAGACAACTGGGAAGGCAGGGGGATAGGCCAAGGAGGGGCCAGGTTTCCAGCTTGGGTGGCTGCAATGGGGGTAGGTCTTTAGTGAGGTGAGTGGACAAAAGTAGAACTTGGGCAAGAGTACATATTATGTATGAGACGCTGAGGGATATCCAAATGGAAAAGTCCAGGAGACAGGAGGGTCTACGAAGACTGGGCTGATGAGAGAGTGCATGTGTGGCCAGGCAGAGGGGAGGTGGCCCCGTGAAGTGTGCTGAGAACTGCTATGCCAGGCTGCTCCCCCCAAGTCCTTCCTATTCTGTACTCTGTCACCTTCCCTTTTAGTGGCTCAAGGCCCTGCTTGGAAGGGCCTTCTTGCACTGGGCCTGTAAGCCCTAAGTTGGTCTGTCAAGCTTTGGAGGAACAAATGTCCACTCTTCCAGAATGGGCATGCATCAAAAGCTGGCCCCAAAAGCTCCTCACATTTTACAATTTTATAAAGCTTTCCGGTCCCCAACTGGGTTATTATTGGCCCTATTTGATACCAGTCTTAGTTCAACAAAGGAATCTGGAGAGTTCTTTGGAGTTTCAAAATCCAGGACTTGGCTTGCAATGATGCCAGAGCAATGAAAAGAGAATAGGCCAGGACAGGCCCCTGCTGGTCCAGCGTGTCACTTCCAAGAACCTAGAGGCAGCAGCTGCTGGAAGGCTGGGGTAACAAGACTGTACTGGTCTATCACCAGAGCCCGCCCCCTCTGCTTGGGCTCTGAGGTGGCTTAAGGAGAGCCCCCTCCCCATGTTGTTTTCACAGAAAGCCCTGCCCCTGAGCAGCCTTTGCCTGAGGCCAGTGAGGTGGACAGCCCAGGGGTCATCCTCAAAGTGACTCACCCACCGGTGGTGGGCAGCGATGGCTCCTGCATGTTCTTTGAGGACAGCATCATCTACACCACACATATGGAGCACCTCGGGCTTACACCACCCAAAACCAGCCCCCAGGCTCGAGGTGAGACTCTGGAGCCATATAAACCTTGTGGAGATGCCTGAGCCCCCACCCAGGGTACTTCAGGCAGTGTCCCTTGGGAGCCCTACACCTCCACCCTTCCTCCAGGCTGTCTCTAAGGCCCTAGCTTTGGGCAGATGTGGCCATATCCACTTTCTCTCCCCGACAGAGGTGATTTTCCTGAGTTTCTCTCTGTCCTGGGAAGAGATGTTTTATGCACAGAAATGTCACCGCTTCCTGACTGACATCATCCTGGATTCCATCAGGCAAAAGGACCCCAAAGCTATCACAGCCAAGGTGGTCTCCCTGGCCAACCGGCTGTGGGTACGTATGATAGGCCCCAGGTCCTGGGCACCCTGTACCTTCTCCACCTGTCCCTTGCCCCTGCAGTAAGTGGTGCAAGACAAGAAAAAGGAAGCAAGCCAAGAGAGGGGTAGGGGGTGTGAGGGTAAGAGGTCAGGGGCAGAAGCGTGGCAGGAAGGGCAGGTACAGGAAGGCAGGGAAGTTTTACCTGGATCAAGCTTTGGCCAAGGGGAAGATTTGGAGTGATAGTACCTGCCCCCAACTCCTGTGGCTCTGCAGGCCCAGGGAAGTCCCTGCTCTGCATCTCACTGAGGGCCTAGGAGCTGCCCTGCCCTGCCTGACCATGGGCTCTCCTGGCAGACCCTGCACATCAGCCCCAAGCAGTTTGTGGTGGATTTGCTGGCCATCAGCGGCTTCAAGGATGACCGGCACACCCAGGAGCGCCTGTACAGCTGGGTGGAGGTGAGAGTCACCTGTACCCCCTGGGAATGGAGACCCTGTGGATGCCTCAGACGGACACTGTGACTTGCTGCACCAGGGCCAGGCCAGTGCTACCTAAAAGGCTAGGCAGGCAGCTGAGCCACTGGTCCCTGGACCCAGGGAGGGAGAAATGATGGCTGAAATTAACCAATTCAGAGTAGTCAGAAAGCAGTACTCAATCCACTGGTTTTTATCATTCCAATGATCCCAACTGTGCCTTCATCACTAATAACCCTGGCCACACTTGGGGAAGCATATCATATGAGCGCGAGCTTTGCCTTATATGAGAGTTAGACCTTTTCAACCAGTGATACCAACTTCACCTATTTAGCCATGTTAGAATCATTTTTGTACATTTCTTTCATATTTAAACTGTCTTAAAGCATTCTTTAAAATGTTCAATAAGGGCAAGGGAATGATCATCTTTAAAATAATCTTAGCACTGTAGGGGGGAAAGATTTAGCTAATTTCTCATTAATCTGATATTTCCATAATGAAGTGTATTATTATAATACCATTCACTATAAGCACACTAGTACCCAATTACTATTAGGCCTCTGGCTTATCTGTCATTTGTAAAGTTGAAGTCAGCATCTATGGCTAGAAAGTAGAAAACCAAGGCCAGGTGTGGTGGCTCATGCCTATAATCCTAACCTTGGGAGACCAAGGTGGGAGGATTGCTTGAGGTCAGGAGTTTGAGGCCAGCCTGAGCAAGAGGGAGACCCCATCCTACAAAAAATAGAAAAAAATTAGCTGGGCATGGTGGCATGTGCCTATAGTCCCAGCTACTCGGGAGGTTGAGGCAGGAGGATTGCTGGAGCCTGGGAGTTTGAGGTTGCTGTGAGCTATGATGATGCCACTACACTCTAGCCTGGGCAACAGAGTAAGACCCTATCTCAACAACAACAACAACAAAACAGAAAAGACAAGAAAGTAGAAAACCAGTATCAGGAAACATATATTTTTGATGCTCTAGTCATTCTACTCAGTTTCCTGTAGCCACTCCTAGCCACAGGCTGTGAGATGCCCTTTGGGCTGAACTGAGCCCTAGATCATCAAAGGTCCCTAATAATAGGGCTTGCCCTGTCCCTGCCCCTGCTCAGATGGGAGACCCCCATTCTGACCCGCATGGAGCCGGAGTAGGCAACTGGCCAGGAAATCAAGAGTAAGACCAGCATTTCCTTCCAGCTCACACTGCCTTTCGCCAGGAAATACGGCCGCTGCATGGACCTGCTCATCCAGAGGGGCCTATCTAGGTCTGTCTCTTACTCTATCCTGAGCAAGTACTTACAAGAAGGCTAGGGTGCCCAGAGACACGGCCCGGCATGCCCCCACCCACCAAGGCTCATTTTAACTGGGGATATACCCAGAATGTGTGTGCCCACCTAAGGATACATATAAGTCTGTTTTTTTATTATAAACAAATAAAATAATAAATCACAAGTCAAAAGCCTCGACTCCTTCTCTGAGACACCAAAGGCCTAACAACCAGTGAGATAATTTTAGACAACTCTCTTGAAAGATATTCAAAAGGCATCAAGTCATAATAACCAAATTGCTCCGGGAAAAAAAGAGGCTGGGCCTTGGGTGGCCACGATAGGTAAGGGTAAGGGCACAAAAGGAGTGGGCCAGCTCCTATGGTTGAGGACCTCAGCTTCAAGTCCAGGGACTGAGGAGCAGCTGCTGGGAGCCCACCTGTGTTCCTCCTGAGGGGTGGGGGCAGCCTAGTCACTACCCAGAACCATACGGTGCCCCACCAGCCTAGAGCATGGAAATGCCCACTCTCTACCTAGTCTATTCTTAACCCACAACTGGGGTGGGAGCTGGAGAGGAAACAGAAGGGGACATGGGGCCAGGAACCTGGGATCAGGGTGCTCACTCAGGCTCTGCAGCAAACTCCCCCAGGGTGGCCCCATTCCAGTTTGTCCAATGGCTACAGATATCAGAAAGGGTAGTCAACAGGGCTGTCCATGTGCGCTGGAGATGGCCCAGGTGCCAGCCATGCCCTGGTCACAGCAGATCCAGAGAGGTGTTATTCCTTGGAGCTACAGGCTGCTGGATCCACTGCTTGTCTTCGAGCCTGGGCTCAGACCTGTGGTGCCAGGCTAGGCATGAATGTCTGTTTCCCTAGCTCTGGGTCTAGGGAGGTCTCTGGGGAATAGCTCTGGCCCACCCACCCCCAGCTCTGACTAAAGGAAAGGCAGGCTGGGGAGGGGCTGGTGGGTATAGGGCAAGATGGCACTCACATAGGACAAGTCCTCGAGGCCCCTGCCCAGGGCCTGTCCTGACACACAGCTACTGTCAGAGCCACTGGAGCCACTGGCTGATGGGCACTGGGATGAGACCTCTGAGTCCTCAGGAGCTAAGGAGGAAGAATGGGTAAGCTGTCAGCAGGGGAGGCCCAGACCCCAAGCCATGCCCTCCTGCCTCTGGCTAAGCCCAGACATACTCAGAGAGGGATGGCTGCCCAGCTCCGCCTCAGCCTCCAGCGCTGCTTCCTCTGGGAAGTTGGGAGGATGTAGGGGCCAGCGGAGATCCAGAAGAGCTGGGTCTCTATACAGGTGCAGGTTGAGGGACCCCAGAACAGAGCAAGAGGCAGGGTCTCCAGGAAGGGAGCTCGAGGCCCCCAGGTAGGGGCTGTCATAGTCAAACGGGGCCACAGCAATGGAGGCCCGAGAGCGAACTTCTGCATAAGAGAGAGGGTCAGGTTGGGACAGGCCAGAGCCCGGCCTGGCCCAAGACCCCGAGGGGAGCACAGGCCAGGAATGACAGAGATCCACAGTGCCTCCCGTACAGCTGTCCTCACCCACACCCCCGTAGCCTGACTGCTACCTCGGCACTTTAGGACGTAGTTGATGGTGCGGTCGTTGATAGCTTCCTCACTGGGGGCAATGTCCTGGAAGGCCTTGTTCCCAACTCCCATGGACACCATCTCAGCCATACGCACCTCTGGATGGAGAATGGGCATGAGCAGGGCCCCAATGGACATTAGCTTTGTCCTTGGTCCTCTATATAACCCCCCAATAATAAGTCTTTCCTGTATACCCACATCCAGCAGATTAACCGTCCTATGCACTGAGCGCTTCTGATGCCAGGCTCTCTCCTCCCAATAATCCTATGGAGCAGCTGTCCTAATTCCCCTTTTAGAGATGAGGCCCCTGATACTCAGAGAGGTTAATGTTGCAGCCAAAGTCAGAGACAGTGACAGCAGGACTGTCTGACTCTGAAGTTCCTTCCTCTGCACTGGCTGCTGCTGTGCCTCCTCACCTCTTGCCAAGCTTTTCCAGGTCCCTAGGCCCTCCCTGGGCTCCTGTGGGACAACATAAGCTCGCTGGGTAGGGGAGTGTGGGGTGAAGTAGGGGGCAGAGACCCACCCTTGTTGTGGACAGCCTGCCTCCAGAGCAGGCGGGAGATGTCAGCCGTCCAGGACTGCTTGGTGGCCAAGCTGGAGGCCTGCAGCACAAAGGTGTCCCTGGCCTTGCGACGGCGGAACCAGATCTCAAAGCGCAGATTGCTGTCCCCGCAGCACTCGGTGAGGCCAAGGTCTGCCATCTGTGTGGCCGGGGGAGAGAGGCTTGTTGAAGTGTGGGGGGTGGAAGGCAGGGGCAGGGGCCAGGGTCGGTGTGGGCCTACCTTGAAGGAGCGCTTGTAGGCAAATGTGTCAACACCTGCAGGCCCACGGCGAGGCTTGCTGAAGAGCAGCAGCTCCTCAAAGAGGAAAACACGGCGTAGGGACTTGTGGCGCCCAGTGCGCACCATGAACTCATCCTGTCGCACCAGCTGCCCCTGTTCCTTGAGGTTGACCTGCAAAGTTGGGGCCCGGTAGGTGCCCAGCCTTTTCTGCCCTCTTCTTCCACACCTACTGTCCCCACCCACTGCAGCCTGGGATGACTCACATCACAGCCCTGGATGGCGTCCATGGCTAACAGGTCATTGCCGTGTCGCAGCTGGAAGTGCACGAGGCTCTGGGCTGCCTGCAGAGCACTCAGCTCCTGCGTGGAACCCGCGCAGGCCCGTGCCAGCTCCTGCAGCAGCAGTGCATACTTGCTCATGCGCTGGATGGGCTTCAGCAGGTAGGAGGCCAAGTCCAGGTGGTCCCCCAGTGCTTGCTGCTTGTCCTGCCAGGTGGGTGGGAGACCACTGAGTGCTTTCAGGGTACTGCCCCCACGCCTCTACACCTCCTACCGTCTCAGGCTCACCTACCTTGAAGAAGGCATGACCATAGCTAGACATCAGGGCGTCAGAGCGAGGTTTATTCTTGCTGTAAAGCGCATACATCCCAAACTGCACCCTCTACAAGGACAAGTGGCTCAGCCCAGATGCAAGGGGGCCAGTTCCCAAAGGCTGGCCCCCCTGGGCCTGACCACTCTCAGCTTGAAAGGACCAAAATGCCAACAGATGGCTCCCCAGGGAGGCCTCGCCACCCAGATCCAGCCTGCCCTGCTTTGAAGGAGGCGTGATATGGCAAAAACAGGCCCTGTGCTGACAGGGTGTGCCCACAGGCCCTCTGGAGAATAAGTTCGCTACCCTCCCATTGAGCCTCTGCATTCAGCTCTGCTCCTCCCACAGCTCTGAGAACATCTCTCTGGTCTCACCTCACCTCAGACTGTCCTCCTCTTGCTCACTACACTCAGCCAAGTCCTTGCTCACTTCCTTAATCCCTGGGCCTCTTTCCTGCCACAAGGCTTTGCACTTGCTCTTTCCTCTGGGTGGAACACTGTTACTCCAACTCCTCCCCCCAGGCTCAGTGCAAATGTCAGCTCCTCAGGGGCCTTGTGTAACTGCTCCCTCAAAGGTGGGAACCCCTGCCTTGCCAGTAAGTCGCAAGCTTCTATCCTGCCTATTTTTCTCCTAGCTCCAACTGTAATCTAAAAGTATCTTTTTCACTTTTATGTCTCCTCCACTGAACTAAGAGCACCCTGAAATGCAGGGACCTTGTCAGTCTTGCTCATAGCTGTACCCAGCACAGGGCCTGGCACCAAGCATGTGCCCAGCGCTCCTTGGGGAGTGTGGCAGAATCAGCTGGAAGCCACGTGGCCTGTGGGGCTTACGTGGCGCAGGAAGGCGTAGGCCACTCGAGGTGGGTGCCGGGTGCAAGCCTCCAGCTCACGCAGGAAGAAATGGCAGTGGAAGTCACGCAGCTTCTCCAGATTGCCAAAGAGGTGGGCACGCCGGCCGCGGAGGCCCTGAGGCACATCAGGGCGATCCAGCTCGGGGAAGTAGTTCTCCATGGTGTAGTCAAGGGCCCGGACATACTCCCGCTCCGTAGCCACCATCTCTGCCAGCACCAGCTGTAGCCTACCAGGTAGCTGGAGTCAGGAGCCAAGACATCTACCCCCACTGCCCTCCCCTCCCTGCCCACTGCCTGCACCTGCTGGGACTCCTGGGGTCAGAGCTGCCTAGTGGAGGCACAGTAGGGGATAGCTGGGGCTGGGCACCTCCTCCAGCCTCTGGTCCGTGGCAGGCAGTGACAATGGCCGCATGGTGGCAGTGATGGGTAGGTTTGCTGAGACTCTTCCCCAGATTCCGATCAAAGCTGTAGGCCTTCCTCAGGGGAGGTGGGGCAGGTACACTGGGTACCCGGCTGACACACAGGCTAGCTGTGCTACCCACCGATGATGGCTTCAGGGCAGCCTCTAGCTTCTGGTCCAGGGCCAGCCAGGTGTCCTGGCACTGTGCCCAGGCCCAGCGGCACTCCTGGCGGATGCCCTCTGAGCCCAGCCCCGTGGCCAGAGCCCACATCTTTCGGAAGTGTGCAGGAGGCAGGTCAGGGTGCTTGGTCCAGTGCAGCTGCAGCCGCTGCAGCACAGCCCCTGGGCGCTCCTGCTCCAGCTCTGCCAGCAGCCGCTGCCCCTCCTCAGCCCACATTGAGGCCTGCAACACCAGGGCCAGACAGGCGTTAGAGGAGGACCCCGCCACGACCACCCAGCCTTCTGCTCCTCTACCCGCTCCCCATCCCACAGGATGCTGGCCCCAGGCCACATCCCCAGGAGCTGGATTTTCGGGTCAGACTAAAGAGAAGGAAAGAGAACATGTGGCACGACCAGGAAGAGCTCAGGCTGTGGTGGAGCTGAGGCAGCCACCCCTCTGGTCCCACGGACCACCTGGAGGCAGGGACAGGATCCTCACCCACCTGCTTGAAGAACTGAAACAGCTTCTCAGCATCTGCCAGCCGCTGGCGCCGCTGGGCCAAAGCCCTAGAGAATTCAGTCAGCTGGGCTCGCAGGGTCAGAAAGCGTGCTCCACAGGGGCCCAGGTCAGCTGCCTCCCAGCCAGCCAGTGGCTGCAGAAACTTCTCCCCTTGCCTGACCTGCTCCTGGGGAGACAGAGACTGAGCTCAGCCAGCCTCGGCCTGATGGTCCAGCCCAAACCCAGATCTTTCCCACTGACATGTCATCACCAGGTCTCTCCAGTGATGGAAGAGTTTCCCCATCCCCTCCAGGCCCTACCGGCATCCACTCTCCTCTCTCAGCCAAACGGCCTGGAGGAATTGTCCGTCCTCACCACTACCAGTCTTCACTCCGCACCAGCCCACTCCAGCGCCACCTCTGCCCCTGTCCCCAGCACTTCCCAGGCCTCACTGACTCCACTTCTCAACAGCACTCAGCCCGCTCTCTCCTGAGCATCCCTAACTCCTCCCTGTCGCTTTCCAGTAGGTCCCCACCCCCACGCCCACCCACTCCCCTTCCCTCACCTGGGCCATTAAACATGGGGGGCTCCTGAGACAGTGCGCTCTCTCCCAGGCAAGCTTATGAGAGCAACTTTCAAGTGTCATCCACACACCCACGCCCACAAAGTGACCCTCCCCAGCCAGATCTCTCCTCTGAGCTCCAGGCCCAACACCCAAGGGCCGTTCTCTCCTCCCTCACAGCCATCTCAGAAGCGCACCCAAGACTGGACACATGAAGCTCTTCCCCCCCGAATGTCCTCATCTCCTAGTCGCTCTCTCAGGGAACATTCATCCTTACAACCTCCCTCTCCCTCACCCTCCCACACAGATCCACCATCAGATCCATCAATCTCTCAAACTCGTCTCTGCTGCCACCATCCTGGTCAAAGAAAGCATCATTTCCCACCCAGACTAGTGCAATTACCTCTTCACTGGACTCTCCATGTCTGCCCTCCAAGTCACTGTCTACTCAGAAACTAATCTTTCTAGAACACAGATCTAGAAAGATTAGGAGAGTTTCCTGCTTAAACTTTACACTGCTACAGGGCCCAGCGATCTCGCCACTGACCAGTCTTCCAGCCTCAAGTCACTTCATCTCACCCTGCTCTCCCTTTTCCGCTCTGCATTTCAACCTCACCGGATCTTCTGGCTCCTCAGGCGCACCATGTTCCCTCCTGCCACAAGAACTCTGCACGTGCTGCTTCCCCAGCCTTGAGTGACCCCCATTCCCAACTTCTTCTGCCTAGTTGACCCCAACTTATCCTTCAGTTCAAATATCACCCCAAAAACCTTGCCCAACACCCTGCTGGATCAGGTCTTCATTACACCCTCTGGTAGAATCACTCGTGTTGCTTCTTTCCAGAGTTCTTGCCTCAGTTTGCAATCACATACATGACTGTGTTTGATTACAACTGATTTCCTCTGCCAGACTAATAGTTCCAGGAGAGCAAGGAATTGATTTGATTTCACTCACTCCTGCATTCCCAGTCCCTACGACCTGAGCAAGGGACCAAACTTACTTGGGCAACCTGGTCCAGCTCCCCAAAAGGGCCTTGGGCCTGGAGCAGCATGTCCAGCGAGGGCTCCCCTGGCTCCTCCAGTGCTGGCCAGCCCACCTGCTGCAGCCACACTTCAATCTGGAGGGGCACAAGCAAGGAAAGGTGAGGAGACTGCTGTGGGTGGCGGTCACGCTTGAGATCAGGGGCAGGGCTCACTCTGGGCAAGTAGTTCCCACCTGGTGCAGCCCGCTCTCCTGGGCTTCCATCATCTGGACCAACTCTAGAGCCTGTACTCGTCGGTTGCTCTGAAGGGTCAGTTGATGCAGCAGTCCGTCCACACGGCCATACAGCTCACTAGCCTTGTCCACGGCTGGCCTGGTACAGGGTACATGGTCTTAGAGCTCCTGCCAGTCCCCTTGCTCCATTCCACCCTATCCTGGTTCTGAGCCAGCCAGTTGAGTCCTTGGCGTGGGATCTGGTGGGTTGGGCCCGGGCAACATCTGGGAGCTGGGCTCACACCTACCTATAGTCTGGACTCAGGGTCACCTCCGGGGCCTCCTGCTTCAGCCGCGCCAGCTCCATGCCCCCCTGGCACTGTAGCCATGCCAGCCGTGGCGAGTCTAGCACCTGCTGCATCAGGACCCGTGCCTGCCGTAGCAGCTGACCAACTTCCTGTGATTGACAGTGACAGGCAGTGGAGGTGGCCGTGGGAGAGAAGGAGGGAGACAGGGAGTACTCAGGGAGGTGTTGGGAGGGGACACTCACCCCAGACTCCACAGGCTGGGGCACAGCCTTCATACTCTCGATGGCCCCCTGGAGCAGGGCACAAACCTCTTGGCAGCTCTGCAATAGGGCTTCCAGACGCTGTGAGCAGAGACAGGCATGACCAGAGCAGCATGCAGTGCTGGTCCCAGGGCTCCTGGACTCCAGGCCACTGCAGCCAGCTTTGCCCTGCTCAAGCCAGGGCTCAAGCCTCCTCTGTAGGCCCAGGTTGCCTGCATAACCCCCCCCACCCCCACCCGGTTGCACTAACCATCCGGAAATGCAGCCAGGCCTGGTGGCAGTAAGGCAGATATCCTCCCAGTGAAGTGGGCAACCCCGCGGTGGGGATGTGGGTCAGCAGGCTCTGATAAGAGGGCAGCTGCTCCAGCTGCAGGAGGAGACAGTGTTGTGACCCAGGCCTGGGTGGGGAAGCACCCCATTTCCAGCCCTAGCCAACTTGGCTCAGTACCTGTAGGCCAGAAGGCACCTCCTCTGGCATTTTTCCTACTAGCAGCACCTGGTGCACCGACCCTGGGGCTGCTTCCTGCAAGGAATCTGAGCTCAGCCCTGCCCCCAACTCTACACAAAAGGAATGAGGGGGAGGTACAGTCCTGTACTCACTTGTAGTCGGCTGAGCCCCAAGAAGAGGGACAAGCTTGGGGAACAAATTCGGGCATCAACTAGCACTGTCAGTCCCAGGGCCTGTACTTCGGGCCTAAAGGGGTAAGCTTCAGTTCAGTAACTGATTCCCAGGTCCTGACATCTCCTGGCTCAGGCTCAGTCCCCCAACCTCCTTCCCCAAACCTGGGGATGCTTCGCAGGTAGAGCAGGAGGCGGATGAATTCATGGCTGCTGCACTTGGGGTGAAGCCAGGCTGGGCTGTGGGCACACAGAAGCAGCACTGCTCGGCCTTCTATGTCCCTAGTCCCTGTGGGGAGGAGGCAGTAAACACCCACCCAATCGGGCCACCCCACCTCCACCACCTCTGGACCCTCCTGGCTACCTGGCAAGGCAGCCATGCCACTGGCCAGCAGCTCCCAGGTGAGGTCCTGGGCCAGGAGACAGTCAGTAGGCTCAGGGAGGCTGGATCTGCTGGGGTCTTCGGAAGGGAAATGGCTTGGGTCTGCACTGGACCACCTACCCAGAAACCCCTCCTTGGACCTGGGCTTTAGCCTGAATAGAGTCAGAGACCTACTGCCCTCACCCTGCCCCCAGGTCTCAACATCCATCTCCAGGCATCCTCATTCCCTTCCCAGACTTCCCTAGCCCAGCCTCTCTTACCTGCCTCCAACAGCTTTGATGATGTCTCTGATAAAGAGTCTCCAAGGTCCACAGGGTCACTGTCCAACGCCTGAGGGCCCAAGCTGGCTGGAATTGCCTTGCTTGGATCTGGGTCCCCTACCAAGCCTATCCCTGGGCTGTCATTCTCACCCTGTGCCAGGCTGAGGTGGGAGGACATGGGACATAGGAGACTCTCCACTCCAGAGGGGGCCAGCTCCTCTGACTGGACTGAGGAGCCTTCTAATGTAATTTTCTGGGCATCCCCTGACCCATATGAAGTCATCTGTTCTGGGGGTAATTGAAGCTCCCTGGACAAGGGACTCCCCTGCAGCCCTTCACCCTGGGCTGCCCCTGCTGGTGCTCTTGGAGGTTTGGAGTCCTTGACCTGCATCTGGGGAGAAGGTTCCTCCTCCTCCCAGGCATCCCTGAAACTGCACACAGCAAATCTCCAATCTGTGGCATGGCCCTGGGAGTCTGGGGACTCATCCCCATACTCCAGGGGCCCTTCCATCACCCCCTCCTAACGGCGGGCCTGCTCAGGGCAAGTGGGAGAAGGGCTGGGCCTCGGTATGAACAGAGGCCCCACTCTTCCAGGAACCGGGTTGAAGATGGTTGGGTAGGACTCGGTGGGCAATGCAGGAGCAAGACGCTAGGCCGCAGGAGAGGGGTGCCAGTCCTGGTGCGAGGGGACAGGAAGCGCTGCCCCCAACATAGTTCAGGCCTGAAGAAGGAGGAAGGTCAAGGGTCTCCCTTTTGCTGAGGCCCCCTGTCGCACCCCCGTGGGCTTTTGTCCGGTGGGCCCCCACCCTCGGACACGCCCTCACGTGGGGCTCTCGCCGCTGTGGCTCGGGGCTGCCTCGTGCTCAAGATCCCGGTCCCGGCCAAGCCTCAGCGCGGGGACTGGCACAGGCCCTCCCTCGCCCGCTGGTTGGACTCACGACCCTGGGAGGCGCCGCAGGGAATTGCGAAGCCCCAGAGGCCTCGCAGCCGGATCCCTCGAACGGACCTCGACGGCAGGGAACGCGCGGCCACCCGGTGTCCAGGGGCGCCGCCTCCTGGCCGTGGGGGAGGGAAGGACCGGCCGCCGAGGACGGAGCGCCGCGCCGCCCCCTGGAGGCCGGAGGACGCAGCAACAGCGCGCTCCCCAGGAGCCGACGGTAGACGGCCGGCTGAGAAGCCGAGACGCCGGCCCCGCAGCACACCCCGCCCGCCGCCCCAGGAGCCCAGACGGCTCGCCTCGCCCCCACCTCCAAGGCCCCGGGGACTCTGCGCCCAACCCTCGGCGTCCCAGGGCGCGGGTCCGGGCAGCGACCAACGGCCGGCGGTCCTACCGTACCCACTCCCGCCTGGCGAGCGGCGCCGGAAGCGGCGCCCTGGGGGCAGGCCGTGTAGGTGCGCGAGGGTGAGTGAGCGCGCAGGCCCGCCCGGGCCGGCGGGGGCTTCAGCTGCTGAATGCGCGCAGGGGAGGCCTCCTGTGCGGCGGAGGGGGGCGCTGCCTTGGCACAGGCACCAAGAGCCGGTTCGTAGGTCCTGAGAGGGCTGTTGTCTGGGCTGGAGGGTTGGGGCTGAGCCAGGCCTGACAGAATCCCCCAGACCCTCCACCCCTTGCACTCCCTGGCACCTCTGTACCCTGCTCCCCACAGAGTCCAGCCAGGGAGGCTGGTGCCCAGGTGGTCCTGGGGCCAGAGACTAGCCCAGGCCTGACTCCTCCACTTACCTACTGGGGGAGTTCCAGGGACTCTCTTCTCTTTGAACCTCTCCTTCCTCACCTGTAAAAAAGGAAAGTCATTCCTTTCTCCTGGGATTGCTGTGAGGACTAGGGAAGACCGTATGTCAAATGTCTGCTCACCGCCAGCACTAGGGATGTGTTGGTGACCTGCTCCTCATTTCACCCTCAGTCAGGGGATCCTGAACTGACGAAAGCCACTTGGGTAGCTCTGAGGTTTGGGGTCCCTTTGGGGCATGTGGTCCTGGACTGACACTCCCCAAAATTTATGAAAAGATTATGGGGAGGTTGGCTATGTGGTCAGGAGAAGGCACTGAGCCCCACATAATGCCCAGGCCCTTGGCCCTGGGGGCACGGGGCAGTGGGACAATAGCTTCCCTGGCTCTAAGTAAGGCAGGCGCCTCCTTCATGAACCTGGGCATCAGAGCAGTCACAGTGGGAACAACAGCAATCTCCCACCCATCCCAGCACCCAGAGTCTAGACTCCCCAGGCAGCTACAGAGGAGCCTTCTCCATAAGCAGGTCTGAGAGAGCAGCCTTGAAATTGTCCTGCTCCATCCCTAAATCCCGGTCGGACCTCTCTTCCTACCCTCCTAGCTTCAGTGAGCATCGTCCAACTTTGGCTACTTCCCCAGCTCTGTCCCAGGGCCACCCCCACTGAGTCACTGCCTCCAGCTCCCTCCCTCCCCTTCTGCTGCCCACCCCCACCCACGAGCCAGGAACCTTAAGAGCTGGGGGGACCTGCTGTCAGGCACACATACCACTCTGAGTGCCAGAGACAAGAGCCTCAAGCCACAGGCCACAGCTGACCCTGGCACGCCTGGGCACAGCAGGCAGATTCAGGGGAGGTGCAGCCACACTGAAATAAAGGCAAGGCTAGGCTCTTGTTTCCCACTCCACAGAGAATGTGTGCTGTAAACTTTGTGGAAACTGAGACTATGTATTGTCTACTTCTGTACTTACAGCACTCAACACGGGACTTGGCATAGAATAAATGCTTAGGGGTGCCTGAGACTGGTCACACTATGCCTGCCCTCCTGAGGCTCCCCATCTATGAGTCAAATGGAAACCAGAGTCACAAATGGAGGCAGATTCAGATGCTCAGCCTAAAAAGGAGACAGAGAGGAAGGAGAGAGCTACAGGATGCACAGCTGCAGGATGGCAAAGGTACAGATAGAAACGGGGACAGACTGAGGCCTGGCAGGAAATATTGGGGGGCTAGGCGTGGAGCCAGCCTGGGGTGGCTGACCACAGCGGGCTCTGTGGGCTGAGCTTGCAGGACTGAGCAGTGACTCATGGGGCCCATCTCTGTGGCTCTCCTGGCAGCAGAATTTACTCACAGCAGCCTTTTCCACTGAGATCATGAAATGGGAATGGGCCTCCCTTCCCCAACCCTCCCTCAGCCTCCTGTTCCTTGCCAACATGACTCAATCGAAAATGAAATGGGGGCTGTGGGCCTCAGTGGGCCTAGAGACCCATAGCCATTCCCTTCACTCTACCCCAAACCTTGCTCACCCCGCCTTAGTACTGCCCCGGACAGTGAGGCCAACAAGTACTCCAAAACTTCCAGACCTCTCTTGCCTTCGACCTAAATAAACTCCAGACTCTTTAGTATGACATTCAAGGCCACCCGGAGGCATCGCAGCCTTCCTGTCGTCCTCCCAGACTGTCTGGAAAATGAATCTGATCATAAGTGTTGTCTCCTACTGTCTCCTCTGCCTGAAGGCCCACACCCACCTGCCCTGATCGAAATCCTTTCTCCTTCAAGGCCTGGATGCTGCACCTCCTTCTTCACGAAGCCTTCCCCAGCCATCTCCCCTCTGCTCAGGCAATCCTGCCCCTCACCGGCCCCCACCCGTGCTCCCCTGCCCCTGCCTGCCCTGCTGAATCAGAACCTTTGGGGTAGGCCTGGGAGTATGCATGTTAGACAAGTTCCCAGTGATTCTGACACTAACATCTGAGAACCGACTGAGGCCTGCCCTCCGTAGCACCAGCCCCTTCACATCCCTGGATGGCTGAGGTTTCATACATCTTCCACCTGGCACCAGCCACCCCACACTCTGACTCCTCCCAGAAGCCTGCCCAGATCTCCTCAAGGCCCCACAGCACTTTTCACACAGCCCTGCCTTGCAGTATAAGACCTATAATGGCAAACACTTGTGATCCCTTACCGTGGGCCAGCCCCCTGTGTAGAGTCCTCCCCATTTTGTCATTTAGTTCCGCCAGCAACCTTGTGAAGTATGATTGTTATCTCGTTTTAGAGATGAGGACACTGAGGCCCAAAGACATTATGTAACATGCCCAGGGTGACATAGCTGGTGAGTGACAGCTAGGACTGCCTGACTTCAAACTGTCGACTGCTAGTTAACCAGTAGGCCTTATCACTGCCTACTGTAAACACTGTGAGGGCAAAGCCTAAGTCACTCTTCTCTTCTTATCTTCGCCACAGATAACACAGAAAAAGTTATTGTTAGTTGGCCAAGTGTGCCAGAAAGTAGGTTAGTGATTGCCTAGGGCCGAGGAGGGCAGGGGATGGGGAGTGAGTACAGGGCTTCTTAGGGGAATGATGAAAATGTTCTAAACTTAGATCGTGGTGAAGGTTGCACAACTCTTGTGACTATATTAAAAACACTGTACACTTTAGATGGGTGAATTTTTATGGTATATAAGTTACATCTCAAACTTTTTTTAAAGTCTTTCAGACACAGTGGGAATTGGGGTTTGGGGACTGCTGTTACCTAGGCATTTCTAGCCATGTTTCTGGACCCCACACTACGATTTGTATCATAAGCACTCAGGGTAACCAAGTCCCTTGAGACTATCTTTCCACCTGTCACATGCAGAAGGACATTTCTGTTTATTTGTCCTACACCTGCCTCCAGGTTTTCAAGAAATGTTTATCTGGTCCCAGGTGTGTGGTGGCTGCATCTTGGGGCAGCTTGGCACCTGACCTCTTGGGTCTCTTTCCCTGCTAGGCTCTCTCATTCTGTAGACTCCCAGTTCTGTGACCCATGCCTATACAGTAATCCCCTAGACTGCCACTGCAGGCCCCTGCTAAGGGGACAATATTGGAAAAGCATGGGAAAGGTAGTAGGGGAGGGGAGGCAGAGGAACTAACAGTCCTGCCTGGGATCCCCCCACCCAACCCCGTCCTCTGGCCCCCGGGGCAGGCAGCAGGAGTTTACATTTCTCACCAGATGCCCCTGTTGTCCCTTACCCTGGAAATGCCCAGACACATGGACACGGGACACCCATCCATCTGAGAGATGTTTAATGTATCTCAGGTTCAAGGTACAAAACACAAGGCAGGTGCTAACCCCTGGAAAGTCACCTGCCACCCAGTCAGCCCCCTCCTTGCCACTGCAGCCAGGCTTCCCAGCCCCCAGAGCAATGGAGTAGTTGGGGAAGGGCTACCTGGTTCCTTCCCTGCTTGGGGAATGTTGAGGTGGTGACATGGGAGCCCAGAGGCCACTGTGTCCCCTCCTCAGAAAACCCAGACCCCAGGATCAGAAAGGTCCAGATTTGGACCCAGAGCAGCAGATCCCTAGAGTGACCCTGGCTAAGAAGCAGTTCTGAACTGGAACCTGGCCCAGCCCCCTGGCGTTGGTCCTGGGAAAGGAGGAACTATTATCCCAGTATCTGGCAGCAAAGGGAAGGGGCTAAGCAAGAAGTGGAGGCAGAGATTCCCACTGCCCTAAAAAAAATGGACTGTGGGTAGCTGACCCAACATGGCAGCAGAGCCCAAGGTTGGGGCCAGCCCTGCCTCCCAACCCAGTCCCTCTGAGGACCAGCCCCTCACTGAGCCTCCTTGTCAGGACGCTGTCCCTGAGCCAGTGCTGGGGAGCGGGTAGAGGGTAGGGAAGGCCAGCGTCTACTAAGGAATGATGCCCTTACTTTGGGGCCAGGGACAGCTGCCTATAGTAACCCCAGAAAGGCCCACTGGGGAAGGGGTATCAGCTACCCAAATATCCAGGCCTAGCCCCTAGAAGTCCTGGACTGGGTCCTGACCCAGAGTAGGGTCCTTATTGATACGGAAAGTGGCAGGGGTTAGGAGCAGGGAGGGTGGTAAGAAGGGTCCCTGTGAGGACCAGCTCGGGAGACCCCTCTGACCAGTCCCAAGAAAGCCCAGTTGCTACTTCAGTCCAGGCCCCACTGGCCCCATGGCAAGCTGAACGGGCTCTTCTGCCCATTGCCCAGGGAGCTCTTCCCACAGGGGCTCCACCTCCTGCTCCTCCCCAAGGCCCTGGGCTACAGCCGTCCACCTCTGTTGAACTGGATGCACCAGTGGGAGTTAGCAGTGCCCGGGCTAAGATGGGTGCGGTTCTTGTGGCCCATGAGGGGCTGCAGCTCTTGCTGTTGGGGGATGTCAGCACTGCTCTCACTGTGGGAGCGGCCAGCCTTGGCCAGGCTTGGGGGAAAGGCGAAGCTAGGGCGTGGATCAGAAGGCAGGTGGAGAGGGGCCTGGGGCTCTTCGGCACCCAGAGGGTAGGGAGGCAGGCGGGTCAGAGTTGTGGCCTGGGTGCAGGGAGGGGATGCCAGGCTCTCCAGGGATGAGATGCTCTGGTTCCAGCCCGTCTGCATGTCCACGGGCACAATCTTCGTGGTTTCCGAGGACACATACACTGCCAGGTCCCCATGCCCGCTCTTCCAGGGTAACTCCTTCTCTGCACAGGTTGGGGATGGGGGGATGATGCGTGGGCTTGGGCACACCTCAAGGCTTCCTGGGGACAGAGAGTACACAGGAGCTCGTTACCAATACAGTGGAACCCTTCTCAAGCATAAGCACGTTCTCATAAATAAACTCATTCCACAGTTGCCATATTACATCCATTTGTGCAATTATTTGATGCATAGCTTGCTGAGGGGAAACACCATGGCTGGTTTGCTCTCCTTTGTATCCCTAGTTCCTGGCACAGGTCTGGGCACACAGTAATTGCTCAAGAAGTATCTACTGAACACATGAAAATAACTAAAGCAAGAGAAAGCAGGAGCCAGGCAGGAAGGAAGCCCCATCTTCGATCCCCCTCCCCTGACTGGCAGCACCAGTCTCAGAAACAGCATCCTGCCAAGCCCCATCCCAGCCAGCCAGCCAGGGACAGAAAAACCTGGAGGCTCCAGGCCAAAGGCTTTGCTGCTGGGCACCCTGCCTAGGCACCCACCACAGCCCTCTGGTGGGACAGAACCCAGGAGTGTGAGCTCATGCAAACCTAACAGCAGGCCAAAGCTATGCCGCAAAGGGGATGACGCAGCATGAGGGACAGGAGCTGAGAATCCCAGAACTGCTGCGGCGGAATCACTGGAAGTCTGAGGTTCTGAAAGAGGAAACATGGGAAAGAGAAGCCCTCTGGCCACCTACCACCCCAGCTTTCCAAAGTCAAGCACAATGATAAAGTCCTGAACAGTCCAATAAGCTTCTTGATTGAGTATATTATGAAATGTATTGATGCTATGATTAAAAGTAAAACTATATCTCTTGAAAGACCTGGAATATTAGAATTTAATAACAAAAAGCCTAAAACAACCAAAACCTTCCATGTTCACCTTTAGAGGATGCTTGGGAACTGGGGTCTGAAAACCGATAAATGAAAGAATCAGGCATTTATCCATTCTTTCCTGTATGAACTGTGTCTCAAAGGAACCAAATAATTGATGAAGGGAAGTTTTTTTATAGAAGAATTCCTGCTAATAAATGCAGGTGAAAAAATAGATATAGAATATCATCATTGTACAACCTCTAATGAAATTTTGAATCTGGCACTGATCATCAGTGGCTGTTGAGACTGTTTAAGGAAAAGCTGATGGGGCACTTGGTCATGGTTGGCTCAGGGAAACAACGTCTGAACCCAGTGAACAATGTTAACCTCATGAAAAGAGCAACAACCAGATGGTATGTGTTTCCTGATGTGATGCAATAGGAAGTACGCCATCACATATGAAATGTTCTTAGCGAAAAATTAAAACTGAAATATGATCTAGATTGAAATGCCGGTTTAAAGGAAATATAAGGCCGGGCGTGGTGGCTCACGCCTGTAATCCTAGCACTCTAGGAGGCCCAGGTGGGAGGATTGCTGGAGGTCAGGAGTTCGAGACCAGCCTGAGCAAGAATGAGACCCTGTCTCTACTAAAAATAAAAGAAATTAACTGGACAACTAAAAATATACAGAAAAAATTAGCCGGGCATGGTGGCGCATGCCTGTAGTCCCAGCTACTCAGGAAGCTGAGGCAGGAGGATTGCTTGAGCCCAGGAGTTTGAGGTTGCTATGAGCTAAGCTGACACTATGGCACTCTAGCCCCGGCAACAGAGCAAGACTGTCTCAAAAACAAACAACAACAACAACAAAAAAAAACATTGAAAAAACACACTTGAGGGTGCTTGAGCCAACCACCAGTGATATCTAACATTATGAGTGAATTAGGTCTCTACACATGTGGAAACACATATATACTGTTTGTGTTTTTTCTTTTTCTTTTTTTTAAATATAATTTATTTTATTTTATTTTTTGAGACAGAGTCTCAATCTGTTGCCCTGGGTAGATGTGCCCAGCCTGTTTTTCATTTTTTTGAAAGTGCAGCCTGCAACTCCTGGGCTCAAGCTAGGCCCCTGCCTCAGCCTCCTGAGTAGCTGGAACTATAGGCCCACATCACCACACCCAGCTAATCTGTTTTTTGTAGAGATGGGATCTCACTCTTGTTCAGGCTGGTCTCAAACTCTTGGCCTCAAGCAATCCTCCCACCTTGGCCTCCCATGCTGAGATTACAGGCATGAGGCTCCATGACCACCCAGCCCTATACTAGTTTTTTATCCACAATAAGTCCATTTTGGTGAATTCAAACTCCTCCCCCAAGTCAGGCTGCCACCCTCACCTGGCGCTCTACCTGAGGGCAGGTGTGCTAAGCATGGGTTCCTCCCCAGACTGTAAAGGGGGCAACGTGGCAGTGAAAGGCTATGGGCTTTGGAGTCAGATGGGTCAGGTTCAAATTCTGGTTCTGGTTCTTACTGTGTGACGCTAAACAAGTCAAAAGCCGCTTAGACTCTATGAGCTCCATTTCCCCTTCTTGGTTGTTTTTGGGTTGAATCAGATCACATATGTTAGGCGTCTGGTATAAAGGAGGTGCTTAGTAAATGCTGGTTGGTCAACAAACTAGTGGTGAGCAAACTAGTGAATAGGAATAGGGAGTTGTCTGGAGTAGAAGCCATGAGTGAAGAGGAAGGAAACCAGCTTGCTCCAGAGGGGAGGGAGACAGCTAGGAAGCTGTTACCTGAGACCTTGCCTTCTTGGAGAACCTCACTGGTTGCCCGAGCCACAAAGATGATCCCCTCGTCGTCCTCCTTCTCAGTCTCTGAACTGTCACTCTCTTCTTCCTTGTCAGACTCCACAGTCAGTATCACAGCAGCTGGACAGAGACAAGAGCGGAGTTGGGCAACCAGCCCAGCAACTGCCTCCTAGTGCTCACAGCCCCAAGGCAGCTCCCTGTCCCCTCAAGCAGAGCCCACATTGGCAGAGGCACCTGCTTTCTCCTCTGGCTGTTTCGAGCACTGGCCTAGGGGTAGGGACTTGGGAGGAAGGGATGTGACAATGCAGAGCCCAAGGAGGCAACCAGAGGAAGCTATGAGGGTCACACTTTCCAGCTTCCCCATCCTCTTCTGTCAGCCCCGGAACACATGATCAACTGAAAACATGAGCATCTGCAGAGCTAGAAGGCCCATGGACATCCAGCTCATACAAAACATTTTGCAGGCAAGATATTGGGCCCCAGGGTCCACCCATCTTTCAAGGCCCAGACCAAGCTCCCCCTTTTCCATGACACCTTTTCCAAGTCCTCAGGACCTGTAGCTCATAGTTAGAATCGGGCACCTCCTGTCACAATTTGTCTATGTGCTTTGAACATTTTCAGCTTGGAAGTCAAGTGTGCCCATCTAGTCCCTGATGGTGCTCATGCACAACCCCCGCCCCCAGCAGGTACTCTGGGATGCTAGGCTCTTCCCCACTTCCCTCAGTCCCACCCCTGCTCCCTGCTTGCCTGTGTCCTGAAAGCCCAGGTCTCGAGGAGGTTTCCCATTTGTAGCCTCAGCATTAGCCACACCATCCTTCTAAGGACCAAGAAAGAAAACCTGAGCCTCTGGCCCTGGCTCCACACTCCCACCCTCTCATCTGGTGGGATCAAGAGGAGGGCATGTTTTCCTAACCCAACAGGGGAGGGAATTTGTGTCACTTCCAATGGTTCTACCACCCCTGCTCCAACCAGGCAAGAATTGTGCAGTCTAAGTAATCCATGCATGGCCCAGTAAGGGCTCTGAGTGCATCAGCCTGGGCTGATTAGGGATGTCCTTTTGTCTTGCCTGTATCATCTCTGGTAGGAGGTCCTGCTACCTCCCAGCAGGAGACCACATGGCCAAGAGACTGCTCTCCCTCTGAAGACCTCACCTGACCCTGCTGGGGCTCTAGGAAGATCTAAAAGGGAACCCAAACTGCTACAGTTGCCAAGTCTCTGAGGACTATCCCCCTAGGCTGGATCCCAATACTTGGAGACTCAACACTGTGTGCTGTCAGCCTCCAGCCCCAAAGAGGAGTCCCAGAGAAAGGACATGCCTTCCTGCGGCCAGTCTTGCGAAGTCGTGGCTTGCTCTTGGTGAAGCAGATGTTGTGCTTGGTGGACTTAAAGGACTCCAGCCGCCTCTTCATGTTCTGCTGGAAGATCTCCTTGTCCTGCCGCTCCTGCGCGTCCTCTGAGATGAAGTGGCGGCTGCAGCTGGCTTTGTACTGGCAATGACAGCCCCGCCCCACCATGAGGCCGGGTGCCTTGGCCTCCCACAGGAACCCCAGGCCACAGCTCCAACATGTTCACCACAGGCCCTGCCAACCCAGCTTTTCCAGAATTAGCCACGGATTGAAAAACAAAAAATAAATAGGAACGCGGCCAGAGGTTCTGTGTTCTCAGTTCCCTGGGGAAAAGCTTCCCTTAATCCCAGAACTTCTTCTCCCAAACCTGGCCTTCTCCATCCCCTACTGCCCTTTCCCAATTCTCTCTGATATGAAGATGACCCTCTGTCTTGTCCCCCAGGGCTACTATGAGACCATGGGGGACATTTCCTTCTTTGCACCTCCATTTATCTGAGCCTGGCTCACACACCTGGCCCGCCTGCTCCCTGCTAGCTACACAGGATCCTCCACCTAGATTCTCCATCCAGCTATTTCCACAACCACCACCATGACATCCCGAGCTGTGCTTTGGACTTTTAGAACTATAGAACTATCTCCCCTGACACCCTGTACCCTCTCGGTCCCAACAATTCAGAACCACCCCCATCATCTGCTGTTTTTAACTCTTTCTCATAAAGACCAAGCCCACTACCCACTCATCTAGACTGCCTCCGTCTCTGCCCGGGGCTGCTTAGCAACCCTTCCCTCATCTAGCAGTAATCCCCAAAGTCCTGCTCAGTGTGTTTCTTCTCTTTTTTTTTCTTTTTTTTTTAAATCTCAAGCTATGTCAGATGCTCAGTGTGTTTCAGATCATCTGGTCTTGCCTCACCTCCCTTTACCTCACATGAGCTCCCTGCCAGTCTCCCATCTGCCCTTCTCCACCCACACACCAGGAGGTGCCCCTCTGCCCACCTCCTTCAAAGGGCCCACGACTCCCAGCCCCTCCTTCCTGCCTCCATCAGCTCCTGCTCCGTCCTATTTCTCTACTCTCCAGCATCTGTACTCTTCCCTCACCACCAGTCCCCTCCCCTCTGTTCAAGCAAGCCTCTGCCCTTGACTCCTTGAAGACAGTCTTCCCATTGACACCACCATCTCCCTTTTTGTAATTTGATTCTGACACTTTTTCTCACACCCAGTACTTCCTTAAATACCAGAAATGCAACTCTAGGGTCTGCAACTCCACAGCCCTCCTTCTCCCTGGTCACCAGTGCTGTGGCCTCTGTCTAGGTGGCAGCCTGGCCTCTGTGCAGCATCCAGCCCTCTTTCCACCCCCGGCCTCAGGCACCATCTGCTACTGCTTCTGCGAAGGACTTCTCCTCCTCTGTTGGCTCCCTCCCTTTCTCCCACGGGCATTCCTCACAGCCTTGGCCCCCCTATCTCCCTCTAAACGCTCTCCCAGAGGACTTATCCATTCTCTTGACTTCAGCTATCTCGACCATATAGGTCTATGGTCCCCAAACATCAGCCATCAGACCAGCTGCATTTGAGTCACCTGGGGATCTTAGTAAGAACACAGATTCTCAGCCCATTCCAAAGTACAGAATCAGAATCTCCAGGAGGCAAACACAGGAATATGGATTCTAGCAAGTTACCTGGGAGATTCTGAGGCAGCCAGGTGAGGAAACCTCTGATATAGATTGCTCCCAAATCTTCCTCTCTAGCCCCTACCTCTCTCTTAAACTATAATCTTATCTTTCTAACTGCGTAGTAGACACATCTGTCTCTCTCTAATGATATTTCTGTGAAGAACATGAGGAATTATAAATTGTGTCACGGTACAACTAAGTAGATTCAGAACTGGTTGAGTAATCATACCCCAAAAATGCTTGATCCAAGTCAGTCTGGAGGAAAGTCTTTAGTAGCATGCCACAGGGCTCTGTTCTCAGCTCTATCCTGTTCAACATTTTTATGTTGATTTGGATGAATACAAAGTTAACAGGCTTAGCAAATTTTCAGGTGATATGAATCTGGGGAGACATTTGGTGGCAAACATGGGATCCAAACAATGGAATGATAGGCTAAATCAAATAAGATGACATTTAACAGGATAAGCACAAACTTATTCCAGATTTTTAAAAAATTGACTATACATGAACTGATTGGACTGAACCCATTGACCAATCTTACACACACACACACACACACACACACACACGCATATACCCAATCATTATGTACTTCCTGATGTGGCACAATAAGAAATACATAGCATACCTATTGAACATCCCTGAATCTGATCAGGCCTCTAGATTTAATGACCAGGAAATACAAGGAATGGAGGAACATGTTAAGCAACACCACTGGAATACAATCAGCAAAATCTAGAAAATGGGAAATTTTCCAAGACAAAGTATCCAGTTTCTTCAACAAATAAATAGCAAGGGGGAAAAAAGGGAGGGGAAGGAACTATTATAGATTTTTATTAATGAAGAGACATATTTCCCAAATGCAAAGTGTCTTTATTTGAATTCTAATTTGAACATCCAGCTGGAAAAACGTATTTATTGAACACCGACTGGATGTAAGAGTTCTTGCCACCTAAAGATACATACTAATATTTAAAGATGATGTGGTATGATATCTGGAGTTTGCTTTAAAATAAAGTGTGGGCACGGTATGTAT
Source organism: Propithecus coquereli (assembly GCF_000956105.1). NCBI lineage: Eukaryota > Metazoa > Chordata > Mammalia > Primates > Indriidae > Propithecus > Propithecus coquereli. The sequence goes on along the minus strand of NW_012152729.1, from coordinate 4,138,903 downwards.
GTAATTATAAATGTAACAATCATGCACTGATAGTTATCAGAGCTAGGTGATAGATAAATTTGAGTTATTTTATTCTCTCTACTGGAATTTTACGTAATAAAAAAGTTTTTTAAAAACCACATAGGTTAGGATGAGATATGGTCTGGATAGCCATTAACTGAGGAAGACATAGGGATTTGGCAAATTGTAGGGATAGTATGGGGCCCCAGGGTGGTGAGACAAAGCTGGAGGGATCCTGGGCTGCAGGAAGAGAATGGAAAGTTCTAGAACTAGAAAGGTGAGAAAGTCCCTCTGCCCTGCCCTGGCCAACCACAGCTAGAGTAGCACCTTACATTCTGGGCCCTGTCTCTTATGGCCAGAGAAGACACACCAGAGGCAGGAGAAGATGCTGGCTTGAGGACAAGGGGGACCGTGTCGAAGGGAACTGTCTTGGAACTTTGGAAGATTTATTCTGCAGAGCTGCAAAAAGTCAAATCAGGACCAGTGGGTGCAAGTTAAAGGAAGCCGATTCTGTCTCCACAGTAGAAAGAGCCTTGACTGTTAAAACTGCCAGGAATGCTAATAGCTGGCTTCCCATTTCAGAAAGGTTCAAGGTAATAACTTGCTGCCCCCTTGTGGGATTAGAATAGATTCTCTCCTGGATGGGCTGGGCCTTTCCAGCCGTAAAGCTTCATGATCTGCATTGGACTAACTCCTGTTACTTAAACAGATGCCTGCCTTCCTCAGGCTAAGCTGGTCCTGCATGCGTCCTAGGAGCTCTTCTTTCTGTCTGGCACCCAGCCATTCTCCAGTGACTCTCAAGGCCTCCTGTAATCTGTGTCCTCCTCTCCCCTTCAGGGCCAGTCCACTAGGACTATGTGCTCCTCTCCCTGCGTACCACCAAGCTCTAATCTGCAGTGTGTCACTCCAGCTTCCCAACTGGCTCCTGGCCTCTCAATTCACCCCCTCCAATTTGATCTGTACCCTGCTACCAGAGAAGGCATCCTTAAACATTACTCATACCAGGCCAACCCTGTCTCAAAAAAAAAAAAAAAACACAAAGGTTTCTTATTACTGATGAGGGGAAACCCACACTTCTGCAGGGCATCCACAGCTCTCCATGAGCTGGCGCCAACTGCCTCTGGAGGCCCTAATCATGGCCTCCCCAGACCACCCTCACACCCTCAGAACTCGTGCCTGCCTGCTCTCACCCTGCGGCGTGGCTTGTAGAGGCCTCCACAGAGCAGATGATGCATCACAGCATCCTCACGGTCCCGGCCGCTGCGTACTGTGTCAATCACCTGCAGATCCAGACACGCTCCACTGCCACTCTCCCTCCTGCAGGAGGCAGGGGACAGTGTGCTGGGGAGGGAGCAGGAGGCACAGGCCAGGGGAAGGGCAGAAACAAAGGTGCTGACAAATCTTGCCCAATGATGGAGAGGGCCCAATGGAGAGGAGCTTGAGGAAGGGGAAGGGGCTCATGGACTCACAGCAGGTTGGTGACAGAAGTCTCTGCCACAGAATTGCGGCTGGGCATAGAGGGCAGTGTGAGACCTGCGGAAGACAAGACGTGGCCTCCCTGCGGGGGTCACGATCAGGGTCAGACAGCAATCAGATGGAAGGTAGCCCAGGCAGAGGATAATAAAGAGAATAACAATGATTAATGCTTATTTTGCTCTTTTGATGTGTCAGGTACTGTGCTAGGCACTTTGCATACCGAATCCACAAAACTCTGTCACATAGGTCCTCTTATTCCTGCTTTCTTACAGCTGAGAGAACTGAGGCTCAGAGTATAAGTGACTTACCCAAGGTCACAGCTTGGAATTTATAACAACTGCACCACTTCTGCTGACTCCAGAGTCTAGCTGTTTCCCACCTTTCTGTACTGCCCGCCAGACTCTGAACTTCAGCACCAGGCCCAGCTGGTTCCTGCAGCTGCCACTTCACAAGCCCATGCAGCCAGCTGGGAATTCCCAACGCCCTGCTCAGGGCCTACATGCTGGTCACTCCTCTCTGTCCTGCTCTGCTGGCCATCTGCCCACCCACCACTGGCCCATCTGGTAGCTGCCGGCCCACCTGGTCCACAAAGCTGATGGCATCGCGGATGTTGAGTCTGTAGTACACATCCCAGATCTCGTCCCGGATGCGGTAGGCTGACCGCCGCATCAGCAGCTGACTCAGGTACTTCTTGTCAAACTGCTCCCACCTACAGAGGATGCCAGGCCCAGCCCTGAGTACCATCCCCACGGCCCAGCTGGCTGGCCCTTCCTCAGATGGGGCAGGGACACTACCAGCCTTTTCTTGGTATGAGCCTCAGCCAGGGAGAATCTCAAGTCTAGTCCCTGCCTTTATGGAATTTACAGTGTTATGGGGAAGCCTGACATTAATTTGAGTTATTACAAATAACTGTAAACTTGCAACCATGACAAGAACTACAAAGGATAACTATAGAGTATGACAGGGACTTGTCCTCCTCATCAGGGAGGCCAGGGAACGCCTCCCTCAGAAATTGATGCCTACGGTGAGAGCTGAAGGATGACCAGAAGTTAAGTGAGAGGGAGGCAAGGGAGCGTTCTACGTGGAGAGAACGACATGTGCAAAGGTCCCAGCAGCCAGGCTGGGGGAGCATGGTGGGTCCTGAGGCTCTAAAACAGGGTCCGTGGAATTAGCAGGCAGACAGTCAAAGACAGAGCAGAGCACAATGAGGCTAGAGTCTGGCAGGTACTAGACCATGCAGGGCCAGACAGGCCACATTGGGGAGACTTGTCTTATCCTGAGAGCACTGGGATGCCACTAAGGGCTTTAGGCAGAGGTTACTCAGCCTGAACCTGGCTCTGTCCCTTCTCAGAAGTGTGGCGCACCCCCCATGCTGCCCTGGCTGGTGGGGCTGCTGCTGCTGAAGGAGCCTCGGGGCAGCTCCCTCACCTGTCCCTCCAGTAGTGGTAGCCATGGTGCCCCACAACGTCCTCCACTGCAGCCAGAATGTGGTCAAAAGTCTAGAAGGGGGGTGGGTAGGGGGACTAGATCAGGACTCTGCCCAAGATGGGAGAAGGGAGGGAGGGAGAGGTGGAAGGATGGGGTTCTGGTACCCACGTGCTCATGCAGCTCCTGGTTCAGGGTTGGTTTGTGATGCTCACTCCTCTTCACCTTCAGCCACTTGACCAGCGGCTTGATGGTCAAGCCCTACGGACAGGCAGGAGGTGAGCCCTGTCCTGTTCAGTTCCCTGCTGCCTTTCTCATCCCATACTTAGGCTTCAGCTTCTGCACTGCCACCCTACTACACTCAAGGTCTGGGAAGTCAGGTCCCTGCATCCCCCAGTGGGAAGAGAAGGCCTGTCCCATAGGCTCCAAGACTCCCCTAGGGCCTGCCAGACCCTCTCCCCACCAGCCTCATGGGCATTCCCACCTGCACAATGACTGTGAAGAAGACCACCACAATAGTGGTGGCCACGAAGTAGTCTTTGGCAGGGACCTTGGTCCTGTCCAGTAGGATGACGAGAGCAAAGGCCACAGCACCCCGTAGACCCCCATAGGACATCACCACCTGGTCAATCTTGTCCAGAGGGACCAGCCGGAACTGATTCAGCACCCACGTCTGCAGGACTACACCTACAGCAGGAGGGAGGCCAATGGGAGCAAGGCGTTGGGAGAGGAGGACACAGGAGTGGATGGTACCAAGTACCTGGGCTAAGGTCTAATGGGGGTGGGAGAGGTGAGCAACAGGAGAGGCTTAGGAATTGACAAGGATGTGGACTGAGATTGGAGAATGAGCTTCAGGGGCAAGGAAAGGGGGACAGGAGAGGATTGGGAAAGCAGTGGGTGCCAGCAATACCGAGGGCTCGGAAGAACAGGATGAAGACAAGGGTGCCCAGCACCAGCCCAGAGTCCCAGGCCCACTTAGAAGAGTCCACAGCTGAGATGCCAAGCAGCATGAAGATGACGGTCTCAGCACAGCTGGCTAGAGTCTTCATTGTGTATTTGACAGCCGTGCGTGACTTATGGGAGATGTTGGCCTCCACGTACTTCTTACAGCCCAGGCCACACATGGTCACCCTGGGAGAGGGATGGAGACAGGGCAAGTGAGGAGGGGTCCCAGGGAGCTCAGTCTCTGAGGTTTGAGCATGCTGCAGAAGGGAGCATTGCCCATGACAGATGTCAGACTCTCAGAGTGAAGCCTAGGGAAGCATGAAGTCTGCTATTAATAGTTAGTAGTGGTGCTGAGATAACAGCCCAGATCTCCAGGCTTCCCCTCATGCCTCCTGGAAGGGAAGGTGGGAGAAACATGCTCTGACCAGCAGATTCTCTGAGGCATCTTTTGGAGGGCTATGGCCACCAGACCTGGAAGTCTACTTCCAGCCCAGACCACACCCCAGAGGGCACTTCAGGCAGAAGAAAATTGGGTTCTAGGGTACCCAGGACAGTTCTGGAGGCAGCTCCTGAAATATTACCTGAAGTGTACTGTCTCCGCAGAGGAATCTGAGGCTCCTACTACCACAAGGTCTCAGGGAAACCTATGGATTCCCCAGGGTACTGCTTCTGCTCCCTATGAAGGGCAACCATCTCCAGGGCCCCCTCCCAGCTGCCTGCCTGCAAGGCCCCCAGACTCACGCAAGAATGGCGGAGAGCGAGGCCATTTCAGCAGTGAGGTAGGCTGCATAGGCGAGGAGGAAGACCAGCAGCGGCTCGATGATGCGGACCCGCTTGGTGAAGCGTGTGGTCAGGGCCAGGAGGAAGGCAAAGACTAAGCCCACAGCTGCCCCGCCCAGACTGACCACAAACAGGGAGGCTGGGGGAGGAGTGGGTTATCAGCATGACCCCTGACCCAGACCCTCCTGGGGCTGACAAGACTGCTGCCTGGCAGGGAGTGGAGGATGATGCCCACTGCACTCCCAGAGGCTTAGGACCCCAGAGCCAGGATCCCAGGGCAAGCCCCTCCCAGACCCCGCTTCTCTCCATAGAGGAGGGGAGGAAAAGAAGATGTGGGATGGAAGGGGCTCAGCAACCCAGTAGAGGCAGACCTCCAATGCCAGCTGAGAGGGGAGAAATACTGACCGACTCCCTTCAAGTAGTCAGTGGCCTGCACGTTGGCAGAGCCCATCTCCACAAAGGAGTTGCAGACCTTGTACAGCACCTAGTGAGGAGAGGAGAGTCAGGAGCAAGGTGGGGAAGGCAGCAACTGGGACTGCTGAGAGACAGTGATAGCTGAGACCACATTTCTTCACCAGGGGACCCATGGGAAGAGTCTGAGTCAGTTCCAACACCCAAATGACCAAGGTGTGCAGACTGGGGACAGGGAATGGCAACCAGCTGAGCGCTCTCACCACAGTGACTGCATCATTGAGCAGGGACTCGCCAAAGACGATGATAAAGAGAGTCTCATTGACGTGCACCTCCTCAAAGACAGCCAGCACAGCCACGGGGTCCACAGCTGAGATGAGGCTCCCAAACAGCAGGAAGTCCAGGAAGCCAGCCTGCACCCTAGGGGCTATTTAAGGAGAGTTGGAGGACAGGCCAGTAGTTGGTAAAGATGGATGACACCATCTCCTGCAGCACTCCCTGGGACCAGCCCCGGCTCCACCTCCGCGCCCCCCCATAAAACAAGGATACCCAAGGAGGACTTGGGATGGTGAAGAGAGCACTGGCTATGAGCCAGGCTGCCTATGCCTAAGGCCTGACCTGGCCACTTACCACTTGTGTGATGTTGGCTCTGTCATTGTCACATGACTTCTCTTAGCCATGCCTTCTCATCTGCCTACCTCGCAAGATTGCTGCAAAAATCAACCCAGCCATTTAGAAAAGAAAAAACAACCCAGGAGATGGCTACCAAAGCTCTATGTGACCTGAATGGCTAAGGTGGTACAGGTATTAATAATAAAAACTGTAGCAACAGTAATCACAACTACCAGGAGGAAAACTGGCTGCTAACTGGCTTTTATTAGGGAAAATAACAAAGAAATGTACTTTCTCCCACACCTTTGGTTCCCAGCCAAAGGTATGTGGCACAATTCTCTGAATAGAGTACGAAAAGCACCACAGGTGGGACTTGAACATGTCATATAATACATATAATGACATGCTCGATACATACATATAATGGCACGATTGGCCGGGCGCGGTGGCTCATGCCTGTAATCCTAGCACTCTGGGAGGCTGAGGCGGGTAGATCGCTCAAGGTCAGGAGTTCGAGACCAGCCTGAGCAAGAGCGAGACCCCCGTCTCTACTACAAATAGAAAGAAATTATCTGGACAACTAAAAATATATATATAGAAAAAATTAGCCGGGCATGGTGGCGCATGCCTGTAGTCCCAGCTACTCGGGAGGCTGAGGCAGGAGGATTGCTTGAGCCCAGGAGTTTGAGGTTGCTGTGAGCTAGACTGACACCACGGCACTCTAGCCAGGGCAACAGAGCCAGACTCTGTCTCAAAAAAAAAAAAAATGGCATGTTCAAGTCTGTGAGCCTCAGTTTCCCCATGTATACATTGAAAATAATAATATTTACTTTAAAAATTTCTTTATTTAGCCAGTGCCTGATACATAGTAAGCACCCAAAAGATACTACCTATTGTTAGGATTACTACTATTATTATGATCTGATGTCCTGATGTCCTCCCTTCCCTTTCTGCCCCAAATAGTTCACTATCTCAACAGGAAAACCAGGTTGGAGTCCCCCGGTGGGAATTGCAAACCTCTCCTTGTACCTTGGAAAAAGTCTGAATTACCAACATTCGGGGTTGAATGGATTTCTGGGGTCAGGAAATTAAGAAGGTAGCAAGAGAGGGCAGCCTAATGGCAAAGAGCCTCAGAAAAATGGACCTCTCCTGCTAACCTTGGACCTGATATCAAATGAATGTAAGGAGCTCTATTTCCTCATCCATTTAATGGGACAAATTATACCCCCAACATGGTTGCTATGAAGAGTCAGTGGGATAAATAAGGAGAGAACACCCAGTGTAGTGTCAGTATTTTGTGGACGTGTAATGTGTATTTATTAAAAATAATAATACAAGCAGGAAACCACCCTGACATGGCCCAGGCAGAGCCAGGATGGTAGGCCCTTGCAGGAATAGGGAGCTGTGCCTCAGGGGAGCAGGGCTGGCAAGTGGCAGTGCGGTAACAGGGCAGGATGCAACAGAGTGGTAACGCAGGCTCCCCAGCCTTGGCAGCCCACACACAGCTGGGAGCCAGGCTCCTGCTCAGCTGTCATGTTGCAGACGCCCAGACTCGACTGGCAGACACACCTAAATGAGGGCTGAAGCCCATCCGGTGTGTTGCCTTGCACTCCAGGTGGGAGAGACCTAAGATGGAGCTCACAGCGCATGGCTCTCGCCAGCATGAGACCTCCAGAGTTGGAGGAGAGGGGAGTGGGGCGATGGGTCTGGGAAAGCCTCCCTCTGCCAACCCAGGTCTTAGGATCACTCACCCACAAGTCCAGCCTGCTGCAGGCTCCAGAGGGCAGCACCTGTGGTGAAGGCATTCCATAGTGTGCCCACCACAGCATAGGTGAGGATGGCACCCAAGTTGTCAAAGAACAGCCGGCTAGGCATAAAATAGCCTGAGTCCAGCACGATAGGAGGCAGCAGGAAGAGGAAGAAGGTGCCTGGCTCCAGCTGGTACTCAGCTTTCTTGGCCACAGCCAACACAATGCCCCCCAGCACCAGGCCCAGCAAAATCAGCAGGCAGCTCTCAGGGACCAGAGACGTTACTTTCCGAGACAGATGAAACACTACAAGGCAAAAAGAGGACAGGAGGTATCAGCTTATGAAATGCCCTCCCACACACTGGCCTATAACCCCCAGTCTTAAAAGGTTACCTAAGGTCATGGGACCAAGGGAGGAGACTTCTAGAATCTCTAATCTTCAGGGCTGCAAACCCTGCCCTGCAGCCAAAGCTGTTATTTTCTTGGTGTTCCTGTCATGCCAGGGCAATCTAGGCCTTTGCTTGCTTTTTCCCTTTCTAGAAATGCCCCCTCCTTGCTACTCTCATCCTCAGGGGACCTCACCTTTCTCCACAGCCATTATTTAAACCTCAGCAAATGCTACCCAGTATCTTTTTATGCATAATATAGCTGTAAAAATCAGGGCATCTGGATTCAGGTTGCTTAGCTTCAAAGCCTAAGGCCTCCATTTACTAGTCCTGTGACCTTGGAGCAAATAACTTCACCTCCCTGACCCTCAGTTTTCTTATCAGCAAAATGGGAGTAAAAACAATAATGATCTCATAGGATTGTTGTAAGTATTTAAAAAGGCAATCTACTCAAAGGCACTTAGCACACTGCTTTATAGTAAGCACCCAAGAAATGTTATTTATTATTATATTAATATTATGATGTCCTGCCTCCCTAACTAGAGCATAATGTACATTATAGCTCCTAGGAGGCTAGGAGACCTCCTAGCCCAATGTGCTTTTCATTATATGGACTCACTCAGGACTCTTGGGGACTGGGCATGGTGGTTCACATCTATGG
>NW_012152729.1:3998975-4130409 GCF_000956105.1 Propithecus coquereli | reverse complement strand
ATTTAAGGAGAGTTGGAGGACAGGCCAGTAGTTGGTAAAGATGGATGACACCATCTCCTGCAGCACTCCCTGGGACCAGCCCCGGCTCCACCTCCCCGCCCCCCCATAAAACAAGGATACCCAAGGAGGACTTGGGATGGTGAAGAGAGCACTGGCTATGAGCCAGGCTGCCTATGCCTAAGGCCTGACCTGGCCACTTACCACTTGTGTGATGTTGGCTCTGTCATTGTCACATGACTTCTCTTAGCCATGCCTTCTCATCTGCCTACCTCGCAAGATTGCTGCAAAAATCAACCCAGCCATTTAGAAAAGAAAAAACAACCCAGGAGATGGCTACCAAAGCTCTATGTGACCTGAATGGCTAAGGTGGTACAGGTATTAATAATAAAAACTGTAGCAACAGTAATCACAACTACCAGGAGGAAAACTGGCTGCTAACTGGCTTTTATTAGGGAAAATAACAAAGAAATGTACTTTCTCCCACACCTTTGGTTCCCAGCCAAAGGTATGTGGCACAATTCTCTGAATAGAGTACGAAAAGCACCACAGGTGGGACTTGAACATGTCATATAATACATATAATGACATGCTCGATACATACATATAATGGCACGATTGGCCGGGCGCGGTGGCTCATGCCTGTAATCCTAGCACTCTGGGAGGCTGAGGCGGGTAGATCGCTCAAGGTCAGGAGTTCGAGACCAGCCTGAGCAAGAGCGAGACCCCCGTCTCTACTACAAATAGAAAGAAATTATCTGGACAACTAAAAATATATATATAGAAAAAATTAGCTGGGCCTGGTGGCACATGCCTGTAGTCCCAGCTACTCAGGAGGCTGAGGTGGGAGGATCACTTGAGCCCAGAAGCTTGAGGTTACAGTGAGCTATGATTGTGCCACTGTACTCCAATCTGGGCGACAGAATGAGACCCTGACTCTAAAATAAATGAATAAATAAATAAATAATGAAAAAATAAAAAACTTTGGGTTCAGCAGTCAGGAGATCTCCAAGTCTTCTTCCAGCCTTAGCATGTCTAACTGTGTGATATCAGGCAACTTATCTAATTTATCTTGAAGTAATTAATTGAACTTCAATTTCTTCTCCTGTAATATAAGAAAAATACCCATCGCAAAGGGTGAGGATAAAATGACATAAAGTGTGCAAATGTGCCCAGCAAGATGTCAGTCACATAGTAGTTTCTTTTCCTAGAGACAGAACAGTTTATACTGTCTCTAGGAAAAGAAGGGGTAAGACGAGGTTTCCAGCACTATTGCCTCTCCTGCTTTTGTCCCCCAAAATAAATTCTCATGGCTCTCCCTTGGGCCCTCAGACCAGAAGTGAACACCTCTCTCCCTCCACAATCCCTAGGGTACTGGTGGAGGAGACCTCCATGTTAGCCTGGTGAGACCCTATGCCAAGATGGTGCCCTTTGGAAGCTGGCCCCAGAGGGTCTAGGACTCTAGTCCTAGCACATAGTGGGCTCTACATAAATATTTGTGGAATAAAAGACAGAAAACTTCCTAACAATGAAGTTAGGGGAAAGTATTCCTGAACATTCTGCCTATCTTTTCCCCCCTTGCTAAGGATATTTTTTGGCTGGTCAGGAGGCTCTCTTCTCCTACCTCCATAGGAGGTAACATCCAAACTAGGAAAAGCACTATGATTTATTGGAGGGAACTAGGGTTGTTGCTATAAACCCTAAGTAAGACAGGAACCCTTCTGTAATTCACAGACTTCTCAGCAACCTCAAGTCTTGGCTCCAAATCTGAGGCTCCTCCCATCTTACTCTGATTGCTGCTGGGCCTCTAGGGTAAGCTCAGTCGTAGATCTCTCCATATTTCCCCCTACCTTTGGTCCCCCTCCTATTTCATCTTCATCTCCTCATGCACCAACCCCAGTCCTACAATCCCAGACCCATCACAAAAGCCATTGTCTAGCAGAACCAGGCTCCCTGAAGGCATTTGAGTTCTGCTTTCCATTATTAATACCCAGCTGTCACAGCAGAGTGGAGAGTTCTTCAGCTCCTGCCCAGCCCCCCAGCCCCCAGAGCGTCCCTGGGGGGAGAAGAGGACAAAGTCTAGGCTATGTGATTCCTACATTAAGGCTGTATTGGTGAGACTGGAGTACAGACTGTGCCAACATGGATAGGGAGTGAGTAGCAACGCTCAGCTATAATTAGTCACCCCCACAGCAGAGCCTGCACAACAGGGAGGAGGAGGAGGGTCTCGGTGGAGAATGGACCACTGGCTGCTCAGAAGGGAGGAGGAAGGAACAGAAGCAGGGAAAAGCAGCTCTATTCAGGGAAAAAGGAGTCTGAAGTACAACCTTCAATGCTATGAGGACTGAAGGAGGTCGGATATATGAAAGCATCTCTGGTAGACAACACATAGTCAGCCCCTCTCTCCCCCAACCCTCCAATAAATGGAAGTTTCTTATACCCCGAAATGGGAAGAACATGAACTTGAATGGGGAGGGAGGGGTCCCACACCTAGAAGCAAGAAGGCAGCATCTTTAAGTGAGGAGCAGAGGAGAGCTAGAGGGAAAGTGGTAGTTTAGTATCCCATCCAAGAGAATGGACACTTGGACGTGGTCTCCAGGGAAGGCTGCTTCCCCAGGACGAGGATGCCTGGGTTCTCCGTAGAATACCATCCCCTGAATGTCCCCGCGCGTGTGCTCACTGCTAACAGGGGTTTCTCAGAGGCTGGGGACTGGTGGGGGAGGGACCAGACGAGGAGGGCTTACTGCAAGGGGAAGAGGGGAGCAGAGAGGGCAAAGGAGCCTAAAGATGGAGCTGGGAAGAGCGGGGGCAGCCCTCCAGCGAGGCAAATCCTCAGGGTTCCCACGGGAGGAAACCGGGAGGAGGGAGAGCCACAGAGGCGGCGCAGGAACTGAGTGAGAGCCCGGATTTGTGGAATGGGAACCTAAGTCCCGGCACTATGCAAGAAGCCAACCTGGATCTGGGGACCCGGGTGTTGGGGGCGGGTCCGCTGCTGGCCGCCGGCCTGGCACACGCACACACGCACTCACCGATTTTGGCCAGGCTGGCCACCAGGATCCACAGGGCTACCAGGTAGGGCGCCTCGACCTCGTGCCACTGCCAGCGGAAAAGCGCCAAGCCTGGGGGAGGCTCTCCCGGGGACCCCAGCTTCTGGGGGGGCTCTTCGGCCGCCCCCGCCAGGGGCAGCGCGAGCAGGGGCAGTGCGGCGAGCAGCATCCTGCCGCCTGCCCAGCCGCCCTCCCGGCTCCGCACCGCCGCCAGCCCAGCGTCGCCGTCGCCGCCGCGGTCGCCGCCGCCTACCGGGCGCCCCCGCGTCACAGGCACGTGGGGCTCGCTCCCCCCAATCCCGGCTCCGATACCTACAAGCCAGGTTCGGGCTCCGAGATTCTGTCCCGGACGCCCGTAGTCGGGACCCCTCCTCCTTCCCCCCGCAACGTGTCTCAGCTCCGGAAATTCCCCGGTGCAGCCCTGCCCCAAGTCCCGCAACCTACTCCTTCCCGTCAGGTCCCCCAAAACCGCCCCCACAGGATTCAGAGAGGTGAGCGGCCTTGGCTCTCCTGGGGCAGTCCACCGCGGGAGGCGCCGGGGTCCGCTGCTGGGCGCGGCTCCTTCTCCGCCAGTGCCGCCCGGCGGTTTGCAGCCCGCCCCCGGTGCCAAGGCTGCGGGCCGCGGCACGGCCGGGTGCAGACGCCAGGGGGCAGTGCTCGGCCGCCGTCCGCGCCGCCCTCTCAAGCCTAGGACCCCCTATCGGGCCCATCCCGGGCCAGAGCTGCGCACGCGCATGGCGCTCCCATAAAGCCGTGGTGGACAACGCTGCCCCCGACGTCGCCAGAAACTCCAAGACCCAAACTAAGCCCAGCTCATTCCAGGCGGAAAACGAGGTTGTTCCTCTTCGTCTCCCAAATCGAGGGGCATCCGGCCCTCCCTTTCCCTCACATACAGAGAACGATTCTTACCTTTTCCGTAAAGCTGAAGGGAACCTATGGAAAACTCAGCCTATTGATTCCCTTCAAATTAGGCGGGTTCCACCCAACTTTTTCCCCAAATCTGAATGGCATTCAGCTTATCTCGTCCCAAACAGAGGAGGATAATCTCCACTTTTCATTCAAGCTGAGGGGAACCCATCCCATTTCTTCCCCAAAACTGAGGGGAACATGTTCTACCTGCCTCCTCAAGCTGACTCATGCTATTCTTTTCACAGAAAACTGAAGGGCATCCGTCGCTCTTCTTCCCACAACTAAAGGGAACTGATCCCACCTCTTCCTTCAAACTGGGTGAAAGCTATTCTCACTTTTTGCCCCAACCTGAAAGGGACCCTTTTCACTGCTTTCCCCAAATGAGGGAAACATCCACCCATCAAACCGAAGGAATTAGGGCTATCTTGCCTCTAAACTGAGGGAGACCGGGCCGACCACTAACTGAAGAAACCTTCGGGCCCCCCCCCCAACACTCCCTCAAAGAAAACGCAGCCTCCCCTACCCAAGCTCAAAAGAAAGCCTCCCCGCGGGGGAGGAGGGGCGCGAGCTCGGGTTTTCCCGCCCTCCTAGCCAGTGAACTAACGGGATTCCCACTGGGCCCTCTGAGTGGCTGGCGCAAGCCCCGCCTCCGGCAGTGGTTACCCCCACGCGCGCATTCGGGGACTGATCTTGGCTCCACCCCCTTCCTCGGCCACGCCCCCGTCTAGCTCCGCCCCTCCGCCGCGTCCGGCCCGGCCCGGCCCAAACAGCAGAGCTTCGGTATAGTTGAGTAGAAGCTGCAGCCGGGCCGGGACCTGGAGGCGCGCGGCGCAAGCCGGTGGCAGAGCCATGGCGGGCGAGGAAGACCGCGGGGACGGGGAGCCGGTATCAGTAGTGACCGTGAGAGTGCAGTACCTGGAAGACACCGACCCCTTCGCGTGTGCCAACTTCCCGGAACCGCGTCGGGCCCCCACCTGCAGCCTGGACGGGGCGCTGCCCCTGGGTGCACAGATTCCCGCGCTGCACCGCCTGCTGGGGGCGCCGCTCAAGGTGAGAGGGGCTGGAGAAAGGTTGGGGCGATCGGGGGTTCAGGGTGGCACCATAAAAGCCGGTGGGGGTACCCCTTGGGGAGAGGCTGGAGTGGGTGCTTTGCTCTCCTGCGGAAAAGTCTTGGGCTGGGGTCTCAGGGTCCACGCGGCCTCGCCAGTAGGGGGCCCCTCCCAAGTTGAAGGGAAACTGAAGTGGGGTGATAGGAGCTTGTGGTCTGCGCCACCCTGGCTGCCCCTCGAAGTGAGGCCCACCTGGGGAGGTGCTCGGGGCCACTCGCTGCCCGTCTGCCAGGGTGGCTGCCTTGGGCAGGGTGACCGGAGCTATTCGGGCTGTAGCGGACCCTGGAGGCGGAGCTGAGGAGGGACCAGCTTCCACCTGCTTCAGGTGAGCTGAGGGCGGGACCACGAGGAGGGGCGGGTCCGGGGCGGGCCACTAGAGGTGGCAAAGGCTTCCAGCGGTGTCTGGAAGCTAGATTGGGTCCTGCCGGATACTCTGGCCCCTGCAGGTGGGGGCTCGGCCGGGCAGTGCCGGCTGAGGAGACTTCACGGGGTGAGGGGAGTCCCGGGAAGCGGCCTGGCCCGGGATACGCCGAGCGCAGGAGGCTGCACGAGTGGAAAAGCCCTTTGAGTCACCGCCCCCACCACCCTGTACACCCGCCGCCCGTCGGCCCGCGCCTGGAAGTGAGAGGAAGGGCCCGGCTAATTTTAAACTGCCGGTCTGCCCTAGTTTGCCGCCGCCCGAAGCAGACTTGTGCACAGTGCGGTAAAAGGCCCTTTTCCAGATGGCCGGCCTTACCTTCTCTTTCCTCCCGCTCGCCGCCCTCAGCCCCCCACAAGCAGCCCTTTCCGGCGCGCTGTTTCCGGGCCAGTACTCTGAGAGGCGCACTGCCACGCACCCCCCACCCCCGGGGCTCCCCGCCAGCCAGTAGGCTTCTAGTGGTGGGGATAAGGAGAGAGAGTTGCGGGGGGTGCCCGCCCCTGTTCCCAACCTCAGCTGGGCGCCGAGTTGCGCAAACTTGCCCCCTGGGCCCGGGGTCTCCCCTGGAATGTGCCCCGGGCGCCAGGCCCCCAGCCTGCATTCCTCGCACTGCAGCCAGCCCCGCCTCCGAGCCCTGGCGGGAGGGGTGGTGAGACTATTGGCCTGGGGAGTGGCGCGTGTCCGGGCAGAACCCTGGCTTCAAGGCCATGGCTGGAAGCCTGCAGCACAACTGCTCACCTCCAGAGTTTTGATGCAGCCCCCGCTTGTCCTATCCTATTCAGAGGGGCACACAGAAGTGGGCCTGGAGGAAGCGGATGCAACTGGAGGTCACCTCCCATTCAGGATGGGGGCCGGGAGAAACGAATGTTGAACTGAGGCGGATTCCCGCTTCCAGCTTCCTGGAACTCCTGGTCCTGAAGTAAGGCTGGAGCACTAGAGAGGAGATAGTATTCCTCCCATCCTGCCACTCTAGGACTGGACCTAGGTTTTATACCCCTCTTCACAATTGGGGGCAGGCCTGGGAGATCAGCTGCAGGAAAGAGGCTGAGAACCATCTCCTCTCCCCCTCATTTAAGGACCCATCCCTACCCCACCCCACCCCACCAGGTACTCTGCTCTCTGTTCTCTGCTCTCTAGCTGAGAATGCTACTGAGCTCCGGTGGAGAATGTAACTTTCCCACCCCTAACTCAGTCCTTCCTGGTCTCCTCCTTGTCATGTTCTCCCACCTGGAGTACTGCAGGACTGCCTCCCCTCCCCCACAGGGATATGGGAGCAGGGCACACTAGGTTACCACAGTCCTTGGAGCCAGGACTCCTTGGGGCTGGCAGCTCTGCCAGGAATGGTCAGATGCACTGTGATGTGCTCTTCCCAAATATAAACTGTGACCACAGCCCCAGAATAGAAGGCTGGAGGAAGAGGGGCTGAGAATAGGGTAGGGACATCAGAGAACAGAGGGAGGGGGAGCAGGGCCCCTCCTTGCAGGAAATGTCAACAGCTGGTTCCTCCCCTAGTCCTATAAGTGGGTGCCCCAGAGACACACATGACTCAGGCCTGCCTCGCTAGCCCTCTAGAGGGGAGAGATGGCCCAGAAATCCAGACATCCCTATCCCAAGCTGTAGGGCAGAAGAGGAAGGGGTTCTCTACTCACTGTTTCATCCTATGCACAGCTGTCAAGCAGGGGACAGGACACAGCCAGTGGCCTCTGCCCTCCTTCTCTGGGCACTGGCCCCCATCATCCATACAGACCCTGCCCCCTCCTTGGGGAGGTACAGAGGCCAGCCTACTTTCTTGCTGGGGCTCCACCCACATAACCCTTTGGGTTGGGCTGGGCCTAGCCCCTAGAGTTCCCCTGGGGGCTTCCATTTTAAAGAGCTTTCAGGTCTGAGAAAGCCTTGCTCATTTCCTCCATGTCTAGGAGGAAGCTCCTGGCCACAGCATGTGACTCATCTCCTGGCCCTGCTTGGTTGGGGGGAGCCTGGCAGTGCCATGGGCCAAGCCTAGTGTCCCTAGAGGAACTCAGGAGTATCTTCCTCCCCTCTATGCAAGGGGCTTTCCCAGCCCGGGGACCTGCCCTTGCCCCAGAGGAGAATGTGTCCCTCTCTCCCCCATCTCATCTCCTAATCTAGAGCTACCCAGTTCCACCCTCCCTTCTGGGAAGTGCCTCAGGAGCTTCTCCCTGAGATCCAAAAGCCCTGTCTTGTCTGGGATAGCAGTGACTTCTCCCTAGGCTCCAGGCAGAGGGACCTGGGGTGCTGCTCTAACCCTACTGCACAGACCAGAGGAGCCCCTTCCTCCTGGCAGAGGGATAGCCCTAGAAACCTGGTTATTACTAGCAACCTTGTTTCCCCAGCTGGGGCTAAAAATCAGAGTAGGGCAGGGGTGACACTGTCCTAGAATGTTTCCCCAACACTCTCTAGCCTCTGTTTGCACCTTAGGAGCTCCTGTGGCAAGGGGGCTTAAGGGTGAACCTGACCTGTTGGGATAGGAGCCAACTGAAGGGGTCCCCAAGGATTCTTAAAGGGACAATGGGGTTCTCTGATGATGAACTAAGCTCATTAGCTCCTCCCTATGGGAGTCTCTTTGGGAGACTGTAGAAGATTGGAAATTGGACATAAATTGCAGCCTCCTCCCAGCCTTCCCTGGGGCCAGCTTCTCTGCTAGTCATTCTGGGTTAGAATGGCTGAGCTGCAGCTTGGTGAGGGACCCTAGGACCTACGTCCTGGCAGAGGTAGGCATTATTACCTTAGCATGTACGGGAAGTGGGGTTGGGGGTTGTGTTCTTTCTCATTCCCTTGCTGGAACTGGGAGGACCAGTTTGGGGTATTTGCTGAGTCCAGAAAGCTGAGAGTTGGTTTCCAGCTCCTGGCAGTACTGTAGGCCCCAGGCCTCACTCCACCTCCCCTCCAGGGTTCCCTGGAGCACTTCCAAGGCCCATCCACCTAAGATCTGGGTCAGTTAGCTCTGGTTCTGTTCTTGGCTTTATAGCCTGGGGCAATTCACTGAATTTCTGATTCTTGGTTTCCTCACCTGTAAAGGGATTATCAAATGAAATAGGCAGTTCTGAGCCTGGCCGAGAGCAGGCATAACAAATGTGGATTTCCCTCCCCAAGGCCTATCCATGTCATCTCATCCTGGAAGTTGCAGTCTAGTTGGAGACCCATGATAACAGGCAAGGAGGGTCTTCAGAACAAAGGGTCCTGTGTTTATAGGAAAGGAGACAAAAGAGGCAGTTAAACAATTTTATAAAACAAAAATCCTTCAGCATGTAATTCTGTGTATTTTCCATCTTCCTTGTATCCTGCCCCTGACATGTTCATTCTCACCTGATTACACTGCTATAAAAAATATTGGGGAGTAGACACCATGACCCCCTAAGCTTGACCCTACATATAAAACCGTAAGTAACCGGTTGGTTTGGGGCTGCCAGAAAAGCCTGACCCTGAAGAGTCGAGAGAAAAGTGGGCCAGAGGCTGAAGCGAAGGATGCCAAAGTGAGGGACAGCCTGGGAAGAGTGGGGGGAGACAGACCAGAGAAGTGAGGAAGACAAGAGCTGGGAAGCAGTTGAGGACATGGGCCCATACTATGTGCTGGCCCTAGGCACTGTCAGCAGGGTGCCAGGGTTTGAGCTTACTCAGGCCTGGCCCAGGCCCAGGGTGTGAGAAACAAGGCCCAGAGGTTTGGCTCTGAGAATGGCGACCCCAGGAAGGATCCAGGAGTGTGAGGGACAAGCACCATCCTGCCGGCAGGAAGTCTCCCTCCCTACCCCGTGCTGCTTTCATGACCCTAGCCTACCCGCCTCCGCCCTGACCTCTACCCAGGACAGACAGCTGGGGGTGGGGGGACACTGTCCTGAAGGCATTGAATTGACTGTTACCCCTGGACCTCCTACCCAGAAACGGGTCCCTGACAGGATTGGACAGGTGAAGTGGTTAGAGGGGCCACTGCCACCACCATGGAGGGAGAGGGTTAAACTTGCTCAGCTGAGGAGGCTAGGAAAGTGGACCATTTTGCCTTCAGACCCTGCCCAAATGGACGTAGGCACCTGGGTATCCTAAAAGGAGAGGGCTGTTCTCCGCCTGCTTGGGACTGAGCATGCAAGTGGTCACGCTGGAAGGGAGGACAGTCTGGGGGGCCTGGCCCTTCTGTGGCTGTGCTGCTTTGGCCTGTGTCAGCCGGTGAGCACAGACCTGGCCACGTCCCTAGGTGTGTAAGCAGTTACCAGGTGCAATACAAGCACCCCTCCTGTGTTTACCTTTACAGCATTCCGCCACTTCCCTTTCTTAGCACCCATGGAAGTTGTGATTCGATATTTATTTGTGAGCTTTTTCTGAGCCAAGCCTGTCTGTCTCTCCCACTGGGCTGGAAGGAAGAGACGGCACAGACAGCGTCTGGTTTCTGCTATGTCCTCTGCACCTAAAACCAGCCTGGTTTGTGAATGTTCGGATGAATGAGCTGTTCTTTATGTGTGTGATATGGGGGGATCCCTGAGGAGGGTTGTGTCTCTGGAGGACGTTTGCTCCTCTAGCGTCCCAGAATCCTTCAGTCTAAAGTGGAGGGAGATGTGGCTGTGCCTGGATGGGGGTGGGGTGGATAGGCTGCTGAGTCACTGTGTGGGAAGAGGGACCAGGAGGAACGTGGGGCTGCCCCCAGTTGAGCTGACCCTGGATGAGATACCCCAGCCCTAAGGCCTTGCCGCCCCCTCTCAGGCCTGTTCCAGTAGGCCCTGGAGAAGATGACTGTGCTCCCAGGGAGGGGTGAGGGGCCAGGCTCGCTAAGGCACCCAAGAGAGGGCAGGCAGCCAGGCAGGAAGTGGGACAGAACAGGCTGGAGTGTTTGTCCTATGTCCCATGTCCCAGGCAGCGGGGGGGCCACCAAAGGGCCCACAGGCTGAACTGCCAGGAAGGAACCAGGTCAGGCTCTGAGGCATGAGCAGGGGTGCTAAACAGAGGCAAGGGCAGGAGCTAGACTTTCCATCCCCCAGGGAACCCAGGGCAGCTGGAAGCCCCTGGGCTGGGTCCAGAGCAGGGCAGGGCTGACCAAAGAGCAGGACAAATGTTGGGGTTGACTTGCCCAGTAAGATGTAGACTGGAAGACCCCTGGCCTCTCCAGAGGTGGCCTCTCTCTTGGCCCAGGTATTACCTCAAGGGCCAAAGCCACTCAAGTTGAGGGGACTTTGCTGAGCTCACATGCCCGCACTGTGCTATGGGGGAGGTGTCCCGAAGAGTCAGAGTGCTGCCATCAGACTCATTGGAGTCACCTCACTCAGGCCCTCTCTAGAGGTACTTCTTAAGGGGCCAAGTGCCATGCTTGGTACGGGAGTGTGGGGAGGACAGACTGGCTCAGGCAGGAGGGAAACATGGGGAGTGGACACATGGATGGAACACATACCTTCCTGTTACAAATGCAGGTTTTGGGGCCCTACTGTAGATGACTGGGACCCTAAAATCTGAGTTTTTGTTTTTTTGAGACAGAATGTCTCTCTGTTGCCCTGGGTAGAGTGCAGTGGCATCATCCTAGCTCACTGCAACCTCAAACTCCTGGGCTCAAGCGATCCTCCTGCCTCAGCCTCCTGAGTAGCTGAGACTACAGGCATGCACCACCACGCCCAGCTAATTTTTCTATTTTTAGTATAGCCAGAGTCTCTGGGTCTCGCTCTTGCTCAGGCTGGTCTCAAACTCCTGAGCTCAAGTGATCCTCCCACCTTGGCCTACCAGAGTGCTAGGATTACAGGTGTGAGCCACCATGCCTGGCCTAAAATATGGCTTTTAATAGGCCCCTTGGGGACCTCTGAGCTCCAACTAGGACCATTATAATTATAGCTCCCTTGGGGTAAGGGCAAAGACCTCCAGAGGCCTGGAGGGACTGGGGAGTCTTCAGAACAGTACCCATTCTTCACTGTCTTAGGAGTATTTCCTTTCTGGGTTTTAACGCTCTGTGGCTGCAGCTTATTAGCCCACGGGGGTATGAGCTTCCTCGAAGGCAGGAACTTCCTCCCACCTTCTCTCCATTCCCCTTGCTCATTTGTGTTCCTTAGCTCAACAATTGTTTAGTGAGCACTTACTGGGTGCCAGGTGCTGTGCTATAGCAGGGAACAAGGCAGATAGGGCACCTGGAGCCAGAGAACACAGTGGGGAAGGAGACTGGTTAGTGTCTAGGATATTCTAATGTGTGGAAGGTCTCAGAGCTGTTCCCTTTGCCCCCAGCTGGAGGACTGTGCCCTGCAAGTGTCTCCCTCTGGATACTACCTGGACCCTGAGCTGTCCCTGGAAGAGCAGCGGGAGATGCTGGAAGGCTTCTATGAAGAGATAAGGTCAGAGCTGATGGGGCCAAGGAGGCAAGGCTGGCTCCAACACTTGCCCCCCCACAGGGGCTGGCTTAGGTGTCAGCAGCTGAGACACTTGATATCTAGCCTGGGCCATGGGTCACCTTCTGGCCCAGCGAACTGTTCCAGGGGAATCTCAAAGCCTGGCCAGTGTTACCTGCTGTCCAGGATGGGAGCGAAGGGCTTTTCCACATACCTGAGATACCTGTGTTTGCACCAACCCTCCTGTCTGGCCAACCCTTGGACCCTTAGAGGAACAGCTGGGGAGGAAGGAGCTAGGCCAAGGTTGGCATGTGGAGGTCTTTGGCCTTGGCTTTGGAGGAGGGATGCTGAGGAATGAGCTGCTGATTAGGCTCCTTGATTCTAGCAAAGGGCGGAAGCCCACGCTGATCCTGCGGACCCAGCTCTCTGTGAGGGTCAACGCCATCTTGGGTGAGTGTGTGAGGGCATCAGTGTCCAGCAGCCCCCTTCTCCCTACCCGCTAGCCCAGTTGGCACAGTTTCTTTCAGGCCTGTGCCAGACAGTGGGCAGAGCAGATCAGAGACTGGATGTACCCCTTCCCCTCCCTGTCCCGACCTCTCCTTCCAGGGCCAGGGCTGATGCCACAGCTAGACCACAATAGGGGGTGCCCAAAGTCAGGGATTGAGAATGCTAGAATATTCTTTGGTGGAGGACTGTTGCTCTGTCCTATGGAGGAAGACAGTGTGTCTGTGTCTCCTTGAGAGTTTCGTACCTATCTACCACTTGCAGAAAAGTTGTATGGCTCCAGTGGCCCTGAGCTCCGCCGCTCCCTTTTCTCATTGAAGCAGATCTTCCAGGTGAGACCCAGAGGTGGGCTGGGGGTGGGTATCCAGCCCACACCTCCCTAAACTCCCCCATGGTATCCCCAGGAGGACAAGGACCTGGTGCCTGAATTTGTACACTCAGAGGGGCTGAGTTGCCTGATCCGTGTGGGTGCTGCTGCTGACCACAACTACCAGAGCTACATCCTTCGAGGTCAGCCCCAGCCTTCCCCCATGACCTCTGCCCCAGTGATCCTCACTGACTTTTTCTCATCCCTGTCTTCCCAGCACTGGGCCAGCTGATGCTTTTTGTGGATGGGATGCTGGGGGTGGTGGCCCACAGTGAGACAGTGCAGTGGCTGTACACACTGTGTGCCAGCCTGGTAAGTGGCCTTCCACCCAGCCATGCATGCTTTTCCCATTGCTTTTCTCTGGGCCTCAGTCTCCTCTTCTGCAAAGTGGGCTGGAATGGAGTGAGTCTGAGGCCCCTCTAAGTCTGGAAGGCACTTGAGTACCTCAGCCTGGAGCCAGGGTCTTTCTGCCTAGACCCTATTCTCTGGGTCCAGCCCCAAGAGCCCTTCTCCTCCCCAGCAGGAGCTGGCACAGGTCTGGCTCAAGCCCCTCTCATATGTGGTAACCTCTCCCTCCAGTCCCGCTTGGTTGTGAAGACGGCCCTGAAGCTGCTGCTGGTGTTTGTGGAATACTCTGAGAGCAATGCACCGCTGTTCATCCGTGCAGTCAACTCTGTGGCCAGCACCAGTGGTCAGAGACTGTCCCTCCCTCCCTCCCCAACCCATCTAATCTCTCTCTCCTACCTGTCCCCCCATGACTGCTCCACTTTCTGTGTGACAGGTGCTCTTCCCTGGGCCAATCTGGTGTCCATCCTGGAGGAGAAGAATGGTGCCGACCCAGAGTTGTTGGTGTATGCTGTCACCCTCATAAACAAGGTGTGGGAGAGGACCAGGTGCCAACTCTGGGCCCCTTGGACTCCTGACCTCTGGTCTCCATCAGCCTCAGACTTGCTTCCCTATCCCCACCCTCCAGACACTGGCGGCACTCCCGGACCAGGACTCCTTCTATGACGTGACCGATGCGCTGGAGCAGCAGGGCATGGAAGCACTGGTCCAGCGCCACTTGGGCACCGCAGGCACTGATGTAGACCTGCGCACGCAGCTTGTGCTCTATGAGGTGAGCCTGTCACCAGGCTCTGAGTGGGATTGGGGTGAGGGGAGAGAGAGGTGCAGTTCCCCACCACCCCACCCCACCTATGTGGGCCTCGACTACTTGTTCACGTCTCGGCCCACCTCTTTTAGAATGCCCTGAAGTTGGAGGATGGAGACATCGAGGAGACTGCAGCCATGGGTGGGCGGCGGGAGCGACGAAAGCCTTCTTCAGAGGAGGGCAAAAGGAGCCGCAGATCTCTGGAAGGCGGGGGCTGTCCAGTGCGCACCCTGGAACCTGGGTAAGAGCCTCGGTGGATGGGGTGGGGTGGATCTGCCAGGCCTGACCCTGTGTGCAGATAGGCCCTGCCGGCCCCGCCCCGCCGACGGGTCCCACCTCCTCCATTGGCCCTGCCCTGTTGACAGATCCCGCCTCCAGCCCCACCCCACTGATGGGCCCCACCTCCTCCATTGGTCCTGCCCCCACACCCCCACTGACAGGCCCCGCCTCCAGCCCCACAGGCCCCACCTCCTCCACCGGCCCTGCCCTGCTGACAGGCCCCACCTCCAGCCCTGTGTGCTCTCCCTCTGGCCTCAGCACTTCGGTGAACCTCTTTCCTACCATCTCTGTGGCATCCTCAGCTGACAACTCCTGTGAGAGGAGCATCTACAAGTAAGTAGGGAGATAGAGGCCACTTGGGAGTCCTTTCTCCAACTGTCCCTCCACTTTGCGCCCCTCCACGGGCCCTTAGCCTCCTCTGCCCAAACGCGTGCTTTCTCTCTCTCTCTTTCCAGACTTCACCAAACTGCTCCCGTTTGGTAAGTGACCGCTGGGACATGGGGTCGGCTCTTACTGGACCTCCTCCTCCTGCGGCTTCTCTTTTATCTCCTTCAGACACTCCGCTCGTCTTTGCCTCTTGTCATCTGTCTACCCCCTTTCTGTCTTTCTGTTTCTGTCACTCTCTTGTTCTGCTCTTTGTCTTTTTTTTTCAGCTGATGAAATGACCACAGAAGTCTTTGTCTCCTACTGCACCCTGTCCTACTTCCTGTCAGTCTCTCCCCTCCATTTCCCTTGTGTCATGTCTCCCCCACCCCCTCCTCTTCCCACCGTGGCTGGGAAGGAACCCCTAATGTCACTGCCCAGCTCTGTGTGGGTGTGAGCAAGTGGGCCTGGGGTGGAGCTGGCACCACAGTTACCATCTCTTCCTCTCATCCCCCTACCCAGGGCCCCTGAGAGCCCACCTGTCCCCCAGTCCCCTACTGGGCAGGCCAGGCTGGAGTAAGTACAGAGGCCAGCCTGCAGGCCTGCCATGTGCTTAGGGCTTCAGCATTGCTTCCCCGGCAGGGGTTCGACATGCCCAGTGCAGCCAGAGCTAGGGGATTCTCAGGCCCATCCTCTCAAAAGAAGCCTCATAAGAAGACTTATGTCTTCTTGGTAACCCCAGGACTAAGCCCTGGGAAGTGCTTCACCAGGGTCATAGTGGTCCCTTGTTCGATAGTGACATATTAACAGACCAGAGATGGGGATGTAGATGCCCAACCTGGGGCCCATTCTTCCATGTCCTCAGCTCAGGAATGGGGCAGGGAGGATCTAGGGTGCCGTGTGGTGTGGGGTGGAGGACGACCTAAGGCTGAGGGAAGGGCAGGGACTGACAGCCGACAGAGGCTGGAGGGGCCAGAAAAGAAACACTGGATCACATTCATTATTTCAACATAAACTGAGGGCCAGGCCCTTTTCTAGGCATAGGCTGTAGCTCTCAGAAGCTGCCAGACATGCTAAGGGAGGGAGAGCTGATGTGCTCATTGGGATAGCTGTCCCTTTCCCCTGGTCTAAAGGTCCTTATCTAGAATCAGGACAGTGGACATGAACAGCAACAAGGTTGCAAGTTGGATGTTAAGTAGAGCTTCTCCCTGTATTTTCATCTGAGAATGCTGGGTTGGTAGTAACCCTCTCCAGATGTGGAGGACTGAACAGGGGCTGGCCTTGGGGGGCAGGTTCTGGGTCTGCTCAGCGCATGGACTGTTTGTTCCCTGTGTGTCTGTGTGAGCCTGCAGTTTGGGGCAGTGTCCAGGGGCTCAGCAAGGCATGTACACCTGGGCTGGGTTATGTTAGACACCATCACTGACAAGTACCTGCCCTCAGAGCCCGGTTCCTGGAGAATGTGGCAGCAGCAGAAACAGAGAAGCAGGCTGCACTGGCCCAGGGCCGGGCAGAGACACTGGCTGAGGCCATGCCTGATGAGGCTGATGGACACCCAGGTGAGTAGGTGGGTGGGCAGAATCCACCCCTGCTGCTCTGTTGCCCCACCAAGGGCATGACACTGATAGCTTCTTCCCTTTTTCTAGACATCCGGGAAATGTGGGACTCCCCAGAGACAGCCCCTGCACCCAGAATACCTCAGAGCCCTGTCCCCCGAGTCCTGCTCCGGGCCCAGCGAAGCCTTGAGCCAGAGCCCAAGGAGCCACTGACACCACTAAGCCCCAAGGCTGAGCCCATTCGGGAGATCCCTTCCCGTGTACCCAGGCTCTGCATTGGGGACCTGGACTTCTCAGATCTGGGGGAAGATGAAGACCAGGATGTGCTGAACATGGAGTCTGTGGAAGCCGTGGAAGGGGTCCCACCCCCACCACACACACTGCCCCTGCTCTCTGGAGGCCCCCCACCTCCACCTCCCCCACCTCCCCCACCCATCAAGGGCCCCTTCCCACCACCTCCACCCCTGGCTGCCCCTCTTCCCCCCTCAGCAACTGATGGCCCAGCCCTCCCCACCAAGAGAAAAACAGTAAAACTCTTCTGGCGTGAACTAAAGCTGGCTGGGGGCTGTGGAGGCTCTGGAAGCCGCTTTGGGCCATGCCCCACCCTGTGGGCCTCACTGGAGCCTGTCTCAGTGGACACAGCCCGGCTGGAACACCTGTTTGAGTCCCGTGCCAAGGATGTGCTGCCCTCCAAGGTAAATGCACTGATCTTCCAGGTAGCCCCAGTGGAGGTGGAGGGAATCATAGCTCAAGGGTCTGAGCTGTTGGAGCTTGTCATTCATTTCCCACCTGGGGAAACTGAGGCAAAGAAAGGCGTAGGGACTTGTCTGAGGTCTCCTAACAAGGAATCAGCAGGGCCTTAACTAGAATCTAATTTCATCCCAATGCCTTTCACATCCCAGATTCGTGGGACCATTGGCCATTTAGAGGACCTTGGGTGCCCTCGTAGATTGTTGCCCAGTTAGTCACGCTGCTCTTCCCCCAACCTTGCAGAAAGCTGGCGAGGGCCGCCGGACAATGACCACAGTGCTGGACCCCAAACGCAGCAATGCCATAAACATTGGCTTGACAACATTACCCCCTGTGCATGTCATTAAGGCTGCCCTGCTCAACTTTGATGAGTTTGCTGTCAGCAAGGATGGCATTGAGGTAGGGATACCCATCTATGCATGTAGGAGGGAAGGGGGAGGTCTGGCCCTTTACTTTGGTCAGTAGTGTTTCCTGTGTTTGGCATGGGCTTGGCATTTCTGCAGGGCAATCCCTAGACCCTGGGCTCCTCTAGTTGATGTGGGGCGGGGGGGTGGTCAAGACCAATGCCTGAGGCCTCAGGCCTGCACTGAGGGTCCCACGTTGGGTGGTGGCTGCATCCTCAGAAGCTACTGACCATGATGCCCACGGAGGAGGAGCGGCAGAAGATCGAGGAAGCCCAGCTGGCCAACCCTGACATACCCCTGGGCCCAGCCGAGAACTTCCTGATGACTCTTGCCTCCATTGGGGGCCTGGCCGCCCGCCTACAACTCTGGGCCTTCAAGCTGGACTATGACAGCATGGAGAGGGTACCTGGGTCATGGAGTGGGACAGGCAGTGGGGACTGGTGAGCATGATGACCATGTAGTCTGAGAGTCCCTTGTCCCCCACACCAGGAAATTGCTGAGCCACTGTTTGACCTGAAAGTGGGCATGGAACAGCTGGTACAGAATGCCACCTTCCGCTGTATCCTGGCTACCCTGCTAGCTGTGGGCAACTTCCTCAATGGCTCCCAGGTGAGTGAGAGCTCATTAGGACTGGGAGTCAGGGCTCTGGAGCCAGCTCCAGGTGAGGCTCAGACGAGGTCCTTTCAGAGCAGTGGCTTTGAGCTGAGCTACCTGGAGAAGGTGTCAGAGGTGAAGGACACGGTGCGTCGGCAGTCGCTGTTGCACCATCTCTGCTCGCTGGTGCTCCAGACCCAGCCTGATTCTTCCGACCTCTACTCAGAAATCCCTGCCCTGACCCGCTGTGCCAAGGTAAGCAGCCACCAGAGATTCAACTGAGACTGGTCAGGGTACAAGGGAGCGCTGCTTCCTGGGCCTTGCTGCTCCCACTTCTCCTGATTTGGGTGGCTCCACCAGCTCAGGCTACAGGTGTGTGAGCAATGTCCTCTGCCAGAAACACTCTTTCCTCTATTGGCCTGGCCACACCTACCCAGTCTTTGGGTTTCAGTTTAGCTGCCACTTCCTCCAAGAAACCTTCTCTGTCCCCCATGGGATCAAATGGACTTGTCTGTCTCTTGCATTAAACTGTGAGCTTTTGGAGAGCAGGAGCTAGGTCTCAGCTGTATGTCCCTAGGACCCAGGCTGGCCAGCCGGGCACAGAGGCAGCCTCAGTCAGTATCTTATCTATGGTGGGGACAACATGTGCACACCCTTGCTTTTCCAGGTGGACTTCGAGCAGCTGACTGAGAACCTGGGGCAGCTGGAGCGCCGGAGCCGGGCAGCTGAGGAGAGTCTTCGGGGCCTGGCCAAGCATGAGCTGGCCCCAGCCCTGCGTGCCCGCCTCACCCACTTCCTGGCCCAGTGTGCCCGCCGTGTTGCCATGCTGAGGGTAGTGCACCGCCGTGTCTGCAACAGGTAGGGGCATGGGCCGGAGAGGCAGGACTACCACCACCCTCCCTCAAACACCAAGCAGAACTCACCATCCCTTCCCACTCCGGCCTGCCTAGGTTCCATGCCTTCCTGCTCTACCTGGGCTACACCCCACAGGCAGCCCGTGAGGTGCGCATCATGCAGTTCTGCCACACGCTGCGGGAGTTTGCACTTGAGTATCGGACTTGCCGGGAACGGGTGCTGCAGCAGCAGCAGAAGCGGGCGACGTACCGTGAACGCAACAAGACCCGGGGACGCATGATCACCGAGGTAAATGCCCTTCCAAGTCTTGGTCTTGACTGCCACCCCTGTGGTTTCCTATGCTACTCCCAGCTCACCCTTCTTCTCTCTCCAGACAGAGAAGTTCTCGGGTGTGGCTGGGGAGGCCCCCAGCAACCCCTCCATCCCAGTGGCTGTGGGCAGTGGGCCAGGCCGGGGTGATGCTGACAGTCATGCCAGTATGAAGAGTCTGCTAACCAGCAAGCCTGAGGACACCACACACAGCCGCCGCAGCAGAGGTAAGACCCGCAGCCGCTGTGGGCAATGGGTTCTAGGGCCACCTTGGCCTGACCTCCCCACGTGGCCCCCTTCAGGCATGGCCCAGAGCAGCTCCCCAGTGATGCCCACAGCAGTGGGGCCCTCCACTGCATCCTCAGAAGAACCTCAAGGCTCCAGTTTACCCAGTGACACATCAGATGAGATCATGGACCTGCTGGTGCAGTCAGTGACCAAGAGCAGTCCTCGTGCCTTAGCTGCTCGGGAACGCAAGCGTTCACGTGGCAACCGCAAGTCTTGTGAGTAACCTCCACAAGCCTATTGCCCACCTTAACTCCATCAACCCCCTCTAACCCTGCTCTGTCCCTGCAGTGAGACGGACATTGAAGAGCGGGCTCGGAGATGACCTGGTGCAGGCACTGGGACTCAGCAAGGGTCCTGGCCTGGAAGTGTGAAGGTGGTGATCCCCGGAAACCTATTGGGACCCCAACCTGCAGTGCAAAAGATTATGCAGCAAGGAGGGCCCAAAGCAGAATTCTGGCCCCAAAACTCTGTGTCCAGGGGCTAGACCTTGAGCAGTATTACGTGTGTGTGTGTGTGTGTGTGTGTGTGTGTGTGTGTGCATGCGCATATGTGTGAGCTCCCTGAACTCATGGAGCAAAATAAAGTTTTCCTAGCTAATCCAACAGGCTTTTTCTTCTTTCAAGGTCCCCAGCAGGCTGGGTTTATAGCAAGAGGGAAACCCCATAGGACTAGCTCTTCCTGCCCTGTCCCTCATCACCCACACAGCCATTAGCTACATTCTAAGCCATTTATTCAAAAACTGTATAGGATATATCCTGAAGTATAACCTATATACCTCAGACTGCTTTTGGCCCCTGGACTAGGCCCTCATTGCTCCAGGCATGGGGGCTGTGCAGCCTGATAGAGCTACCCAGGGCCAGCAGCCTGTGACCACAATGTCAATGGCTATAACCGCTTCATCTGTCGCCGCTCCTGTCGGCGCTGACGTTTCTCATTGTGCTCTGGTGCTGGGGTGCTACTGTCTGCTGTGAACCACGGGCCCAGCACATTCACCCACAGGAGGTAAAGGGCCCGGCCTGGAGCCTAGGAGAGAAAAGGTAAGTTGAAGCCAGATGGAGTGAAAGACAAGGGAGAGTTACATGCTCCTGCTTGGCAGCCCCCCAGCCCACATACCAGAAGCCAGAAGGACCAGATGTAGAGGGAGAAGCAGCTGAGCACCTGCACGATGGCTGTCAGCAGGATCACATCCTTCAGGTGCCTAAGGATAAAAGGAAGGTTGCCAAAGACAGCAGATGGGCCCCAGTTCAACTCCCTTCTACCCTTTTCAAGTTGCAGGTCACTGTGGGTCTTGGGCTATCTGGGCCCCAGCCCTGGGGCCGCTCACCTGGGCTGGCGGTGGGGGACACTCACTCTGCCATGCCCTGCTCCATGTTGAGGTCCATGCCACCATCCATCAAGGCCCCATCCTCAGAGAAGGCTGCCCGTGCCATCGAGCTCATGGAGTGGTAGCTGGCCCCATATACTGCCAGACTAAAGCCCAGGGCTATCTGCAAAGCAAGAATGGGTGGTATTCAAGGGCCATCCACTGACCCTATGCACTCATTCACTTCCCAGAATGGAGACACTTACCCAGGCCCAAAATGAGGCAGATGAGTAAAAGAAGACCAAGGTCACAAGGCAGTAAATGGCCTGCAAGCAAACACAGGATCAAGCTGGAGTCAAAAGCTACCCCTAAACCATGGGCCTCTTTCAACTGTCAGAATTGGGCCACGCTGTAGAAGGAGCCATGTTATTCTTATAGGGTTGGGAGAAGGACCCTTCTCCCTGAATCTCAAATACCCAGACTCTCCTCTGACACCCAAGTCAGCCCAGGAAAGAAGCTCTTGTGTATTTGGGGTGGGAAGGGCTCTCAAATCCAGCTGGGACTCATGCCCTCATTTCTTTTTTCTGTTTTGCTTGTACTAGTCAGTGCTTTCTCTATGCCTGGATCTTTTCTCATTTCTTTTCAATGGGGGTTCTCTTATGGAGCCTTAGCTGTCACATACCACTACTCACCAAAGAGGGTGAGCACTGTGGGATTATGAGTGGGCACAGAAGCGAGGAGGCAGGCACTTACATTGGCCCCCAGTATGATCCGCAGGTAGAACTTCAGTGTCTCTCTGTTCTCTTCAAATATCTGCTTCTTCCCTCTTGTGCCCACTTTGCCCTTGGGCTGCAGAGGGATGATGAGATGCTGTCAGAGCCTTTCTCTGCCACAGTGCTCCTCCCAACTAGGCTGGTTAGCTACAGAGTTCTATCTGCACCTTACCTAGCTAGGTCTCCGTGGTGTTCAAACCTAGCACAATCCCTCAGATATCCACCCATCCTCCAGTCCATCTTGTCTAGAGCTGATACAACCTTTCCAGCACCCTCAGCTATTATCGCCTCCTCCTAACCCTGAAACAATCCAATCCTAGGCTAATATCTCCTCTGGCTCCCCTGGTAAAGAGCAGCTTTGGGCTGACAACCCCTTTAGGGGTACACCTGAGTGGAGCTGGATGGTGCCCCTCTCTGGCTTCTGCTGGAATAGTCTAGATCTGGGCCAACGTTCAGGCCCCTCAAATCTCTGGCCTGCTCTAGTACTACTGTCTGGTACTGACGCCCACACCCCTCTGGCACTAGTTCTGGTATGATCCAGTACCGCCATCCCTTCCTGCAACCTCGCGGCTCGCTCTACTCCAGTCCAGCATTTGGATGCCGCCCCCCTCTGGCCCACGCCGCATCTCTTGATGTCCTTCCTCTGTTTTCATTCTCCAGGCCCCCGGAGCACTCGGCCGATGCGGACCCCGCCCTACCCATCCTCCTTACCGCCATGGCGCGACGCAAATACTCAGCGGGGGAAACAAGAGAGAGCGACCGAAACCGCAGTCAGTAGATACCACATAGGCAAAGCATGTACTTCCGGTGCACACCAAAGTCGTCAGGACCTGGGACGGAAGTGGGGCCTATTTCCTTCCCAAGCCCCGCCCCCAGAGCGGGCGGGACTACGCTTCCCAGAAAGCCTTGCGCGGGGGCGGAGGCGGCAGGGATGCGATGGCGGAGTCGCTGCCCCTGGAGGTGAGAGGAAGCCGTCCTCAGGCATAGCTCCGGACAGGCCCCGCCCTCGGGGTCCCGGGCTTTGGGGAGGGGCTGTCAGACAGCTAGCCCGGCCCCTCCTGCCTGGCGGAAACAACCCGCCCGGCCGATCTTGGGACCTGTAAGCTCTGGGTAACGGCCCCGCCTTTGGGCCACTCCGTCCCCTTAGCTTGGGGGACTCTCCTCTCTTTCCCCCTCGGCCCCAGAAGATGGCTATTCTGTCACCTCAGCGAGGACAGCAAGGACAGGCCCTCTGCCCCATTCCCTTCCCTTGAGATGGCCGTCCCCTCCCCCTTAGTTCTGGAAGATGTCCGCTCCATCTCATCGTCCCCGAAGGGTAACCGATCTTATCCCCATTGGTCCCTTGCGATAGTCCTTCCATTTCCTCCCCCCGAGAGAGACAGCTGCCCTCTTTCCCTGGCAGTGGGAAACAGACTGCTCCCTCTCCATCAACTCCGCGGATGGTCTCTGAGGTCCTTTAGCAAGGACAGTCCTGTTTCCCACTCCCTAGGCCCCTAGCGATGGCCGCCCCTACCTCTTTTACCTCATGGGATGTTTGCTCCTTCTCCTTAGCCAGGGAAAAGACTCCCATTGGCCTGGAAGATAACAGGTATTGTCCCTAGTGGCCTCTTAGAATGGCCTCTCCTTTTGCCCTGAGAGTTGGCAGCCCCCTCCCACTGCCCATGGGAGACAGGCCGCCCTTTCCAATCAGTCTTGTAGTGATGCTCCCTCTCCTTAGCAAAAATATACCTGCTCCCACCCCATTGAGCCCCCTGCAATAGCATCCCTTTCCCCTTTGACCCCAGAGGCTATCCACTCCATCCCTGTGGATCCCATGGATGACCAGTCATATCTCCAGTAGCCCCTTAAGATGGGGTTCATGGGATGGCCACTCCATCCTTATCGCTGCTTCCTCTGGTCCTTCTAGAAAGGCCACCCCCTTCTCAGCTTAATGAATTGTGCCCTTCCCCTGCCCCAGTGATGACAGGTTTGTTCCCCTCTCCCTTTGCTTCTTGGGTTGGCTGCTCAGCCCCAGAAGACAGGATGGCCACTACCTTAGCTCAGACAGGCTTTCCTGTCTCTCCCCAGGGAGGGGGGCTTGGTCACATCTGGTCCCCATCAGTCCTCTCTTCCCCATGCCTAGTCTCCCTGGCCCAGAAGGCTTTTTTCCCATAATTCTCCTTTCCATAATGATCTGCTTAATCTCGCTACCCGTTCCCTGAGCAAATCTTTGGTGAAAATAGAGGTAGAGGACTGGACTGTCCATCCTTAATTTAATCCAGTAAGTATCCTCCGTGCTCAGCATCTGAGAAGGGGAGAGATCAGAATAGCTGGTGAAGTCAAGCATAAGGAAGGGCATCCCAAGGAAGAGGCCCACATAGGCAAAAGGAAGTAGACATGTTGTGTTTGTAGGACAGCGAGGAGACTGGGTTGGGGAAGCTCTGGGACCATTGGATCCAGTCAGGCATGGAGGCCTGGTAGTACTGATTCCACGAGTAAAGAGCTCGTCCTAAGAGTACTGAAGGTTTACAGCAGGGGAGTGCTAAAACTGAAAACTGCTTTTGTGACAGTGTGCAGAATGGATTAGCAAGGATGAACTTGGAGGCAAGGAGGACAAATGGAAGGAATCCAGGTCTGGGGTGATAGAAATCTGAGCTACTAATGTGGTGAAGTTGCAAAGGTAGAAATATTAGTACTAGCAACCCAGAAAGCACTTATGGAACATCAACTAGCTGTGAAGCACACTGTATATATATGTATACGTGTGTGTGTGTGGGTGTGTGTGTGTGTATGTACACACATATATGTAAAATTCAATCCCCATAAGACTATGATCTAGATTTTTAAAAATGTCCCCATTTTACAGTTATGGAGGCTGAAGCTCAGAGAGATCAAGTACCTTGCCTGAGGTCACACAGCCAGGAAGCAGTGAAGCTGGGGTTTGAATAAGTGTAGGTTAGCCTGGCCTAAAGTCTGTGCTTTACGTGTGTATCTGGGACCAAGGGATAGAAGAGCATGAATATAGTCCAAAGTGTTATCAGGTGGGGTGCACTGTTGGCATTGGGAGGGAAAGTTGGGAGGAGGGGCTGTTTTGGATTGATGGCAGAATATGAGTTTTAGTTGAGATTAAGGTTGTGGTTAAACATTTGGATGAAGGATCCGGTGGACAATTGGTAATACTGGACTAGAAATTGGATAACAGGACAATATAGGGATATTGAATTGTTGGTTATTCCTGTATTGGTAAACAGAAAATCAAAAGACCCCAGGTTTGAGCCCTGAGACCCACAGAAGAATCCAGAAACCAGGCAATTGGGGTGGTGGGTGAAGCCTTAGAAAACAGTGTCACAGGACTCAGAAGGGAAGATTCCAGAAGAAAAGAATAGTTAATATAAAATCTTGCTAGGCCTCACAGGCAACTCCTTTCCCAAGCCCCTTTAGGGCCTCCAACCTTACCACCCCAGACTCACAGGGCATAGGTGGAGGGCGGACCTGAGCCTGCCAGGCTGGGTCTTGCTGGAATCATATCTTAACAGCCAGCTGAGAAGGTGAGTTGGCAGTGAAGATGGGAAAAGACCAGGGTCCTAGAGCTTGACCTGTGAGGGCAGGAGGAAGAGATGTGACTTCCTGAGGATCAGAGGAGGAGCACCTGGCTTGCCGTGTTCTAGATCCTGTGCAAGACGCTTTGTTGTGTTATTTAGTACTTGCAATGATCTATTTTAATCTGACTACAAATGCCATTTACAGATAAGGAAAACAAGGCTCCCAGAGGTCAGTTGACAGAGTAGGGATTTAAACTAGATTTATCTGGCCTCAGTGTTTAGGCTCTTTCTGCCAAACTTGGCAGGAAGTTTGATTCTTATCAGTTGGTACAAGCTTGTACCCAGACAGGGCTCAGGAAAGGTTTGTTCACAGTAAAGATACCTGAATGCTGGAGAGGGGAAGGGAATGCTTCGTGAAGCTTCAGATCCAAGATAAACTAGAAGCCAGTGCTCTGATGCCCTCAGGCCCACAGTGCTATCAGCTGTAGTCAGTTCCAAAAGTGCCCCACCTCTAATAGCCCTCAATGCCCTGTCTTTTTCCTGCAGATGCTCACATATATTCTGAGCTTCCTGCCTCTGT
Organism: Propithecus coquereli; assembly: GCF_000956105.1. Lineage (NCBI taxonomy): Eukaryota > Metazoa > Chordata > Mammalia > Primates > Indriidae > Propithecus > Propithecus coquereli. The sequence goes on along the minus strand of NW_012152729.1, from coordinate 4,105,031 downwards.
CAGATCAGAAAGAGGCCTCCCTTGTGAGTCGGGCTTGGTACTGTGCAGCCCAGAATGCCCTTCGAGAGGTAAGGTGCCCATCCTCACCTGGCCCATCCTCAGTTGTTTCTTACCAGCTTGCTCATGGCCCTGCTCGTATATCACCCATCCATCCATCCATTCATTCATACATACTCATACTTACTAAGCTCTGGGTACAATGCTGGGGCTATACAGATGAATACGACATAGCCCCCTAAAGAGCTCCCAGTCCAGTGAAGGAGAAAGACAAGTAATGTGAATGATCATGATGCTGTATGCTCAGTTTTGTGACACTGGAATGAAAGGGTGCAATGGGAACAGAGGAAGCACATCCAAAGGAGACCGGCAGCATCAGGGAAGGCTTCCTGAAGGAAAAGGATGAGGATGAAGGTTGGGCTTCCAGGACTGGTAACAGCACAAGTGAAGGTACCACGGTTGTGGAATAGTTCTGGAAATGACCGCACAAGTTCCATATGACTGGAACCGAGAAGTGTGCAGGAGAAATGTGGTGGACTGTGAGGTCAGATTGGGTCAGACTACAAACCAACAGTTGTGCCAGGCGGCAGAGCTTGGGCTTTTCTCCCGATGACCATGATGGAGCCTGTTAAGGCAAGTAGTTGACACACTGTGATTTGTGTCTTAGAACACCACAGTGCAGAGTGGGCTGGAGAGGGCAAGACTGAGCAAAGGGAGGCAGCCCAGCTGGGAGGTGAATGCAGACATCTGTGCTAGTTCGAAAGGCAAGCAATGACAGCTCGTTGTTTTAATTTTGGATTTCTTTGATTATTAGTGAGGTCGAACAGTTTTTCTCATTAGCTGACCCTTTGTTTTTCCCACTTTTGTTTATTCATGGTCTTTATCTATTTAACTATTAGGGTCTTAATATTTTTCTTATACATTTGTATGAACTTTTTATACATTAAAGAGATCAATCCTTTTTATATTTATTGAAATATATTCCTAGGATGTCTGCCTTTTAATTTGATTTGTAGATATGTGCTTTTATTTGTGAGATACAGAAGTTAAATCTCTGTGTTATTGATTCTGCACTTCCTTTTTTATTTCTTCTATAGTTTTTTAAATGTAAAGATCCCTTGCCCCTTCAGAGATTTGATAGACATACACTCATATTTTTCTTCTGCTTTTTAAAAATAGACTTTATTATTTAGAGCAGTTTTAGGTTCACAGCAGAATTTTTTCTTCTGTTTTATGGTTCGAATGTTTGTATTAATGTTTTTATTGGTGAAATTTATTTTGATTTATGTTATGAGATAAGAAGCTAAACTGATTAGTTTTCAAATAGCCCAAATGCCATTTACATCTAATCTTCTCCCTTTCCCTGTTGGGTTGGAATCTTCCTCTGTTACATATTAAATGTGTGTGTAGGCTGGGCGTGGGCTCATGCTTGTAATCTTAGCACTCTGGGAGGCTGAGGCCAGAGGATCGCTTGAGGTCAGGAGTTTGAGACCAGCCTGAGCAAGAGTGAGACCCCATCTCTACAAAAAATAGAAAAATTAGCTGGGTGTCATGGTGTCTGTAGTCCCAGCTACTTGGGAGGCTGAGGCAGGAGGATCACTTGAGCCTGGAAGTTTGAAGATGCAGTGAGCTATGATGATGCTACTGTACTCTATCTAAGTGACCAAGTGAGACTCTGTCTCAAAAAAAAAAAAAGAAAAGAAAAGAAAAGAAAGGAAATGTAGAGAGTGACCTCACTGGCAAGAAATTTCCCTGTGGAAGGAAGGAAATAAATAGGGCATGAATGAGAATGAGAGGTTCAGGGGTTCAGGTGGGCTTGACAAAAGGATTTTGATTAGGAGAAATCGTGTTTAAATGCTTGAGGGAGAGTCGCTAGGTGTAACTCCTCTCTAGGGACCAGTGCCTTGGTGCCAGGGCATACATCTTCACAATGGCCTGCTGGAGAACAGGCGTGTGAGCTGTGGATTCCTGCACCGGGCGGAAAGGAGGGCCATTTTCTCTGTCAGGTGGCTTTCCAAGTCTGTACACAGGCCTATAGTCTCAGGTCAGGGTTTCACTGGGTACAACAAAATCCTGGCTTCCCACAGTCAAGGTACATATGTCACTTTTAGCAGGTTCAGGGCATTTCCCAAATGATTTACTCTTATGGTGCCAGCATTGGGAAAGGAGGAGACCATGGGCTAGTTGGTCCCCCTGTGGATGGAGCAGCTGAAGCTGGAGCAGGTGCCCTTGCAGTCCTCCTTCGTGTGGGTCTAGAAGCATCTTCCTAGGGCCAAGGAAGGCAGGAGTATCCTACACCAGGGTCAAAGTCCAAAACCCAGGAGGCCTGCTTCTGCCTGCTGCTGTGCCCCCACAGACAGAAACAGCTCTAGAAGGCTGCTCTTGGGGTGCAGTTTAAGTCCAGGTGGCCCCAGGAGAGGGGTAAACCACCTGCAGGAGGGCTTAGAGGCTGCCCACACCCCACCAAGAAAAATGGTGTCAGGCTGGAGATGGTCTCAAGCCTCCTCCGTCCCCCTCATAGCTGGAAGTCCTTTAGGCCAGGCCCTGCCCCTCTATCGAGTGGCTTTTGCTGCCAGCAGCCAGTCCTGGACTTGGCCATGGGGAGACCGCCAGTGCCTTCCCTTGGTGTTTGTCTACCTGGTTCATAGGGAGGCAGTGGGGAAGGGGAGAACATTCCTGGCCACCCAGGCTCCACAAAGAAGGGAAGGAAAGAAGGAAGCCTGGCACCCGCACTGCTGTACCACTAGAGCTGGGGCCCATGGGGCTCTCAGGGACTCCTCAGTGACATGTGAGTGGTGGGAGTGGGCGCTGCCTCAGCAACCAGCTCCACCCCACCTCCTCCAGCCCCAGTTCACTCCTCAGCATCAGACTGAGTCATGTATCTTGCAGGGCTTGGCAATGGTGGAGGCAGGTTTTCCCATTCCCTTCTAAAACCTTCCCTCTCTCATCTGACATCACCCTCTCCACCCACACACAATGGGATCTGCCCCAGCTCTCCTTAAATCTGAGATCCCTGATCCACTGCCCACGCTGGGATCTGTGCTGTGTGCTCCTCTCACCCCAAATGACCGTGCTCTGGAAGTGGGGTCTGGAAAGGGAACCCAGTCAAACCCTGATTCCTGTGAAAGAGGCCAGGAGCTGGTCCTGGTCCCTTACACATGCTTCTTTCTGTCACAACAGCTATGGTGGCTGCATGTCTCTGTGGCAGAAGCCAGGCTAGTTTCTCCACACCTAGGAATGAGTTCCGTGCTTCCTGGGGGAATCCTGTTGATATATATCTTTTAGGAGTGTATCCCGTGTGTCATTTCTACCTTTCTAATTCCTTTATTTATTTATTAATTATTTTTTAGATACAGGGTCTCACTCTGTTGCCCAGCCTATAGTACAGTGGCCTGATCACAGCTCACTGCAGCCTTGAACACCTGGGCTCAAATGATCCTCCTGCCTCAGCCTCCCAAGTAGCTAGGGCTACAGGCGTGCACCACCCCACCTGGCTAATTTTTAAATTTTTTGCAGAGATGGGGTCTCACTATGTTTTTCAGGCTGGTCTTGAACTCCTGACCTCAATTGATCCTCCCACCTCAGCCTCTTGAAGTGCTGGGATTACAGGTGTGAGCCACCACACTCCGCCTCTGATTGCCTTCTGATAGTGTTCTGTGGGGTGCAAGCAGGAACAGCAGTTTGTTTTTGCAGTTATTGACAAGATAGGTGTTTGGGGAGCTTACTTTCCGTCGTCAGGACAACAGTGATACATTAAAACGAGGCTTCTTTGAGTACACTTGCCTGCAACCTGGGCAAGAGGTAGGGAGGTAGGGCTAGGATTTTAGAAGCCAAGGCTTCTTCTCCCTCTTCCCACAGACCTGTTCCACACAAACTGTACCGACTTCCCTTTGGCTCCCTCTGGCACAAGATCAGGGAAGGTTCTAGACATTATCTCTGTAGTTAGAGGCTCCCAAACTCCTGCACAAGCCAGCTAATTCCCACGGTGTAGCCCCGAGCTTGCCTCCCAATCTTACCCAACTCCAGCTGTGTGCTCCCCATTCCTGCTCCCCTGTTCTCTATGGCAGGGCACCTTGTTCTGTTAGCTTCCGCCCACAGAAAAGGGAGGCTGCTTCTTCCTTACCTGAATGGATAGATGTCCCCTCCAGAGATGTGCTGCAGGGATCACAGCACATCTCGAACTCTGGAGCATCCAGGGCCCAATACCAGGTGGCCCTACGTGTTTACACATAAGCACACACACATGCATTTTTGCTTACACACAAAACCCATTTTTGCAAACATTCACGTGACTGAGACACTCTGAGGCCACTGGGGGACCTAGGCCTCACTGCCTGCCCCAGACTTCTGGCACCAGGACCACAGAAGGTTGTGGTGAGTAATGTCTGCCTCATTTTTCCCCACTTTCAACTGTTCTGAGCGCTATTTATATGCTCTCTGGAAAGCGGGGGAGGCTGGCTGCTTAGCTAATGCCAAGTCCCTGGAGTAGGAGGCCGAGGCCATGGATTTCGGGGCCTCCTTCTGAAAGTCCCAAAGGTTGGGGTCTAACATACTTTGTCCTCTCACTCCCTGGGGGCTTCACTGGGCTTTCTGCAGGTCATATCTCAGTCCTCCTGTGCTCAGCCTGCCACCTCCCCATCCTGTCCCTGCTCCTCCCTAGGCATTCAGGCCTGTCCTTCACTAGCCTCCCTGCCCTCCCCTGAGTCACTTCCCTTTGAACCCCACTGTGATTTGTCTTCCCCTCTCCCACTTCCTACCTGAACCCCCTCAACCACACATGACATCACACACCATGGTGGGTCCCCATTGTGAAAGGGCCCTTTCCTGACCTGCCCTCACCCTCTGGCTGGTGACTTGGCACCAAACCAAAGCCCAGCACCTCTGAAGCCAGAGGGCTAACCCCAGGCTGCTGCTGCTCCTTAGACAAACGTGCGGTACAACATCCCCGTGTCTTCTGCCTCCCTTTCGGCCATCAAGAGCCTGGGCCTCAGGGGCATCTCCTGCATCAGCCTGACCAACCTGGATGGCTCACCCACTTCACACCAGGTGCTGCAGTCTGTTGCCTACCACCTGGGCCCACACCTGCAGAGCTTGTGCCTGGGTGGGGGCAGCCCCACAGAGGCTTCTTTTGTGGCCCTGATCCTGGGCTGCCCGGCCCTGCGTGTCCTTGACCTCAGCAGCTGCAACAGCCTCTTCACATCGGGCACGCTGCTGTCTCAGCCCTAGACGGCCCAGGGCATCCGGCAGGCACTGAGTGGCCTCCGTGAGCTCAACCTGGCTGGCCTGCGGGACCTCGCTGACCTCAGCTTCAACCAGCTCAGCAGCTGTGCCCCCAGCCTGGAGCGTCTCTCCTTGGCCTACTGCCACCTCACCTTCGAGCTGGGCCCGGCCCGGGGCTCCATCAGCCTCCGGGACTCTTCCCCATCCCAATTCTCCTTCCGAAACCTACTGCGATTCGTGAAGGAGAGGGCTGGCAGGCTGCACGCCCTGGACTTGAGTGGCACCGGCTTGCCACCCGAGGCCCTGCAGGCCCTGGGCCAGGTGGCCGGGCTGCAGCTACAGGAGCTGAGCCTGCACAGCTGCCGGGACCTCTCCACGGAGGCCGTGGTCACCCTGTGCCGCCAGCAACCAGGCCTTACCTCCCTGGACCTCAGCGGCTGTTCGGAACTGACTGATGGGGCTCTCTTGGCCGTGAGCCGGGGCCTGCGACACCTGCGGTGCCTGAGCCTGGGGAAGCTGCAGCGGCTGACAGACGCGGGATGCACAGCCCTGGGGGGCCTGTGGGAGTTGCAGAGCCTCAACATGGCTGGGTGCTGCCTGGTGAGCGGGCGGGAACTGGCCCAGGCCCTGGGCTCGGTGCGTGGAGCTCCGCTCCGCCTGGAGTCCCTCAGCCTGGCCTTCTGCTCTTCACTGAAGGTGAGCGCACATCATCCCCTTCCTTCCTCTCCAGGGCCGAGGCTGGGAGGGGCTGGGGGGACTGGGCCTGTGTCACCAGGGACGGCCACAGTGTTTGTGTCCAGAATTACTAGTTAGAACTGAACTCAGGCCACAGTCTGGAAGAGGACAGGTGCCTAGAGATGCTGCTGCCAGCACTCCTCCCCACAGCTCTGGCTCTGGGCTGGGGAGGCCCAAGAGACCAGGTGGCCCAGCCCATGAGGTGGCCCAACACCTCACATGCCAAGTGCAGAGTGACCGCTGCAGTCTGGGGAGGGGTACTGAGGACCAGTGTTCTGGAGGGCGGGGAGGCTGGAGAAAGCGGGTGATGGACGAGGAAGGCGGGGAAGGGGCAGAGAAGGCGCTGGGGTGGGCCTACGGGAGGTTATGTGATGTGGGAGCAGCAAGGCCACTTCTTGGCTGAGGCCAGGCCCTTCAACAGGGCTCAGCCCTGCCCCTCCGGGTGGCGTCCGTGTCTTGGCAGTGTCGGTCTGTCCCTTTTCAGTGGATTATTCCTTCAACCCATCCATGTGATCAGGGCATTGCCAGCCTAAACACCGCCTCTCCCCCTTGTTTCCTTGCAAATGCCCCTCTCCCCTGCCCCACTCCACCTTCTTTGCCACCAAGTGTCCCTTAGCTGCTCTCTCCTGGGCCCCACGTTCTCGTGCCTCTGCAGCTCCCCTCTCCACCTCTCTACAAACCAGCTTCCTCTCCTCTGCCCTCAGCTCTTACTCTCCAACCCTGCCTTCTCCTGACCGGTGGCAGCCCTACCCCCAAGTGCAGCCTCATAGTTCTGGTTCCAATTCTAGAGGGAGCACATCTGATTGGCTCAGCCAAGGCCGGTGTCAGCTGTCCACACCCGGTCCAGTGAGCTTAGGTCAGAGGCTACCTCAGCCCACCCTTCAGCAGGGCTGGGAGCATAGGCAGGGTGGCTACCTTAGAAATTTCCACCTGTCCCAGCCACAGTCTAGGCCTTTGTCCTCCAGCAACCTCCTCTAACTCTCCTACCCCCACAGCCCACCCTGTCCATTCCAATCTCTCACTGCCAGCACAGGGACCATGATGCTTCCCTCCTTGGACCCTCTGGGAGCTCCTCTACCTCCTCCTGCCCACGGGGGAACCTTAGACAGACCCTTCCTAGGGACCCCTGCCAAGCCTGGTGGCACAGGCACAAGCTGTCACTCCATCCTCTCTCCTCCTACCCCCCCCCCCAGGATGCCTCAGTGCTCTCCGTGATCCTGGCGCTGGGCCCGAGCCTCAGGGTGCTAGACCTGTCCTCCTGTGTGACTCTCACCAATGGCACCGTGCAGGCCATCTGCACTTACCTCACCCACCTCTCGGTCCTGCGCCTGGCTTGGTGCAAGGAGCTCCATGACTGGGGGCTTCTGGGGCTGGAGGAACCAAGTGAGGAACATGCACAGAGGCCCCAGGTGTGGGACCCTCAAGGTCATGGTTGGGGAGGGGCGGCCCCTGGGCTCAGCTGCCCTCCTGCCTCTCCCAAGTCTCTCTAGAAGCATTCAAGGGCAAACTCAGGAAGAACCTGAGATGCAGGGGCTTCTTTCCACAGCCATGCCCTGAGCTGGAGCATCAGGCCTCAGGCCCCAAGGACCCCTCTCCTGAGCCACAGGGCCCCTCCCTGCTCACGCTGCAGGCCCTGCAGGAGTTGGACCTCACAGCCTGCAGCAAGCTGACTGATGCCAGTTTGGCCAAGGTGTGGGGTGGGGTGTGGATAGGCTGAGGATTGTGGGGCTGAAGCCAGAGGCCTGGGCCACCCGACTTTTCACAGTTCCTTTCTCACTGGCTTCTGCTGTCCGTGGGCACTCCCCTGGCCGGGGATAGGGGAACCTGGAAGGGCCCCAGGCTGTGGGCTCCAGCGCCATACTACACCCACCCCACCCTACCTCATCCTTGCAGGTGCTCCAGTTCCCCCAGCTGAGGCAGTTGTCACTGAGCCTGTTGCCAGCACTCACAGACACGGGCTTGGTGGCTGTGGCCAGGGGCTGTCCCAGCCTGGAGCTCTTGGCACTGAGTCATTGCAGCTGCCTCAGTGATGAGGGCTGGGCCCAGGCAGCCAGCTCCTGGCCAAGGCTGCAGCACCTCAACCTGTCCAGCTGCAGTCAGCTCACAGACCAGTGAGTGTGTCAAATGACACTGAGCACATGGAGCCACAGTGCAGGGGTGGGCTGGGGCCCCATGCTGGGCCAGGCACTCATCCAGTGGCCTCCCCACAGAACGCTGGACACCATTGGGCAGGCGTGCAAGCAGCTCCGGGTGTTGGATGTGGCCATGTGTTCTGGTATCAACGTGGCTGCCGTCAGGCGCCTCCAAGCCCAGCTGCCCCAGGTGACCTGCGTCCAGTCCCGCTTCGTGGGAGGAGCGGACCTGACCCTAACGCTCTAAGGCCAGGTCAGTAACCAGCCCTGTGGTTTAGCCTCCTCTCCCCCTAGGGCCCCAGCCCTCTGTGCCTCTTGCCTTCCTCTGCTAGTGACCGCTTATCTAGGACTGGGGGTGGGACCAATCCAGGGCAGCCCAGGGGACTATCCGCCCGTCTGCCCCACAGCCAGGCTGCAGCCTCTTTCCAGCTACATGTTGCTGCCACAGGCTCCTCCTCTCCTGGCCAGGGCCTGGCTGGGCCTGGTGCTGAGAAGCAGACCTTGTGCCTCTTGCCTGCCCACCTCTGGGACCTCAGGCCTGTGCTCACCTGTTCCCTGTGGGAGCCATCCCAGCCTCCCGTGAGCACTGGGCTTTAGCAGCCAAGCCCAGGTCTTTGCTGTAAACCTAAACAAGATTAAAAATTCCAGATAGTACCTCCTTGTCTTAAGTTCTCAGACTAAAGTGCCCCTCCCCTCCCCACTTCAGTTGAAGCGGCCTTGGGGCAGGTGGAGAAAACACCAGAGGCCCACAGAAAACTTCTTCCTCAGCTCACCCCAGAGCCCCACAGGCACCCCCACCCTGGCCTCAGGGCCGGTCCCCACTAGCCTCTCCACCCGGGCCTGGCTTCTTCCCACATGGTAGGAGACTCCAGAGGCTTGGAGGCCTCTCCCAGCACAACCCCTGGGTGTGCCCTGCAGCAAAGGCACATCATACGCAGCTGATGTCAGCTGGTTAACAATGTTAAACATGGTATTGGAGGAGGCACTGGGGAGAAGAGGTCAGTAGCATGGAGAAAGGAAGTCAGGGTGGTGGCAGCTTTCAGTCTGCCCTGAGGGCTCCACAGACTGCTGAGCTCTTCTTTCCTCAGGGGGTTGGGGTCTATGGCCAGAGCTGGGCCCAATACCACTTCTGCCCCCGGGGGCTCTGGCCTGTCTATGGTCCCACCTCACCCATGCTCCTGAGATAGGTTTCAATCAGAAGGCAGGGCTTCCTGCACAGACTGGCCTGGGATGCCCTTTGGAATTTTTTTTGAGATAGGGTCTCACTCTATCACCCACCCAGGCTGGAGTGCAGCAGCTGATCATAGCTCACTGCAGCCTCCAACTCCCGGCCTCAAGTGAGCCTCCCACCTTGGCCTCCCAAAGTGCTGGGATTACAGGTGTGAGCTACCACTCCCAGCTACCCTTTGGCATCTTGAGCTTGCCCTTCAGTAGAGAGCAGGCCCAGCTTCACATCTCTCCCTTCATGCCTCTCACCAGAGGCCTCCAAGTCCCACGAAGGACACCAGCCAGGGCCATCAGGATTGAGGACTGAGGTCAGACTGTCAGAAGCTTTCTGGAAGCATGGTCCCCAGACTAACCCTTGTTAGTGCTGCCCAGGAAGGCATCCATTTGGGGCAATGCCTCCCTGCCACCTCTCCCTTGGCTGGTGCCCCCGGACCACAGGCCATCCCTCTCTGCAGGCCCAATACTGAGAGAGTTGAAGACTCATATTGGAGACAGACAATAGTCCCAGCCTGTCCCCATCCATGCCCCGCCCCCCAGAATACCAGCCCCCCAGCTGCAGCTGCCCATGCCCCAGTTTGTGGTCCTGGCCCCAATGCCCCATCTCATCCACTAGCTATGTTTGAAGGCAGAAGGGAAAGATTGTCACTGTCACAGGTTTGGCCCACAAGGTTCAGAGCTGGCTCAACACATACCCAAGAGCCAAGCAGAATTTATTTCTGCTGCAATCTCTGATGGTCAGGGTGCCTGCGCGTCTCTACCCTCCGCCTTTCAGGGCTGCGGCAGTGGCAGCAGCTGTGGCCCTTGGCCAGTCTCCCTGTCAAGGTTCAGCGATGCTGCAGTCGTAGCAGAAGTTGAAGTTGGTGGGGGGCGGAGGTACGGGGGGTGGCCGCTCAGGGATGGGCACGTTCTCCAGCTCCAGCAACCGCAGCTTGGTCTCCATGGTCAGCAGCTGCTCCAGGTCCAGCCGTGTCTGCTCGCTGCCCATGGGACTGCCCAGCAGGGCACTCAGCCCGTCTGTCCACAAGTGGAACTGGGGACGACGGGGCCAGCTCCGTGAGGGCCTGCCCATCTGTTCCCCTGCCCATCCGCCCAACTCAGCCTGGCCCAGACACTCACCTCCCGCTTGGAGGGGGCAATAAAGTTGAGGTGCGCCTCCTCCTCCCCTCGGTCGTAGCTGACTGAGAAGGCCAACTCATACAGGTCCTGGGGAAGCAAGGCAGCAGGGAACTGAGCAGGGAGCAGGGCAGGCTGGGGCAAGAGCGAAGGAGCCCCCAGCCACACTGCATTCACCTTATTCTGCTTCCCGGAGCCCTTCTCCCTGACGTGGGGGCAGTCCTTGCCTGTCAGGAGTGCTCTGATGTCGGCCACAGGAACTGCAGGGAGAAGGCTGGGCTGACCACTGGGGCCCCAGGCGGCCCTGGGGCATGGAGCGGTCTGGGGGGGGCAGGTGTCTGGCCCCAGCTCTTGCCCTCCTTACGCTGCTCAGACAGGCCTTCTGGGGTGGGCGGATCAGCGCCCTCCTCCACGTCCCCGTACTGTAGCACCTTGTGGTTGGGGGACAGGCAGCAGAACCACAGCTTGTCTGTGCAGAGAAAGGGGAAGAGGGCAGGAGTGCCGCCAGGGGCCCTGACCGCAAGCCGGCCACCCTCTGCCCCAGCCTCTGCCCACTCAGAGACCCTGGCGACGCCGGCTGCTGATCTTGCGGAAGAGGGTTCCCTCGCAGAGGCGGAGCAAACGCTGCTGGCGGATCAAGCCCATGAGCTCTGGCTTCAGTTTCTCTCGAAGTTCCCTGGATTGTGGGGTTGGGGAGTCACTGACCAGGACTGACCTGGGGCGTGGCCTAGGGGTGCCAAGGAGGGTGGGGCTAGGATTGGGGACCTAAGCCTACTAACTCACAGTATGGGAGGAGCTAGCGTGCCCTCCTGATGCAACCGCTCGGTCTGCCGCAGCCGCAGCACCTCCGCGTAGGTGAGCGCGTTCACCTTGGTGCGGAAGAGCTCCAGGGAAGTGGGCTTCAGGGCCAGCGTGCGGGCCAGCTGCTCCCGTACCACCTGCATGACCTGGGGCGCCCCAAGCTCAGCTCAGGGCCTGAGCTCTGTGCCCCTGCCCAGAACGGCCCCTGCCCTGGCCCAGGTTTCCCAGCTCCCTGCCTTGTCAAAGTCCTCCTGTGTGGCCCGCATCTCCTTCCAGGTCTTGTTCAGCAGCTGGATGCCCACGCAGAAGAGCTCATGGAAGCTCTGGTCTTGGCCGAAGAACATGGGCGAGAAGTCCTGGGCCGTCTCGGAGCCTGGAGCAGGGGGGCAGGAGGGGCTCAGGGAGAAAGTGTGTGCAGCCCCTGGCCCTCTCTGCCCTTCCGCCCCCTGTTCCCAGACACGCTGCACCAGCTGAGCCCCACTCACAGGGCTCCCCGACGCGGAGCAGCTCACACAGCAGCACCGTCAGCTGGATGCTGCTCCGAGCAAAGGGACACTCATGCTTGTCCTCACGGCTGCTGTTCTCCAACACAAACTGGGGTGGGGGAGCAGAGAATGGCGCAGACAGTCACAGCTAAGCCCACAGAGACCCTGCCAAGGTGGGGGTGCTGCCGGCCCCTGCCCTTCCCTGCACTGACCCGGCTGTATGCACTGGGTGCGTGTCTGGAGAAGTATAACATGTTGTCCAGGGCCAGCAGGCCAGGGGGCACGCGCTCTAGGTCCTGCCCTGGGTTGCTATTCTGCGGGAAGGAGGCACAGGCAGTTCAAGAAGGGCCCCACCCTCTGGAACAACAACAGCCCTGGGCTGAGGCAGGGGTGGGAGCCGGGTAGGGGTCACTCACGGAGAAGCCCAGTTTGCGGAACTCTCGGGCACAGAGGGAACGGCGACGGTCAGCGCTCAGCCCGGTGCCCAGCGACTCCCCCTCTGACTCAAAGGCGGCCTGGCGCAGGGTCTGCAGCTGCTCCCGCTGCTCCTGGGGTCATTGTTGGGGGGAGTGTCAAGACCGTACATTCAAGGCCAAGACCTCCAGCCTTGGGCCTCCCCAAATACACGCACCTGGCTATAGGGGTCCAGTGGCGTCCGCATGCGCGGCTCCAGCAGCCCCAGTGTGAGTGATTGCAGCACATACAAGTGATGAGCCATCTCGTCACCCAAGGGTGCTGCACTGTGAATGATGTTCTGGAGGACAGCCCGTCATGGCGGTGAGCGAGGGCTCACTGGGAGAGGAACAGGGAGGGAGTTCCCTGGCCTCCTCCCTCCTACCTTGTAGATGAACTGGCGAAGGTTTCTCTGCCACAGGTAGTCAAGCATGTGCTGAGGGAGTGGGAAGGGGGCTTAGATGACTTAGCCTCAGAGTGGAGCACAGCACCCGCCAGCTGCTGCCCCTGTCCAGCCCCCGGTGGGCGCTCACCTTACGTTCTGCAGGGCTGGCCCCCTGCAGCAAGGCTGTTAGCAGTGCCATGGCCTTGGTTTGTAGCTGCTGGTTCATCCTGTGGCAAGAAGAGGACTCAGCCGAACACCCAGGGTCTGGCCCTGCTCCCCCGTCTGTACCCCACTCCCAGGAGCTTACACCTGCAGGTGCACCAGCAGCCTATCCAGTGGCACCTCACTCTTGACCAGCTGGCCCAGGGCAGGGCTGCTCAAGGTCACGCTCTCCAGCAGCCGAAGAGCCAGGGGCTGCACAGAGGCATCCATCAGGTTCATGTTCACATAGCACACGACCTATAAAAGCGGTAGGGAGTGTCACTGCCTCACCAACATGGAAGGCTGTGTCTAGCACCGCCCCGCCGCCCCTCCCCGCTACCCCTAGAAAAGCCCACCCACCTTCCTCACAAAGGGGATGCTGAGTGTCTCCCAGGACACCACGCCGTGTTCCATGAGCTCCATGAAGGCCCTCAGGCCGAGGGCTAGCACCTCCCCTAGGCTGAGGGGGACATCTGGGGCTGAGCAGGACCAGACCAGGACCCCCAAGCCCCACCATGTCCCCCAGCCACCACAGCCCTGTGCTCACTCGTCCCCATCCTCAATGATGGTGCCTAGTCTCTGAAGCCCATCACGGCTGATGACCTCCCGGGCAAAGGTCATGTCTGAGGACAGCAGGACGAGGCGTCTCAGCGCTTCCCGGCGCCCTTCACGACTCCCACTCTGCAGCCCACCCAACAGCTGCTCAGCCTCAAGGTCCTGGCAGGGGCGGAGCACGAGCACAGGTGAGCAGGCTGGGCGCTGTAAGGGTGGGAGCTGGAGTGCGGGGACCCTGGTGTCCACTAGGTGGCGCACTGCTGGGCTGGGGCCAGGCCTCCAGACGTGAGGCAAAGGCGCCGGGCGGAGGAGAGGCCAGCGCAGGGGCAGGGAATGAGGGGCGGGCAGGGAATGAGGGGCGGGCAGGGAAGGGCATTACTGGGGCAGTATTGAGGCACAGGATGCTGCCATTCTTGATCTCCGCGCGGTTCTGGGGAAGACAGCAGAGGGGGCAGCAAAGTCAAGGCGGGCTCTGAGGATTGTCAATTGGGGTGTCAGGGAGACAGCGTGCGGGGGTCAGTAAAAGAAAGATCACATTCCAGACAGGGGGAAGATGAGTATGAGGACCCAGGGCCAGGTGGGTTAGAGGGGCCAGAGGGTGGAGTGTGGGTGCTCTGGGGGGAGAGGGGACTCACATTCTCGGTGATGTATCTCCTGTGCCCATCAGCAAACTGCAGGGCATAGCGCTCAGGGTGAGTCAGGCTCCACCTGCGGGTGTGAAGGCTCTGTGAGGCAGGTAGGGGCGCCCCGCCCGCCCTTCCCCCACCCCGTGGCCCGGCTGGCCCCACTCACGCGTCGCACACCTCCTTCAGCACAGCAGCCAGGGGCTTTGCCTGCAAATGGAGCGGTCACTTACGGGGCGGAGTAGGGAGGGGCTGGGGAGGAGCCTCGGGGGAGGTGTGGGGTGGGCTGCTCCGAAGGGGAAGGGGGCGACCCAGAGGTAGGCGGTGGGGCAGATGGAGGCAGGACAGGCCAGGTGACCTGGTCCAGCTGGATGAGCTGCGGGATGGCGTCACGCATCTGGACGGCAATCTTCACCACGTTCCGCGGGGGCGCCATGGTCCAGTCGGGGCGTGGGCGCCTGCACTTTCTACAGACTGTGCAACCTCTGGCCGAGGCCACACCTGGCCCGGAGCCCCTGGGGACAAGGAGGGCGTTCCTCTGTCCGCGACCAAGCCCGAGTCCAGTGACCCACACTCACGGTCCAGGATCCAGCTCCTGGCCAGGGGCTGCGGCCTTCCCAATGGAGGCTAGTTCCGGGTTGGAGTCCGGGGGTAGGAAGGTAAGAGGACGGCGCCTGCCCTGTCCCGCCCCGCCGAGGCGGCCCCGCCCCGCCCCAAGGTGCGGCAGGTGGGGGCGGGGAGGGCAGGCTGCCCCACCTCCCGTTCCAATGAGGTGACCCACCCAGTCCCACCACCAATCCAGCAAGTCCCAAGGAGAGGCCGAAAGAACCAGGTCAGAGATAGCCTTAGGCATGGTCTTTATTCACTTGGACACTGTACAAATATTACAATTTCCTTTTGCTGCAAAAAGTATAAAAATAATCTTTTATATAGGAATCCATTCGTTACTGTAAATCTTTCTAAATCTCTGCAAATGGCTCTAAATGAGGGTAAATGAATAAATGGAAACAAGGGGGGCTATGGGGCAGCGGGAGCTGGGCTAATCCTCAGGGCCAGACTGCCCAGATTCCTAGCTAGGGACCTCTGTTCCTTCTTGTTAGCGCCTCCCCATGGCCACCTGCGTTTCCAGGGCTAAGGGCCCAAAAGAGGGGCACATAAGAGGTCCACAAAGAGCCAGAGGGCTGAGGGGTGGGGAGCAGCGAAGGAAACCAGGGGTGGGCTGGCATGTGCCCAGCTCTACCCCACCCTTCTCTCCCTGGGGGGAAACGGGGTGGCAGCAGGGCAGTGGGGCTGGACAAGCTGCCCTCTGGGGGCGATGGCGGGTCCTGGGTTCTGAGCCACTGGGTGGCAGCCGAGCCTGGGCTGGGGAAGGCCCCAGAAAAGGAGAGACAAACGCTTTGGCTCCGCCGTGGTGGGGGCTGAGCCCCTTTCCCCTGCACTGTGAGCACAGTGCAAGTGCCAGTACAGGAATGGGAGCTGTGGCCAGAACTGTGCAGAGGGGAGGCTGGAGAACCAGAAGTCTGTGGCTCTCAAGCTGTGTAGGAGTGGGTCAGGGGAGGTCCCCAGGCAGCCCCCAGGTCTGGGTCCCAGCCACACAGGGCATGTCCCTGTCAGTCACAGGTTGAGAACAGGCACATCAAAGAGGTCACAGACACCTTCACTCTCGTCCAGGTTGTAGATGTAATCGTGGTCTCCCGGGGGCGGAGAAAGACGGAGGAGGGGGGCAAACACTGCAGAGAGCACTAGGCTGAGACCCTGGCCGAGGCCCCACCCAGCAGCTGCCCAACCCCTTGCCCACACCCACCCCCCACCTTCCTGGGCCACCCACCTTCTGAGGACATCAACTCCTCCAGCAGCTCCGAGCTCATACACTCTGGGAGGGGAGAGAGAGCTGTTATGTTGTGGCTCCCACCCCCTCACCCACCAAAGCCCAGGGAAGGGAACCCCCACCCGCCCATCAGGAGGCTTACGCTTTGCCCCAGGTACCAAGCACAACCAAAAGGTCCTCAGAAGGGCAAGAAAACAGCCATAGGACCCAATGAGTTGTGTCCCTTACTCCCAGCCCCAGGGAGGACTGCAGCCTACCTCGTGTGGGATCAAAGATTTCTGACAGCTCTTTGGGGAGTTCCAGAACTGCAAAACAAGGAAGCCATGCTCAAGGTACAGATGTCCAGCCTGGTCCCACTGCAGCCCCTGCCTTCCTTGGATCCTATACCACCCACCCTGGGCTCCCCACAGCTGAGGAAAGGTAGGCCCTGCCCTCGGTTAAGCTGGCATCATCTGTTGGTCTCACCTGTTAGACCAGAACTCCTTAGAGCTGAGCCCAGGGCACCAAAAACCCACTGCAGGTAACTGGTAGAGGCTTTCTAACTCAGAGGTGCTACAGGAGGGCAATAGACTCCCCTCCCTTTCTGGACTCCGCGTGCTCACCCTGTCTGATGGAGGATGCCCCATCCATCCCACTCTAGCTGAGCACCTGCTCTGCACAAGGCTCAGAGACCACAACCCGGGTCTGGTCACCAGGCAGAGGTGGAGATAGACACTTCAAGAGGGGCTAGTGCTGCAAAGCTCTGACCAGGAGGACACATATGGGAAGCAGAAGAAAATGAAATCAGAGAAGATCTCAAGGAACTTCACATGCCAGGCTCAGGAGCTCAGATTTTATCCAGTGGGCCTTAGGGAGCTGTTAAAAAGGTACTTTTGGGCCAGGCATAGTGGCTCATGCCTGTAATCCCACTACTTTGGGAAGATGAGGTCAGAGGATGGCTTGAGGCCAGGAGTTCGAGACCAGCCTGGGCAACATAGCGAGACCCGTCTCTACAAAAAATAAAAGAATTAGCCAGGCATGATGGCACATGTCTGTAGTCCCAGCTACTTGGGAGGCTGAGGCAGGAGGATGGCTTAAGCCCAGGCATTAGAGGTTGCGTGAGCTATGATCAGCCACTGCACTCCAGCCTAGGTGACAGAGTAAGACTTCTATCTCTTAAAAAAAAAAAAAATACTTTTGTAAACAGAAATGCCACAGTCAGGTTTGTGTTTCAGGAAGACTGTTCTCTCAGGGTAAAGAGAAGGGTGCTGAAGAATCTAGTATAGAGGTGGCCAAGAGTCAACCTGAGTGTTATGGATGCAAGGGAGATAGGACGAGGTGTCTGGGACAGAATGCTTAGCTAACAAGGGGTGGGCAGCGGAGTAGAGAAGAGGAGATGAACTGGAGTGATATCCAAGGGTCAGGCCTGGGTGACTAGGGCCGATGGTAGGGTGCGCACTGAGATAGAAAGCGAGTTTGGGGAGGAAGATAAGTTCAGCTGAGGACACATGGGAATGAAGTGTCCGTTGGATGTGCAGGGGATGGCAGGTGGACACCGCAGAGTGGGGATCGGGCTAGAAACCTAGGCAAGGCAGCAGCTGGGGGTTCACCCACCCAGAGTCAGGGACCCCTCCCGGTGTAGAATGGGACAGAGCCCCAGAAAGTGCCAATGTTTAAGGAAGTGTCAGGGAAAGTTCAAGGAGAAGCCAGTGAGGTAGAAGCCAGCAAGAAGAAGGCATCATTAAAGCCAAAAGAGAAAAGAGCATTAACACGGAGCAAGAGAGTACTGAAGCAAAAACACTCTAGAAATGTGGATTCGGCAGCTGGGTCTTCAGCAACTTCTCAAGAGTGGCACTGCTGTAGTGCCAGGGGTGAGGTGTGACTGCTGCAACCTCAAGGGTGACTAGGAAATGAAGATGTGCAGGGGAGTAGAGAGTACTTTTTCAAGGAGTCCAGACAGAAAGGAGACAGGGAAGGCAAGAGGGAGGACACAAAGGAGGAGTAGCAATCAGAGACGCAACAGAGGCTGTGTTGCTCCAAAGGGTGGCAGGCAGGGCTTGACAGAGGGCCAGGGAGTTCTGTGCTAGTCCAGGAAGGGGGAAAAAAGGGCACCTCGCCCTGGCTGGCAGAGAGCTCTGTGTCAGGCAGGGGTTCACAGAGCTGGGTTCCAGCCCCAGTGCTGCTTCTGACCGAGGACTGGGCAGAAGCTGGATTCTCCCTGCCCCGGGGCAGGCAGGTACTCACCGCCTGTGGGGTCTGCCTTGATGGGCTCAAAAGAGGTAGAAGGGTTGGGTCCAGCTGAACTGCTGCTGTTGCTGCTGCTGCTGCTGCTGCTGCTGCTGTCCAGCAGGGCAGAAGACTGCAGTGGCCGGGTGTCCAGTGCTGTCGGGCCCAGCGGGAGTGAGCTGAGCTCACCACTGTCCTTGCTATCAGTTCCAGGGCCACCACTCACTGCAACCACATCCCCCAAACCCAGTCACAAGAGGGCAGGAAGTGGGTCATTGAACCTAGCTGTGATAGAACCCGTGGCCACAATGACCGACGAGTCCTAATTCCCAGACCCAAGGAGAATTAGGCATTGCCAGTTGTGCCAAAAGAGGTAACCTGGAAACGAGTCACTAAAGGAGACAGGGGCACAAGGCCTATAGGAGGGAGACTCATGGATATGTCTGCTGTGGCCACACTTCAAGAGTGCTGCAAGGGCAGGTGAGACACCAGTGGATCTGGGGGAAACTGTCACCATTAATAGCCCTTTACAGGCCGGGCGCAGTGGCTCACGCCTGTAATCCTAGCACTCTGGGAGGCTGAGGCAGGCGGACTGTTTGAGCTCAGGAGTTCGAAACCAGCCTGAGCAAGAGCGAGACTCCGTCTCTACTAAAAATAGAAAGAAATTAATTGGACAACTAAAAATATATAGAAAAAATTAGCCGGGCATGGTGGCGCGTGCCTGTAGTCCCAGCTACTCGGGAGGCTGAGGCAGTAGGATTGCTTGAGCCCAGGAGTTTGAGGTTGCTGTGAGCCAGGTTGACGCCACGGCACTCACTCTAGCCCGGGCAACAAAAGCGAGACTCTGTCTCAAAAAAAAAAAAAAATAGCCCTTTACACAGTCAGAGCTTCCCTGTTATAAAGGGATCAGTTACTCACTGCTATTGCAAGGGGAGGCTGGGTGGAGGCCAGGAAAAGGACAGCCCCTCAAAGTCTCTTCCAACTTTGAGTATGGCATTCCACAAAACAGAGGTGTTGCCTCTTGGACCCCAGAAGATAATCCTATCACCAGCTCCCATTGTGCCTCACCTGTGATCTCAGCTGCTGGGCTGGCCACCCCTAGGACTTCGGTGGTGCCAGGGACATGGGTGGAAGTGGTCAGCTGGGGACTGCTTGGACGTGAGGCTTCCTGGGGCTGGACTAGGGCAGGCTTGGGCAGAGGTGGAGGGGTAGAAACAGCAGGTGGGCTCTGGAGCAGATCTTCAGGTGGCGGCACAGGCACAGCCACAGGTGGTGAGCTCCATGCCTCCTTGTTCACCAGCAGCACTTCGATGGGGCCACTCACACTCTTTAGGTGGATCTGGTACTTCTTCTGCCCATTGAGACCCTGGAAGTAAGTGGTAGGGGATAGGGGACAGGTGGGATTGGAAGCAGGCTTGGCTCCTCCTGCCTGACCTCGGGTCAAGGCCAGTGTCCTCTCCCACCCAGGCTGCCCATCCTCCTAGATAACCCCAAACCCCAGGCGTCCCCCTACCTGCCCCACCCGGGACTTATCAGGCTCCACAGCCAGCACCCGCCCTCAATCGACCCCGCCTGCCTGGGTTGAGCACCCACCTCTGGGATGGGCACCTCCAGGCTGGTGCCCGATGGGGCCCGGATGGCCAGGAGGGTGTCTCCTAGAATGACAAAGAGAATGGGTCAGAGCCCATGGGTTCAATCTGAGCTGGGAAGGGAGGTACTTTCCCCTTGAGGCAAGGCAGGAGACCATGGTCTCAGGTACTGGACACTAGGCCTCACCCATCCCCCACAGTGGGCGGACAAAGCTAAAGCCTTTCTCTTCCCGAGGCCAGGGTCAGTAATGAGGAAATCTGTGTTCAAATATGTAGACTGAAAGATCACTGGTCATGGGCACCTCACTCTTTGATCGACAGGGCTGATTTCTAGGTACAGGTGTTCTGGTTAAGGCCAATGTCCCCTTCCCAGGACTAGCCTGAGGTACACAAGACGGAAAAGGATCAGCTCCTGTATTAACAATGCTACTAAACTAACTACAGGTTAAAAGAGGGCACCACTGTTCCATGCACACAAGCATGCAACAGCCTGCCTGCAAAAGCACGCATGCACACACGCGCGCAGACAGACACAGACAGACACACACACATACACACACATACTCTCTTTCCCTCCCCCTTGTGCCTCTATCATGCCCAAGAAGCCAAATCCAGGGGACAATGCAGATGGGAGCAAACCCAGGGACCCGCTCCAGAATTCTTGTACCGTCTTAGCATAGTTGGCCTTCACAGGGTCCCAGTGACCCTCAAAAAGACTTACCCTTCCTGGTTCCTCTTTGAGCAGGCCTTAGGATCTTAAGAGATGGAACTCTCCTTGGGCACTCAGCCCAACACTCAGGGCTGTGGTTCAGCCCAGCCCCACCCCCATGTCCCCCTACCCAGGCTCTGCTCACCAGCAAAGCATCTGCAGATGTCCTCATGAGTCACGTAGGCCAAGGTGTGGGGGTTAAGGAGAATGGCTGATGCCCTGCCTATGGTGACAGATGGCAGGCTACAGAGAAGACCCAACTCTTTAGCAGAAGTGTGACATACAAGCCCTCAGACAAAGTTCTGGGGGCTGGGGTCCACATGGGGTTGGATCGCAGGCCAATACTGGAGGAGGAGGGGCTCTGGGGAAGGGGCGTGAGGCTGGGACCTGACCAGAGGCTACAGGACCATCCTCCCAAGAGGGACTGGGCCCAGGGCACACAGAGAAAACCCAGCTGGACCAGAGGGCCCCTTGCCCACTCCCCCAGAGCAGGGACCGCCAGGAGGATATCAGCTGTTCTGCACGTCCTCTGTGACGTTCCGGATGCTCTGCTGCACCCACACCTTGTGTTGGTCCAGTTCTTGCTCCCGCTGCTGGAGCTCCTCGATCTCTGCCTTGAGCTCAATCAGCTTGTCGGCAATCTCTCGGGTGTTGCAGCCAGGCCCCACACCCCTGAGCCCAGGGAGTGGGGCTGAGAGGGACTGCTGGGAACTGTGGGTCCCATGGCCCCTGTCCTCTCCTGCACCCTCCACCCCACACCCCTGATAGACACTTCTGGACAGGACACCCTACTGCCCTCTCAGATTCCCCCACTCACTTCCACTGGATGCTGTTCTTGGATTTTTTCTCGATCAGCCCAATACCTTCTAACACGTTGGTAATGTCATAAATCCGCCGCTTCTGGCGCACAGCTAGGGTGTCAGCTGCCTGGCAGACAGAACAGAGTGGAGAATACTCAGCTCCACTATCAGGTGTTGTACCCCCAGCTACCGTGAAACATGATCTGGAAGTGGGGTAGCTTGGGTCCCAACCCTGTAGTGCCTCCCAGGCACTACTGTAGCTCAGGACCGCAGGGTGAGAAGAGACCTGGCACAGTCCTGAACTGATGTTCTTTCTGATGCTCTATCCCCACGCCAGCCAGGAAGGGCCACGAGGAGGAGCACCTGCAGCCCCGAGCCTAGCACATAGCTGACTCGGCCGAATGAATGAAACAGCCCCGGTCTCTCTCCTGTGAGAAAGCACACGATGGCGGCTGGCTCTCAGAAGACCCAGCTAGGGCACGCCAGGGGTTCCCGCTACCGACCCAGGCCTGGTCCACCATCCCCGCCTTGTCGCCCCTTAGCCCGAGCCGCACCAGCTTGAGGTCAAGCACGCCGTCCTTGGCCTCCTGCAGAAGCGACACGAACTTGGTGGTGAGAAGTCCCAGACTCTTCTCGTGCCGGCTTGGGGTGCCCGGGGGCGGCGGCGCCTGTGGCCCGGCCTCCGCCATCGCGCCCGCCCGCCGCCTCCCCTCAGCCAGGCCAGGCCAGGCCGGCGCCGCCGCCACTTCCGCTTCCGTTCCTGGCCGCCCGGCAGCCGGAGCCAGCGTCGCTGCTTCCGCTTCCGCCTCACGCATCTTCTAGGGAACCTGGCGCAATTCCTGCCTACAGAAACTGCCGCAAAACTTCAGGGACCATCAGCAAATGTCCAACTGCCGAATAAGACGAAACTACCCGAGGATCCTGGGAGACCTGACAGGTTGGGGAGAAATGTGTTGGAGGTCAGTGGGTAGCCTGGGCAGTAGAGACGTGGGAGTCACCCGAACCTTTCTTGCCAGCCTGCTGCAACACCACTAACTGGCCACACTGCCTGATGAACCCAACTAGTTCCCTCAAACCTGCACCTAAAGGCTGCCCCACCGTCTTGGGGTCACCCATTCTATTCCTGTACCTCATTTCCTGCCAGACAGCAAGCACTTGTCCCACTTCTCTCCATCCCTGGTCCCAGCCTCATCTTTCTTTTGTCTCCACACTACAGTGCACCGATGCAGACATGTTTACCTATGTGTAAACATAAGTGCACTTAGAGCAATTCCTGGCATATAGGAAGGATTATGTGTTTGCTAGAGCCATTTTGTTATTTTTAACATTGTTATTATTTATTATTATTCCTTTTTAATTAATCAATTAATTTTTTTTTTAGACACAGGATCTATTGCTCTATCACCCAGGCTGGAGTGCAGTGGCCCGATCATAGCTCGATCATAGCCCGATCATTGTGTAACCTTGAACTCCTGGGCTCAAGCGATCCTCCTGCCTCAGCCTCCAGAATAGCTGGGACTACAAGCACAGGCCAACACACCAGGCTAAGTTTTTTATTTTTTATAGAGACAGGGTCTCATTATGTTGTCCAGGCTAGTCTTGAACTCCTGGCCTCAGGCAATCCTCCACCTTGGCCTCCCAAGGTTCTGAGATTACAGGCGAAAGCCACGTACTCGGCCAATAAGTTATTATCTTATTCCTTTTAGGTCAGGTTCTTTGCGACATGGTCTCTGAGACAGGGAATTTGCTGCAAGCTTATTGGGGATCCACACTTTTAAGAGAGTAAGCCAACAAGAACTGGGCAGATGCAGTTATAATAGAGGCCTCAGCCCATCCCACCTCAGTTCTGAAATTGTGGTAGCCCTTCTGAGATGTTCACATCCAGGCAAGGGTACCAAGCCTTTGTACCCGAATATTGACTGAGAGATTCACCTGTGAGACCTCAGCAGCCTACACTCTTGGCAGCTGGGGGAATGAGTGCCTCTGCCCTGGGGTCCCTTCCCTGGCTCCCTATAACTGTCAAGGTAAACACAGCTTTCACGTCCTCTCTCCTGCCACAGCTCCCTGTGCCCCCTCTTCCCAACAGCCTGCATCAGTTTCTCCTCTGCAGAGGTACATAGCCCCCTCCGTGGGGCCCGTCAACACAGTTTTGATACTATGATGTCCTCTGCGTCCATACTTGCACACTTCACCCTCCCCTGCCCCAGGCTGAGGCCAAGTCTAGTTTACATCTGTGTCCTGAGCACCAAGAGGTCCTGGGTGGGCTGGTCAAGACTCGATGACCACAGGAGTACGCCCCTCCCCCCACTCCTCAGGGAAGTGGCGCCCAGCCCTCCCCACCCTCAGTGCAGATGCTCTTTCCTGTTGGGAATAAAGTGCCAGAGACTCAGCTTCCTTCCTTTCTATCGGTGGCCTTGGGGAGGGCGGGGCTTTGGTGGGAAGAAGGGGCTTCTGGGCTGGGAAGTGGGAGACAGGCTTCTTTGGAGAGAGGAGTCCTCCTGCTGTGTACTGGAGTCAGCTAGAGTCACCGAGGCCCTGTGAGCGAGTGGTGGGCGTGCCCAGCTCTGCCGGGGGTTGGGGGGGAAGGGCCATTCTGAAGGCCAAGGCCATTTGCGGAGGAGGGAGAACAGGACTCCTGGTCAAGCCTGGTAAGTTCCACAACGAACTGTCCTGTACAGCTCAGGGCAGGCATGGGGTCCAATGGAGCCTGTGCCCACCCTGCCCCACTTGGCACCTGCAGTGACACAACTGAGAAAGCCAGCAGGCAAGGCCTCCCAGGTGCCTCCCCATCACACCACCTCCCTCTCATTTCCTGAGGGGGCCGGGCAAGAACCTCCCTCCTCCTTCTCAGAGGGGCCTAGACTGCGGCGGCAGCCCAAAGGAGCGTCCTCCCTTCCTGCTCTGTCTCAGACCCCCGCCCCTGGCCCACCTCAGCTCCGGCTTCTCCAGGCCCGCCATGGACTCAGCAGCCAAGGATGAAATGCAGCCCGCACTTCCCCCTGGTATGAGCCCTTCCGGGGGGCTGAGGGAGGAATGATGGCAAGAAAGGTGGGAATGGTGGAGTTGGGGCCTTCTGCCAGGGCTGGCTGGAGCTCTATAGGGCAGTGAGGGGCGTCCACTACCCTGGTGATGGGCTGAGGAGTAGGAAGGGGAGCGGGTTCGGAGGCCACTTCCTGCAGGCCTTCCCCGACTGACATGGCTGCCCAGGCTCTTCCTGCCCAGTGCCTGAGTGGCCAGAGCAGGAGAGGGCAGAGCGGCTGGCCCGAGGTGCCGCGCTCAAGTGGGCCTCGGGCATCTTCTACCGGCCGGAGCAGCTAGCCCGGCTGGGCCAGTACCGCAGCCGTGAGGTGCAGCGTACCTGCTCCCTGGAAGCACGCATCAAGGTGGGCTGGGGCAGGGAGCAGCAGTGCTGGGGCCGGGGTGCTGGGCTGGCCGGGCCTCACTGGCTGCCTCTCTCCACAGTCAGTGGTGCAATCATACCTGGAAGGCGTGCAGACTGGTGTGTGGCAGCTTGCCCAGGCCCTTGAGGCCGTGCAGGGGACCCGTGAAGCCCTGAGCCAGGCCCGTGAGTTGCTCTGGGGTATATCCAAGTCCTCACAGACCTTGGAGGCCCTGCGGGAGCAGGTTTCCCAGCACAAGCAACTGCAGGCCCTGTCTCAGTTGCTGCCCCGGCTTCAGGCAGGTGAGTGTGCAGGAACCCTGGGCCTCAGCATCCGACAGTCAGTCCACAAACGCCCATCACTGATCAAGGGGTTGGGGCACTAGGTGGGGGACTGCATGGAGGGGCATACCAGGGACCTCCCGGGGAGTAACTCAGGCTTCAAATGGCTTATGAAGCAGGATGCAAACCAGCTCATCCTGGAGTTCCCAAGCATGGGATGCTTAAATCAGGATGGACACCCCATCAAGTGGCTCTGGCCACCTTGGTTGTTAACATAGTGAAATATTTCCCTAACAGAGTGGGTGAATAGCCAATAGCATCACCCCTCAATTCCCCCTGCCTTCCCTCCAGGATCCTCGACTTCCTCATATTCCATTAGCTCATGGGTTGACGCCTGGCCCACTGGGCCTCTAGGACTTTTTTGCCTGGATCCTTTCAGATTAGCCAATGTTTTACTGTACCAGTTATTAAATATTTTATACATCTCCCCAGCCCCAGGGCCTCAGTATCCCCTGCTGTACCCATTGCGCTGGTGGGAAGGCTGAGACCCAGGGCTGTCTCCTTTCCTCCCTCATTAGTGCCAGCTGCAGTGGCCCACACACAGACCCTGATTGATACCCAACGGCTCTTGGAGGCATATGTGAGCCTTCGAAAGCTGGAGCAACTGCAAGAGGAGACATGGGCACCCCTGGGGGGCCTGGAGTTGCCAGTCTTCCAGGAGCTGGGCCTTCTGGCTGAGGCACTGGCCCAGGCTGTGGAGGCAGCTGCAGGGGCAGCAGGGCAGCTGGCACGGGAGGACCCAGCCCTGCTGGTGGCTGCTGTGCGTGTGGCGGAGATGGAGGCTGGACGAACAACCCACCTGGGGCAGGCTCCCCGGGACTGGAGGCAGCGCTGTCTTCAGGCACTACAAGAAGGCCTGGAGCGGCTCCACTTTGGGACATCTCTGCTGCCTGGTCCAGGGGCTCTAGCAGAGTGGCTGGAGGCTCTGCGAGTGGCCCTGCCAGCCGAGATGGCCACAGCTGAGGCACTAGTAGCACCCTGCTGCCCGCCACACTACAAAGTGGTCCAGTTATGGTCCCACACCCTGCATAGTGGCCTGCGCCGCAGACTGCAGCAACTCCTCGCAGGGCCTGAGCTGGGGGCTGCTGATGCCTTTGCCTTGCTGCATTGGGCACTGCATGTGTACCTGGGGTCAGTGTCTCTGGGGCATCGGGAAGTGGGTGAATCGGAGGCTGAGACCTCAGTGTGACACCAGGCCACCCATCTCCAGGCAAGAAATGATGGGGAGCCTGGAGTTGGGGGCTGAGGCTGACGTGTCCCAGCTGGAGCCCCTCCTAACCTTGGAGAATGTCGAGCAACTAGAAGCAACATTTGTGACCAAAGTCCAGGTGAGTAGTTGGGGCACAGGTCCAGAGAAGCTCTGCCCATCAACTGTGGGTCTATATCTGTAGAGTCAAATGTCTACCCACGTCTGGCAAGGTCAGTGCCCTGCTACATTCTTTTGCCCCTCACCCCTTCCCCCAGGCAAGTGTGGCCCAGTGGCTGCAGAAGGCGCTGGATGGGGAGGTAGCTGAGTGGAGCCGGGAGCAGGAGCCCAACACAGACCCATCTGGCTTCTACTACTCACCAATGCCGGCCATCGTGCTGCAGGTGGGTGGGAAGTGGCCAGGTAGGCGTGCAGCCCCACAGGGAAAGGAGAGGAGGGCAGGGGTAGGGGCTTTGCTGATGACTGCCCACCCCTGCCTGTAGATCCTGGACGAGAACATTCGTGTGACCAGCGTGGTCAGTGAGTCACTGCAACGGCGGGTGCATGCCATGGCACTGTCAGAGCTGGGTGCCTTCCTGAGGAGGTCTGCCAAGGCACTGACCCACTCCCAATTCCTAGCCCTGCTCCCAGGGCAGCCCAAACGGGCACTGAGTGAATAAGACACACCGGTGGGAAAGGGCTCCTTCAAAGAAGGACTTGGGCATCTTGGGGGTGGGGCAGGAGTAGCAGGGACTGGGGTTGTGGGGGCACCAGAGAAGCAGCAAGTCCAGACACCTCTGCCCATTGCAGCTTCAGTGATGCTCTGATCCGATTCTCCCGAGACCACCTCAGGGGGGAAGCAATGGCCCCTCATTATGTGTCCTACCTACTGGCTGCCCTCAACCATCAATCAGCACTCAGGTACCAGAAGGCCCCCACAGAACCCCACCTTCACCAACCCCCTACTGAGTGCCTATTCTGTGTGGACCCAGTCCAAGCTAGGTCCCTAGGGACTTTGGACTCACATAGCTCAGGGGTTTCCAGTCCTAGTTCTGCTAATTACTGGCTGGGTGAGTTGCCTCATCTCTCTGAATGTCACTTTTCTCATTAGTATCACATGGGTAATAATAGAGTGTTCTGAGAATTACATGAGATAAATGGATGTGAAGTACGTACCACAGCATCTGTCGCATAATGTCAATCATTCATTCATTCAACAAATATTTATCAAGGCCTTGCTCTGTGACAGGAAATGTCTGGGGTTCCAGCTGTGAACAAAACAGAAAAAGTTCTCTTCCTCTTAGGGGTTATGTTCATTGTAGTGGGGACGGGGAGGACACACACGTTCATTTTTACTCTCTCCTCTCTGGGATTAGCTCCCTCCCCTTACGGATGAGGAAACAGAAACTGAAAGAATGATTTGCTCTAGGTCACACCGGGAATTATAGGCAGGTCCTGCTGGGCTATGTCCCTTCTAGCTCTCCCAGCCTCAGACCTTCAAACGTACAGGGAGCCGCCCTTCTCCATCCCTCCGGCCACACACTTGTGCCACAAGGTGGCGCCCGAGCGGAGGGACCACAGAGGGCCACGCGGGCCTTGGCCTTGGTCCTGAAGCCGTGGTTTTGGTTGGTCCAGCTCTTCAGTGTCCGTCCTGCAGCAGGACTGGGTGGCCTCAGGGGCCTTGGCTTCGGTGGAAGCTGGGCTGGACGAGTTGCAGAGGAGGATCTGTCGTCTGGTGTTGGAGGCGCTGCTCGCGGAGCTCCAGGTGAGGCTTCCCTCCTGTCGGGATGGAGGTGGGAGGTGGAGACATTAGCCTACGTATGGGGGGCTCGGCGGGCAATGCCAGGTCTGGATCATTTCTCCAGCTCCGGCTCCGCCCCCCGTCCCCAGCCTCTGTTCGCAGCTCTGCCCTCGCGCCAGTGGCTGTCTAGCCCTGAGCTGCTGGACGGTGTGTGTGAGCGGACCGAGCGATTCTGCCGGGACTTCTGGCGCGTGCGGAGCCCCGCGGTTCAGGTGCGTCGGGGTCGGGGAAAGGCTGGGGCGCGGGCAGCGCGGATGGGAAAGGCGACCTGAAACCCCTGATCGCCTTCCCTGCAGTTGCTGCTGGCGGAGGCAGAGCGCGCCGTGGTGCTGCAGTACCTGCACGCGCTGATGCAGGGCCGCCTCGTGTGCCGCGGGCCCGACGAGAGGACCCAGGCGGCCGAGCGCCTGCGGCACGATGCTGCCCAGCTTCGCGAGCTTTTCCTCGGTTTGGTAAGAGCTCTTTGGACGGGCAGACGGGCACAGTCTCCGTGGTTGGGTGGGGGCCGGGGGCCGGCGCGATACCCGACCTCGACGTGCTCAGGGCCTGGAGGAGAGCGCTCACTGCGCGCCGGTGCTGCTGGCCCTGCGGGAGCTGCTGAACCTCCGCGACCCCATGCTGCTTGGCCTGGAGGTGGCGAGTCTGCGGCAGCAATTTCCCGACGTGAGGTGCGGGGACCGTGGCGGGGAGGGAGGAGAAGCCCGAGGGGGGCGGGGCGGGGCTGATGTGCCTGGGTGGTGCCCTGCAGCGAGGACCACGTCTCCGCCCTCTTGGACCTGCGCGGGGACGTGTCCCGAGAGCAGCGCCAGGCCGCCCTCAGCTCCCTGCAGGCGGGCCCGCCGCCCTCGCCCCCCGCGGGCCGCCGCGCACTCTTCAGCCTGGTGCTGGCGCCCGCGCCCGCGCCCGCGCTGTCCTCCTGCCTCACGTCGGGGTCCTGCGCCTGACGCCCGGCTGCCCGCAGAATAAAGCCACGGCTCCCGTACGCCTGAATCTGTGTGTGTTGGGGAAGGGGGAATGGAAGTGTAGGAGGCCCACGCACAGTGGCACGCCCACGGTACCCTGGCTCGGTCCTGGCACACGGGCTGCGACCTACCTATCCGGACACCGGCCCTCTTCGTGACTGCGTTTCAGAGGCCCTGGGCTCCTGCCCCGGAGCTCAGACTACGCCCCACATTCGCGCCGAGGCAGCGAGCTACTGTCTCGACCGCCCTAACTCCAGCCGCCCGCGGGGTCGCGCCTGAAGCCCCCAAACCCGCTTGGGCTTTGGGAAGGGGACGGGCCTAGGCCGGCGCCCCCGCCTGGGGGCGTGGCGTGTGACGGACCCGCCCCCTCAGCCCTGCCTGGTCCTGCCCCCAGTGGTCTCGGGGGCGCGCCGCCGCGGAGACTGACGCGGGTCTCCACGCCTTCGTGTGAGCGTGCGCGCGGCCGAGTGCGTGCGTCACCGGCGTCGGCTCCCGCGGGCTGGGCGGCCGGCGACCGGCGTTGCGGAGCGGGACGGCGGGCGGCAAGAAGAGGAGCGAACAGGTGGGGGCGCGGCACGAGGACAGAATTCCCCCAAAGGCCGAGAGAAGGCACGCGACGCGGCCCCTCCTGGTCTACCAGAGAACCCCACTCCATTGTCTCCTGACCCCACCCTCCATTGGGCACGCCCTTCGCTCTATCCCCCGCCGCTTATTGGCTGCAGATCACGCCCCTCCTCGATCTCTCGGTCCCCATTGGCTCTTCTTCCACGTTATCCTCTCCCAGCGTTTCTTATTGGCACAGGCCACACCCTCTCATTTGTCACCAGACCCCGCCTTTGGTAATTGGGGGCTCCTCCCCCATCCAGCCTTCATTCATTCGGCATCTAGTGCTGGGTGCCTGGAACATGGGGGTGAATCACCTGTGCTTGCCTTCGGGTTCAAGGGATGGTGGGGAGACATGGACTTAGGCTCCGACAGTGACAGCCTAGAGCGGTAAAGAAGCTGCCAAAGCAGTGGGACCCTCTAGGCGCCGGGAAGTCTTCCCGGAGGAGGTGAGGCCAAAGCCGAACCCTGAAGAATGGTTAAGAGTTTGCTCCAGGGAGACATTGTGAGGGCATCCTTGGCGGAAGGACCTGAGACATGAAAGAAACAGGCGTATTCTGGTAATTGCGAGGAGGTAGGTCGAACGAAAGAAGGGGAGATGGAGGGGACTGAGCCAGGTAGAGGCCTGAAAATCTGCAAGGAGTCCAGAAAAGTGTACAGTTAGTTGCGGTGAGTGAAGCCTGAGGCCTGAAACCTTTTCAAGGAGCTGATCATTAGGCAGGGTAGAGGAGAGTGGTGAAGATCAGGTCTAAACGGGGAAGCAAAGCTCAGGAAAGGAATGATTCTAGTTCTGATAAGGAGAAGGGCTTTTGGGTTCATTCATTTACTGAGCAACCGCTCTGGGTCAGGCACTATTGTGGGTTCTGGGAACACAGCTGTGAACACTGGAAAGGATAAAACAGATACTAACCATCAAATTTACTGTACAGGTATAGAGTGTACTGATGTGATGGTGATAACTGCTACAGGGGAGGGAAGATTGTGGTGGAGAGGGGAGAGAAGGTTTACTATTTTTTAGAGAGCGTGTTAGGGAGACTTTTCTAATAACATGGTATTTATGCAGAGATTTGAGGAAAGTGAGAGAGCAATCCATGCTATTATATGGGAGGAAAAACATTCCAGACAGAGGAGGACACATTCAGTTTGGTATGCCTGTTAAAAAATGTTGCATTGAAACTGGCAAGACTGGTCCAAACTGTAGGGAAGAAGTCTTGGCTCATGTATTTAAAACTATGAGAGTGGATGAGATCACCTAGGGAGTGAGCATAAATGGAGAAGAGGAGAGAAGTTCCCATAAACAAGTCCTGGGACATTACAGTGTCAAGAGGTCAGGAGGTGGGGATGACCAGCAAGGGAAACAAAGAAGGAGCAACCAGTGAGGTAGGAGGAGAACTAAGTTTGAGTGTTTGGAAAGTCAAGTGGAGACTATGCTTCCAGGTAAAGTGATTAACTGTGTCATGTGCTGCTGATGATCAATAATTAAGGTCATTGATGACCTTGATTAGATCAATTTTGATGGAGAGTAGGGGACAAAAGGCTAATTAGAGTGAATTTAAGAGAGAACAGGAAACAAGGAATTGGAGATGGGTATAGATGACTCTCGAGTTATTGTGCTGCAACAAGGAGCAGATGGAGATGCAGTGTGGCTGTAGCGTGGCTGTAGCTGAAAGAGTGTGGGTTCAAGTTTATTTTGTTTTTTAAGATGAAGAAATAACAGCATGTGTTTATGCTGATGGAAAGAATCCAGTAGAGAGGAGGAGACTGATGATGCAGCAGAGAGGGGAAATACTGGAATCGTGTCCCTGAGCAGGCAAGGGAGCTTGCAGGCTGGAGCCTCCAGTCAGTCTCTGGGGAGAGACTGGATTGGCCTGAGACCTGGCACAGAGTCAGGGGTGAGTGCCCTGTCATTGGCCTTGGGTGACCACTTGGAAGATGCCTCAGGTAGGGGACAGGCTTGGATTTGTTGAAGTTTCTCTCTGCTTCCCCAAACCAGGTTCTAATTTGGATTTGAACAGATGGCTCAAAGGACAGAGGGCATGGGGGGGGGGGCCTAGCGTAAGCAAGGGGTGTGCAGGCATTCAAATAGACTGAGGCCAAATGGTCAGGAGGATGTGGGTGGAGCCAGGTGGGAGGGGAGCGGTGGGACTGAGAGGATGCCATGGGTAGAAGGCAGCCTCAAAGACTCCTACCTATCATCCATCCTGGCAGCTAAGGCTGTACTGTGCCAGCTCCCAGACTAGGTCAGTGCTGGGCACAGAGATTAGAATCGTGAGTAGGGACTCAGTCCTTGCTCTCTGGAGCTGAGGGGATTCCAGTAACTAGGAATCATCTTCATCTAGGTGGGTCTATAAAACTCTTGCTTTCCCCCACCCCAGCCTGCTTGGGTGAGCCTGCTGGAGGGAACGGACACTGCAGCCACCCAGACCCCTGGCAGCAGACCCTGGGTCTACCAAGGGCCCAGCAAGGGCTGTGGGAGCACAGGGCCTGCTGGTCCTCTGGCTACACCCACTCATGCTGGTCTCCACATGCTCTTCTGTGTCCCCAGAGGTCGACAGAGTGGGGAGTTGGAGTGACCCAGCTGGATGTGACCCCCAAGACAGAATGGTGCTGGACTCGGGGGATCAGGTGTATGAGCGGGCACCCCCCAGCCCGCCTGCCAGTCCCCCATCTCTGCATCATAGGCTGAAGCCCTCAGACCGAGATGGGCCACCGCGGTACCCCTGGTCTCAGTCCCTGGCCTTGCCCCTGGCTTTGGCAGTCCCCTCAGTGCTACAGTCCAAGCCTGAGCGGCAACCCTTGTCAAAGCTGTGCTTGGGCCACCGTGGCCACATGCGTCGCAGTGAGAGCACCTACACTGTAAATATTACTGGCCAGCGAGGGTGTGGCACCCAGGGACAGGCTCCACCTGGACGAGGACGGAACCCAGGTGGGGGCAACCTGCGGTCTGCAGCCTCCCTGCCTCACATTGCTAAGACTCGAAGGGATGCAGGCCATGGTGCCAGCAAGAGCCCCTGCATGTTGGTGGCCCTGCGACCAACCAACATGGACCGTGAACGGGACAAGTTCTTCCAGTCCCATTACACCTACAACCCACAGTTCGAGTACCAGGAGCCCAGGCCCATGGCTGTGCTGGAGAAGTACTGTGAGGCCTCTGGACAGTTCATCCATCAGGTTAGTCCAGCCTGCCCACCTCGCCCTGTTCCTCACCACCCAAGGGACCTGTCCTAACCAGCTGCTATGGCCCTGTGTACAGGCAGTTGGCATCATTGAAGCTGTCCTGGAGAAGTTTGGCACCTATGAACACTTTGAGGCTGCCACTGGGGGCCAGCTGCTGACCAAGTGCCAGATTTGGTCCATTGTGCGCAAATACATGCAGAAGGAAGGCTGCGCTGGGGAGGTGAGCTTGCCCTACCTGCAGAGCCCCTCTTCTTCATGCCCCAAATCCAGCCGCCTAGTGGGCCGTCCCAGCCCCAGTGCCATGTCTGGCCAGCTGGTGACCCCAGACAAATCCCTGCCCCTGCCCAAGTAAGGTGGGAGCTGGCTCTGAGCAGGGGTCACGAAGGATGGGCGTCCTGGCCTAGTGTCCAGCCTGGCTGACCTGTGGCATCAGTAGGTCCATCTGTACACTGGTCCCAGGGCTGGTTCAGAGCGTTGGCTCAGGGCATTGCCATCTGCAGGTTGTGGTGCAGCTGAGTGAGGACCTGCTGTCCCAGGCAGTGATGATGGTGGAGAACAGCCGCCCCACGTTGGCCATCAACCTGACTGGAGCCCGCCAGTATTGGTTGGAGGGCATGCTGCGGCACGAGATAGGTCAGGGTGTGGGCAGGTGGGTGGGTGGGAAGGGATGAGACGGGGCTGGGAGCTGGAGGGGTCAGTGAGGGGCCCCAGTAACCCCCTTTTGTTTCTCCCCCTTCCCTCCGGAGGACGGGCCCTTTCCCTTCGTGAGCTGCTACCTCCTCCCTCTCGCTCACAGAGGTAGGCCAGAACATGTTTGCCCACTCTGGCTCACCCTCATCTCTTGCTCCTGTAGAGTATCTTTTTCTCTCCCCACTCCCTCTCTTATTTCCCCTGACAGTGGGGGCAAGGCTGGGAGGCCCCAACAGGCCAGAGGGAGAGAGCCCTGAGGGTCCCACCAGGTTGGCCAACATGCGGGCCCTGCAGGGTGGGTGGAAGGCCAAAATCCTGGGAACGGACTTGGCCTGAGGACGCACAGCGCCTGCTTTAGGAGGGGCCAGGCCAGGCTGGGAAGGAGGGCACTAGACATTAATCGCTATTCCTTTCCATCTGTCCCTCCTCTTCAAGAATCCTGTTGCTTTGGGCAAGGTGGTTTTTGCTGGGGCATCAGCGTGACTGTCAAAATGATATAGGCACTCAGGATGTTGGGACGGGGTGGTGTGTGTGTTCCTTGTCTCCGGGAGGGCTGGGGCAGTGTAAGTTTGGAAGAGTTTGTGTGTGTGTGTTGCAGGGGACCTGGACGGGTGGATTCATGCATGTGAACCTCTTATGGGTACTTGGTTCACCTGAGGAGGGTCTTAGCGCTGCCTGGGGTTGGTCTGGAGCTGGGGGAGAACTCGTGTGAGAGCCTGAGTTTGGGGCCTTGAGGATACAAGAGTCACAGGTAGAAGTCCAGCCAGAAGTCTGGCCGGTTGGAGCAGGGCACAGGCTGTGCCAGGCAGATGGGTCCCCCGGTTGCCCCCCCCAGCGCCGCCTCCCTTCCCGCAGGCACCCACTACCTGCGGGGCGTGAACAACGCGCAGCAGCCGTGGCACAGCGCCGAGGGCCGGCTGCGGTACGGGCTGCGGCCAGCTAACCCCACGGAGGAGGGCCTGGCCAGCCTGCACAGCGTGCTGTTCCGCAAGCAGCCGTTCCTGTGGCGCGCCGCGCTCCTCTACTACACCATCCACCGCGCTGCGCGCATGTCCTTCCGGCAGCTCTTCCAGGACCTGTCGCGCTACGTGCAGGACGCGGACGTGCGCTGGGAGTACTGCGTGCGCGCCAAGCGCGGCCAGACAGACACCTCGAAGCCGGGTGGGCGCCCGCGAGGGGAGGGAGCCCTGGGCAGGGCGGGGGCGGGGCGGGGGGTGGGGCTTCCTGGCGGCCCCGGGCTCACAGCCCTCCCGTGCTCCCAGGCTGCTTCAGCAAGGACCAGGTGTACCTGGACGGCATCGTGCGCATTCTGCGACACCGCCAGACCATCGATTTCCCGCTGCTGACCTCACTGGGCAAGGTGAGAGGCTGCAGACCTTCACAGGTCCCAGCCGGCTGTCCCCCTCGCCACGGTGTTCCCTGGGCCTCTGATTGGTGCTAGACTGAGGGCTGGGTGCCGGGCTTCTCTGGGTGGGGGGCAGTGCGGGTGGAGGTGAGCCCAGGAGATGAAATGAAGGTCTGGCAGCCAAAAGCAGGTGTTTAAACCAGCCTGCAGGTGTGTGTAGATACAGTATCTCAAGGGAGAATTGGGAAGGCCTGGGGAAGGAAGCTGGAGAAATGGCCAGGGTCCAAGTCCCCGGCACTGGCATTTGTGCCAGGCTGAGGAAAGAGGACCTCATCCGAAGCAATGGGGAATGGGAGGAGCTTTAAGCAGAGTAATGGCTGAGATGTTTGCTTTCAAAGGCTCTGGATGTTATGTGGGGGGTGGATTGGAGAGAGAGGCCTAGGGAAGGGGATGCAGGGGCAAGGGGAGGAGGCCTTTCTAATCACTCCTGCAAAATTGATGGTGGCCTGGCCCAACCAGGCAGTGGCCATGCATTTGGAGAGGAAGGGACCAGCTGGAGAGCACTTCAGACAGTGGAATCCTTTTAACTCAGTGACCACCCTGAGTGGGAGGCTGAGAGTCCAGGCCCCCCTCCCCAGAATATGACCTGGGTGACTGTGAAGAGGGTGTGGCTGGTATAAGCTGGCATCCAGGAGGTTACTGTTGGATACCCAGGGGACAGTGTTAAGGAGGCAGTTGTATAGGGATGTTTGGAGGTGAGGGGAGAGGCTGGGCTGGAGGGCGGAGTGGAGGTGCAGGACACAGATGAATAAAAGAAGGTGTTGAGAGAAAGAGCAAAGACCCAGGACTGAGCCTAGAGGTACGAAACATTGCTAGTGGGTCAGGAGGGGAGAGGAAGAAGTCCCAGGAGCAAAGGGCAGTGTGCCACAAACAGTGAGCTGGGACCAGTACCTGAATGCCAGGGGACTCTGCCTGCCCCTGAGGCCCAGCTCCCTCCCTGCAGGTGTCCTATGAAGATGTGGACCACCTGCGGCCCCATGGGGTGCTGGATAATACCCGGGTACCCCACTTCATGCAGGACTTGGCACGCTACCGGCAGCAGCTGGAGCACATCATGGCCACCAACCGGCTAGATGAGGAGGAGCTGGGCCGCCTGCTGCCTGACTGATGTCGGTTGAGGGCTGCAGATCAGCCCCCAGAACATGAAGCTGTCTGCTCTGTGCTTCCACGGCCTGGGTGTTTCTTAGGGGCATTGTGAGGGGAGGAGCATTCCATGAGGAGGAGTGGCAACATCAGAGGGTTCCTTTCCCTTGCTAGCCTCCCTGGGGCCTGGGGCCCAGCATGTCAGGCAAACTGAGTGGCCTTTCTGCCTCCAGCTCTCTGTTGAACAGAGGGCCTGGGGGCAGGAGGGGAGCTGAGCATCGATGGGGATGGGGGGAGGTTTGGGAGTAGAAATTGTTCTTGCATGGAATGGTTTTGGGTATCCAGGTCCTCCAGTCTCTCCCTTCACCCACCTGGCCCCTTGGTGCTCCTTCAGCATGTGTGCTATCTACCTCTCACTGGGTCCTGGTGGGGGTTGGGATCCCTTCTCCTGGAGTGATTGCCTGAGCCTGGGGGTCCTGGCTTCACGCAGGCTCAAGGGGCTGGGGTCCTGGTAGTAGAGGCCTAGCTTGGCTGGGGTGTTGGGGTGCGCTTTCCAGCATTTTGCCTCTCCCCCCAAATACGGTCATGTATTTATTCCCTATGTATGTGCTCTACTTCCTGAGGCTGGGAGGCAGCAGCTCCTAAAGGTTTGATGGCGGGAACAGGACATTCTTGGAAGGCACCAATTTTCCTAGACCCACTTTCATTTTATACACACACACACACAGTACCAGCCTCGTGAGTGAAGTCCAAGAGCTCACCTGGCCCTACCCCCATGCCCTCCACTGGCCTCTGCTGTTCTTTTCTTCACCCACAAGCTCACAGCTGGTCTCTGGCAGAGGTTGGCATGGCCTGGGAACAGCCACAATCGAGCCTGAGGGGCAGGCCCCCAAGGCCCGAGGCCCTCCTGGTCCAGGAGAGGTGCAGAGGTGGTTGTTGCTTCCAGTTTCACTTCAGACTCAGCTGTGCCAGTGACTCAGTGCCATTCCTACCCTTGGCCTTAGTTTTCCCATCTGTAAAACTCAGAAATTCGGTTGGAAAGTCTTTATTCAGTTAGCCAGCGAGTATGTACAGAGCACCTTCTGTGTGCTAGTTACTAACTAGTCAGAACCTTCACTGAGCTCCCAGTCCAGAGAGAAGCCAGACAATTAAAACAGTAATGACGGTGATGAGTGTGGCCTCTGTTTATTACCCAAGGTCCCTTCCCATTCTCCTTTTCTAATCTCATTTCCCAAGGCTGTGAGCTCTAGGCCCTCCCTAAGTGGAGAAAAGCCAGCCTTCCCTTGCTCTGTGCATCAAGTCCAGGGGCTTCGGTGGAGTTGGGCAGGTGCCTACACAGGCCCCCAGATGGCTCATAAGGGGAAAGGGCAGTGTAGCAGGCGTCAGGCTCTTGTCCTATTAGGGGCCTTGTTCTGGGGTCTCCAGGGTGCAGCTTGGGCTACTGGGGGAAATAGGGCCGAGGACTGGGCGGTGCGTGTTGGGGAGGCACAGGGCTGCCCAGGTCACGGGGACTCAGAGGCACACGCGCAACCTAAGTTCCTGCGCAAACAGCCAGAATCGTGGAGAGAGCCCAGGCCCAGCCCGACCCTCCGGAGTTTATTCACTTCCAGCGGTACTGGGCTGGACCAAGCCTCCGTGGCATCCCATCCAACTCTGACAGGATCCCAGGTCCTATCCAGCTTGGGCAGGGAACAGCCGGTCAGCGCTCCGGCCTTCAGGAATCTAGAGATGATGAGGACGGTGGTCAGTGAGGTGGAGCCCACCCTCCGCTTCCCAGGCCATGCCCTCCCGCCAAACCGGCATGGGAGTTGGCCAGGCTCACACCTTCGGACTCGTCCCCCTCCTCGAAGTCAGGCTCGGGCTCCGGCTCCGGCTCAGGTTCTGCTTCTGCCTCCGGCTCTGGTTCCGGATCCATCTGGGGCTCCAGCTCCGGCTCAGCCCCTTCAGAGGCCTCAGCTTCCGGCTCTGGCTCTGGCTCCTCTGGGGTCCCGGATTGCACCGCCTCGGAGCCCTCAGGGCCCCCGGCCTCTTCGGTGTCTGAAGCTCCGGGCAGCCCAGGGCATGCGGTCCCCCAGCCAGGTGCCTCAGGCGTCCAATGGCCTGGGCACGGAGGGTCATAGCTACGGTCCCGGTAGCCTGGGGAGGAAGTGGGAGAGACTCAGGCTCAACTTACCCATCTGCGGTTTTCTCCGCACACACCGGCCTAGCTGTCGGGAAGACGACCACGCCTCCCTCCACTTAGCTTTTGCTCCGCCCCAGGCACGCCCCGCTCCCACCTAGGCCCCGCCTCGTCCCGCCCGCGCTCACCCGGGCCCACGTGCTGCCAGTCCCAGGCGGGGTCCGGCGCGCGCACGGTATGCTGAGCACAGCGCAGCAGCTCCTGGCAAGCGGCCTCGCCCTTGCTCTGCACCAGCAGCAGCAGGCGGCGCACCCTGCGCTCGGCATCAGGCAGTGCATCCAACGCCTCATACTCGGGCCCGGTGAGCACGCCCCGCGCCAGCAGCGCGTCCAGCAGCAGCCCCGAGTCCGCCTGCAGCGTCTCCACTAGGCGCTTCCGCTCGCGGTCGATTGTCTCTGACGGCCGCTCCTGCGCGTTGCCCATGGTCAGAGCTGCACGGGGGAGGGGGAGAGAAGTAGCAGGGGGCTGGAGCCACTCTCTCCCAGGGCCCCAGTGAACACGCGTGGCTGGTCTAAGTTCACCTTGACCCCAGTGGCCAGTCGGCTCCGCAGCACAGGACCCGGAGGCCTCCGCACGGAACTGCTGTCCTCTTGCCGCTCCGGCCGCTTCTGTCCTGTCTCCTCAGGCTCCTCCTCCTGTCCCTAAACGTCAGCTGTGGCTCTCCCCTACGCGCTCCTAGGACTCCCATCTACTCTCGGAGTGCTCTCCCCAGCCAGGACCTCCTCCTGAGCCCCAGCCACCGGCAAATCCCGAGACCGGTTCAGACCCAGTTTATCCAAACTAACCTCCCGAGACCGGTTCAGACCCAGTTTATCCAAACTAACCACTTTTTCTTCCCCAAATCTGCTTCCTTAGCCCCACCATGCAAAAAAACCTAGGATTAATCCTGATACCCCCACCCAGCTTGCAGTCAAGTCCTTTGCAGTCTGTCTGCTGAGTGTTTCTCTCACCGTCCTCATCACTGACTTTAATCTTTTACCTCCTGCCTGGACCCTGCACAGCCCCAGATCAGGGCTTCCTGCCACCACACTCTGCCCTCTAGTCCCCCCTGCACCCAAAGCGCAGCACTGAGAGTCTTCCCCTGCTTCTCTCTCCTTACCCTAACCCTGAGGTCCAACCTTCCACTACAAGCCCCAGCCCTGCACCTCTTACCAACATCAGTACTATGTTGCAACCCCAGAGTGGTCTCATGGCTTTTCCTGGTTCCATGATACCTCAGCAGAGATACCCGAATCTTTTTGAATCCTAGCTCTGACCAAGGTCTCCTGACATCACCTGAGACCCAGCTGCAACCCTGTTGACCTGGGGATGACTTAACAGCCATCTCTTGCTTTATCTTGAAGTACTCCGGGTCCAGCTCATAAAAACTACCAACAAACGTTTGCCAATCTTTTTTCTGTTTTTGTTGTTGTTGTTGTTAATCAAGAAAAGGAATTTATTTGTTACATTTATGGAAGCTGAGAAGTCTCAGGTTGAGGGATCACATCTGGTGAGAGCCTCCTTGCTGCTGGGGACTCCCTGCAGAGTTCCCCAATGCAGCATTGAGCATCACCTGATCTACTGTTTTTCCTCCATTAATTTCCCCATTTTGAGAGACTGTCTTCACCAAACAGCACTATTAGGTCGAATATAATCTGCTTTGTCCATTTATTACCAACCAAGGATCATGGCCCATCCCCTTGAGTGGCCTGACCAGCCGCAAGACCCCCAGCTTCAGGAGACAAAGAGGTCAGGCCTTGGACCACTCCCTCCCTCAGTACACTCCCCTGCCTCGGCCTTGTTCACACAGCATCCTCCCCCAGCCTCTTGCCTTTGGCCCCTCTACCTCCTAACCTGGCCCTAGGAGGTAGGCCTTCTCTGAGAGAGAGCATTTGGTCCTGGCCCCCATCCTGCCCCCTAGAGAACTCAGTACCCAGCCCCCCACCCCACCTTGTGTCACTTCACACTCCCAGCCCCTCCCCCCACATCGAAGTTTCAGCCCTTCTCCCAGGCCACTAATCAGAGATCAGGACTACCCTCTGCCCCTCCATCTCCCTTTGTGTCCCATCTGTGACAAGTACTGCTTCTCCACCTCTCAGTAAATCTCCATGAGCTCCTGCCTCTCAAGCCCACTGTTGTCATATATGTTCTGTAACAGTCCCTCTGAGTACCTCTCACTCCCGTCCCACCACCCACTGTGACATAGTGACTTTGACGACTCTCTGGAGTAGGATTTACTGTACTCATTTTACAGAAGAGGAGACAGGCTCAGACAGACCAAGTGGTAGACCTAGAATCTAGCTTGCTCCAGCCTGAACTGGAAGGGGGTCTCCTGTCTAGCAGAATTTCAGTCCTAACCACCTGTCTCTGCCCCGCCCCATGCCCACTGCCCATCGGAGAGAACCCAAACTATCTGGTCTGATAACTCCAGCCACCTCTCACCTCCCTGGATGGCCAGGCTCTCCCCCACTTCCCTCCACCACTCAGTGTGGTGAGAACTCCACGTGCCCCTGGCACCTCAGAGCCTTTGTTGATGCTGTTCCCTAAACCTGGAATACTCTTCCCCTGCCTCCACTGTGTGGACCCATCCTCCACAGTCAAATGTTCCCTTGTCCACACCAACGCCTAAGTGTCCGAAGGGCAGGTGGTTCCTTCTTCTGTGCACCCCAGTGAACAACATACACCCTCACTACTGTGTTACCTGACATCACTGCACTGTGTATGCGGACCCTCGTCCGCCAAAGAGTGTCCCTCCAGTCATGGGGCACAGGAAGAGAGAGGGGATAGCACCTACTATGGACAGACGCAGAGGGAAAAGGCATAGATTGGATTGGCCCCTCCTTCTCCCTCACTCCTGCCATTACCCCAATCCTGTCTGGCGGGTAGAGACCCCGGCTGGCCAGGGCCTTCCCTTTGAGGCTCTCATAGCACTAAAATGAACACCGAACTTATGTCGCGGCCAGTCCTTCAAGGGTCACAGGCCAGATTCTTCCAAGAGAGCCAGGTGGCGAGGCGTGGAGCCGAGTCCCGGCCCCCCCATCCCCACCTGTCTGCGCGGGCTCTCGGGGAGCGAGGGCTGTGGGAAACTGCGGGAGCCTTTGCCCGTGTGCGACTGCCCGGCCACCCTCCCCTCCCCTCCACCCGGTCCCAGAGCTTGAGAGTCCTGCGGAAGGGCGGGGCTCACAGACCTCGAAGCTCGGCTGCTGGTGGCGGGGCGCTGATTCTGCCCAATCTCGGTTTCCTTTCCCTCCCCCAGTCGGGCGGAGTGGGGCTCCAGGTTCGGCCCGTTTCACGGGTCGAGCCTCGGTGGGGCGGGAGATGACGGTGCAGAAAGGGCTGGGCATGGTGGGGGTGGATGCAGCAGCTGCGACAGGGGCGGGGCGGCCAGGGCTGCCGGGAATGGGGGTGGGGTGGGGTGGGGTTCTTCCCGGGGCATTGGGAGCCAGGCCACTGAGGCCGCACGCTGGCTGGGAACGAGCACGTAGGCCGCTTCCCTCCGCACCAGGGTTGCACCCAGCGATGAGTCAGGGAGGGGGCAGTCTGGCCTGCGGCCCCACACGTTCAGCACCCACTCTGGGCCTGCCAATTCCCAGTCGCTTTACATCTGTCCTCTGGTCGACCCCTCCTCTTTGCCTGTCACAGATGAGGCTCAGAGAAAGGAAGCCACTTACCCAGGATCACAGAGCGCATGAATTGCGGAGCTGCGTGTGACCCAGAGGCGCCCGCTTCCCAGAGATTGCAATGGCCACTCTCCGGCGCTAGATCTGGGCCTCAGCTGGAGAGCTAGGCACCAGCTTCCCAAGCACCTCCACTCTCTAGTGGTCTTCCATTAAAGCCCTAGAATCTGGACGCTTCTACAAATGCAAAATCGCCCCCCACCCATGACTCCTGTGATGCCTGGTCGATAAAGAAAAGAGACCAGAAACACAGAAAAAAATGCAGTTTATGTGCAGGGCTCGTCGGGGTAAAGGAGAGAGGCTTTTGAGTCGTGGGGGCTTCGCTCACCCCCCGCCAGGGGGCGCCAGGAAGCCAAGAAGAGTGTGCGCCGCGGACTGGTTCCTCTGCTGGGCTGGCTTCAGAGGCCTGCGGTCTCAGGGGGAGGGACTGGCCGGCGGGCCCAAGTAGGAGGCCCGGCTCTCAGGGGCGCTGTAAATGGTTAAAGCCCCAGGCAGGCCCAGGGCTGGACCTCCCAAAGCAGCCTGGACATCCAGCAGGAGTGGGGCCCCGAGCGTGGGGTCCTTCCCTAGGAGAAATGCGGCTGTGCTCAGCAGAGAGGAAAGGGTCCCCCTCCTTTCTTTAGGGAAGGAGAGCCCTGCCCGCCTGCCTTCTGCTAAGGTTGAAACATCCATTCCATTCTCAACCTCCCCACTCTCAGCCAATGGTGAGAGGATGGGTGGCTCAAAGTAGCATTCTGCAGGGCAGTGAACTCAGGGGATGTCGCTGCAAAACACAAGCTGCCCAGCCCACACAATCAAGGTAGCTCAGTCCAGTCCTGGCCTCCTCAATCACCACAACCATTACCTGGGCCTGGAGAATTTAACCCCTTGACTGCCAGCTCAGGCTCACCCCTCTCGGGAACCAAGGGCTGCATCTGCGTGAGAGAACCCCAGGAAGCAGCTGGGGAGGGGGCCAAGGAGCTGAGAGGATCACTGGGGCGGTCCTCAGACATGGCCCTGGCTCACAGAGAACAGCCATGGACTAAAGGCTTGGTTCGGCAACCCCAGGCCCTGCCCTCCTCCACCCTCTTCTTACCAGGGACAGCTCCATGTCCAAGTCCATCAGGGTCCATTCTCGCCCTTGCAGGCTGGGGCCCAGCACCTGAGGGGAGCTCACGGTCAGTGGTGCCCTCCACAGGCTGCAGGGACAGCTGGACCCAACCAGGTGTCCTGCCCCTGCCCCAGTGGAAGGGGTACTTACATCCAGGGGCCCTGCAGGCTCCACACTGTCTGGCGGGGGCCGAAGCAGCAGTGGAGGCAGCAAACTGTCTGGGCTTCGGTCCCCCCTCTCCAGGCCCAGAGGCCCCCTGTGTACAGAGAGCTGCTGTTGGCCTGCAGTGCCGATCCTACATGAGGTTTCCAAGGAACCGGAATGTATCAGCATTGAAATCCCCCAACATTTAGCAAGTGTTAGGAGAGGACCTCCCCACCTCCATAAGGGACACTTAGAGAGTGCCCTTGCTTCCTAGCTGGGACCTGAGATTTGGGTTGTGGAGCTGGGGTCTTGGGACATGCCTCCTCCCTATGTAAGTGTCAAGATCAGTGGTTCTTAAACCATTGTGTACTTTACAACCATCCCAGGGAACCCATTTGTAAAATGTACATTCCTGAGCCTTCCCAGAGATGCTGACCTGACTGGGACTTTCCAGGGGACTCTGACCCTGGTGCTCCTTAGAGCACATGCTGAGATCAGATCAGTGTCACAGACTCAAGTACCCAATG
Organism: Propithecus coquereli; assembly: GCF_000956105.1. Taxonomy (NCBI): domain Eukaryota; kingdom Metazoa; phylum Chordata; class Mammalia; order Primates; family Indriidae; genus Propithecus; species Propithecus coquereli. Next base: position 4,061,749 of record NW_012152729.1, on the reverse strand, counting down.
TCCCCCTCAGCCACCATGGGGCAGACACAGCTAGGAAGTGTTGTGGGCTGGCAAGTACTGGTCTATCTGCGAAAGTGGCCCATAGGGTTCACGGTCAGGAAAGGGCTCTGCTCACCTGTCAGCTATCTCCCTGGGGTCCCTTGGCTCAGGCTGTTGGGCACTCCTGGGCCCCTCGGGGCTGAAGCTCCCTTTCCCTTCCAGGATGGCCTGCACCACAGCCACGGGCAGCGGTGGGGGGGCTGTCACGCAGAAGTCACACTCGTTTGGGGCCAGGGCCAGCCCGGCCTCGCCATCCCCCCCTGGACTGGCCGGCTCTTCTTTGAGCAGTGCCAGGCCCTTCTCCCTGCACCAGAGAAAAGCTTCAACCAGACCCTGACACTGACTTCTCCCCCTACCCCCACAGCCATCTGGGCTGCCTGGCCCTCCCCAACAGGCTCCCCAGAGGGCAGCCCTTGTCCCCCTTACCTCCTGCCACCACTGGAGGGAGAAAGCCTGGTCCCTTCAGGGGATGGGGAGTCTTCTGGGATGTCAGAGATGATGGGGCCCCTGGCCCTGTGAGGGCTGAGGCCCAAGGTCGTCTCTGGGAGGGGCTGTAAGTAGAAGGCTAGGCCCAGCCCTTGGCCTCTAGGCACAGGGAAAGCCAGAACCCAACCCACACCCACCTGGACCAGGTCTAAGAGAGAAGGTTTGAGGGAGGAGGCTCAGTCCATGCTGGGGAGCCAGGGTCTGGCTGGGGGGAAGGCTGGCTTCCATCCTTCCTTCTTTTGGGGGAATGGGGAGAAGGGATAGGCTCTCCATAGGCCCAGCTATGCCCTGGAGAAGGGGTAAGAAAAACCTACCGACTGGATAAAGTAGGGGTCCTGCAGGAGGGCACCAGGTAGGGGGCAGGCATTGAATTTGGCAGGTGCTGGGCATGCACTCCCTTCATCCAGCATCAGGGACCTATGCAGGGTGACCAGGGCACAGGCAGGTTCAGCCCCCATACCCCTCAGCCTGCAATTCCCTCCCTCCCTCAGGCCCCAGCAGCCAAGTCAGCAGAGCTGAGGCCTGTTGCCAGGGCATCAGTCACATGCTGGAGGCGGAAGGGGCTCCCCCCAGAGATGGGGGCCCTTTGGGGGTAGAGAGGTGAGGGAGGGAGCATGGTTTGAGCCCCAGGCCCTCAGCTGTTGGGAAGTTTTGGGGGGAGGAGGGAGGAGCTGCTGGGGTGGGAATTTGGGGATAAGGTCCTAGAACAGGAGGATCTGGGAGTGGGGGTGCCTGGTGGTGGGCTTCAGGGGAGAGGAGAGCAGTCCTAGATGGAGTGAGGGAGCCTGCAGTGCAGGGAGAGGAATGAGGATTCCTGGTGAAGGAGTTTCTGGAGGAGAAGGGGTCCCTGCTGGGGGATCTCTCTGGGGGAGGGTCTGGGACGTGGGGAAGTGGGTGAGAGAACCCCTGTCTCACTCACAGCTTCCTCTTGGCTCCGGCACTGCTGGGCCCCGCCTGAAGTGGCCCAAAGAGACACTGGATCAGCTGAAGAGAAAGCAAAGGGTTAATTCATGCTTTGGGCCTTGCCTGCGCCCTAGCAAGGCACTTCCGGGTGGGTTGGGGGGCTCATTTTGGCGCTGAGGGCCTGGGCGGAGGGGCGGGGTGTGCAGAAGGGGGCCGTGGGGAGAAGCAAGCTGTGGGGGAGGAACACCTTGCCGATGATCCGGTGCTGCTGACCGTGGCTCTGCCGCAGAGTCACTACCTCCCGCCACAAGATCTCATTCTGCCTGGGGGAAGGGGGGGAGGGTGCTGAGGCATCTGAGAGTTCGCCCAGTCACCGTCCCCCACAGAATGCCGGGACACACGCGACCACCCCTGGATCATCCAACCTATAGAGACCAGGGTTCCACGGCGGCCCATTTGAATGGAGGCGCCGAGGCCTCAGGGCGGAAGGGGCTGCCCAGAACCGCCAGGCGGCCGGTTCTTCTCACCCCGACCCCCCGCCCCGCCTTCCCGTGCCCCTCGTACTGCCTGAGCTCCCGCAGCCGCGCCTCGGTGCTCTCCTGCACGCCCCGCAAAGCCTGCACCTCGCCCAGCAGCCGGCCCAGGTCCTCCGGGCGCCAGCGGCTGTCGTCGCCCCGCAGCGCGGGCACCTGCGGGCGGAAGGCACTGTCGGGACAGGGTCGCACAGAACAGGTCAGGCTGTCCCAACACCCCTGCTCGAGTTTGTTCCTTCCCGCAGGCCGCGCACACCTTGCGCCGCACGCGCTCCAGGAGCTGTTCGCGGCCGCGCACGAAGCTCGGGTGCTGGAACTCGACGTGGTCGCGCTCCGGCCTGAGCAGGCCGCCCTGCTCGATGCTCACCACCTTCCGAAAACCGTCTGGGGAGCGGGGCGTGGGGGCGTGAGTCGCCCCATCCCCAGCACCAGGTCACCCACACCCGCTCCCCGCCGGCCCTGAGGACTCACACATGTTGAGTTGGCGCACAAAGCTCGCCATGTTGCTGTGCTTGAAATACTGGGGCAGCACTTCCTTAGCGAAGCGGCTCTGATCGCTTACGAGGAAACTGGTCCCGCTCTACCGAGAATGCCGCCCGCCCACCGTGCAGGCGGAGACCAGACGCCGTGAGCGGTGTCCGCCCACGGCCAGGCCCGCGCTCTGGCGCGCGCACACACACTCACACTCACTCTGGGGGCCCGGCTTGTTGCTTATCTCCATATGGGACGAGGCCAGGCCAGAACCAGCTCTGAGGCCTAGCCTGGGGCGACCACAGTGAGTCCCTACCCCCAGCCGGACCCACACTCAACACTCGGTTCTCAGAAAGGAGGAGCAGAGGCCGACCCGGGTTCCAGCCCGGGACGAGTCCCAGACCCGCGATGAGACCCTGAGCTGGAGCCAAACCAGCCCTTTCCTTCTCCTGGCCTCTGTTTTCCGATCTGTGAGATGGGGTGGGGTGGGATCTCAATGGCCTTGAGGGTCCCTCAGGCTCTAGGCGTCCAGGGGGCTCCTAACCCTTCCTCAGCGGCAGAGGAAGTCGCCTCACCCCCATCTCAAACACCCCCTCCAAGGTAAACTACCCTGGATGGCTGGCTGCATGGGGGTGCCACAGCCCAGTCCCAAGTGGGGGTTGGGTGGGCATGGATGTTCACTGACGTGGAGGGACCCCGGGGAGGACCACTGGGGAGTCAAGGGGCCCCAGCCCTCACCGGGCTCCAGCGGATCAGGTGGTCGGTGCCTGGGTCGCCCACCAGCGCCCATAGCTTGCCGAGGAAGGCAGGCACGGGGCTGGGGCCTGGCTCCGTGGGCAGCGCGCCTGGCGCTTCCTGCATGGTGCAGTCTCGGCCCGGCTCAGCGCTGGGCCCGGCCGCTGCGGGCTGGTCAAAGCGGCGGAAACTGCTGCGTTTGCCGCCCGCTCGGCCCTACTCCGCCCCCCGGCGCCGGGTCAGGCGGGGGCCACGTGCGAATCCGCGGGGCGGGGCTCGGACAGTGGCCGTGGCACCAGCAGACAGAAAGGGCTGGCTGGATCCGATGTGTGCGGAGTGGAGGGGTGGGGTGTGGAGGGAGACCTGAGTTCGAGTCCCGCCCTTCTCAGTCCATTTCCTCCTTTGTTTTTCGGGAGAAATCGTCCGTGTGCACCCTGGTGTGGGCTGGGAAAATCCTAGAGGGCGATGGCCGTGGGCACAGTGAAGCCCCAGGTAGGGCGGGCAGATAGGATGGGGCGGGAGGGAAGCTTGCCCCCTTACCGCCGAACCCCGGAACGTAGTCTTTCCAAGGGTGGGGAGTGCCCCGCCCCTGAGCCCCGAAGCCTCATCGGTACAAAGGACCTTGAAGAGACCTTCCACCTCTGCCAGGATGACTCCTCTGACCTCTCTGTGTCCCCCGCTCTGCCCCTTCAGAACCGACCTCACTTTTCACAGGACACAGAGACACTGCAGAATTTGTTTATTTCACACTCACCCCTGATGCCCAGCCGGCACCTGTGCCCTCCCTGCCCCCGCGCCGGGCCGCGGAGCTGGCGCAGAGTCCGCTGAGTGGTGGGGGTGGGGGGAGCGCAGTACGGTCCGGGCGGTGATCGAGCAGGCGGGCGGGGGTCTGTAGAGGCTGCGAATATCCAGTGGACTCAGGGCGCCCGGAAGTGGTCCCGACGCCATCCCACAGTTCCCAATCCCGGAGAGGCACAGGAGCCAACAATCCCGAAGAAAGGGGCTAGCAGATGGGGCGGCCTCGGCACCCCCATCTCGCATCTCAGAGGCCTCACGTCTGCGGGGGAGGGGAGGGGCTGCCCGATCACGCCACGAGCGTGGGCCGCCAGGGATGGGGCTCGCGCGTCAGTTTGAGCGTGTAGGTGCGCAGGCGCGGGCAGTGCGCGCGGAAAGCGTCCCGCACCGAGGGTCTCACCACGCAGAAGCAGTGTACCTCACGCAGGCCCGCGCAGCGCGCCGCCAGCTCCTCCAGCGCGGCGTCCAGCTCCGCGGAAGCGGCGGCGCGCACCTCGAGAGCGCGCAGGGTTGTGGCATAGTGGCGCGCCGCGAAGCGAACTGGGCCTACGGTGTCGCCGGACACATTGAGGCGCAGCGCAGCCACCGGCACTGCTGGCTGCAGGACGCGCGTCACGCTTTCGTCTGGCAGCGCAGGCTCCAGCTCCAGCTCCACGGCCAGGCCAGGGTGGCGGCGGCGCAACTCGGTCCAGGCTTCGTTGGGCAGAGGGGACGCGCGTGCATCTTCAGGGCACGCGCACCTCAGGGCCAGGAGCACCAAAGGCGCGCGGTCTGGCGCGGCCAGCACCTCCAGGGCGGCGCGCGACATACTGGCTAGGTGCAGGCCGAGGGCGCGCAGGCGCGGGCAGGCCTCCAGTAGCTTGAGCACCGAGCCGGGTCCCACGCTGCCAACCAGCGTACCGTTGTCCAGAAAAAGGCTGTGGAGCTCAGGGCAGTTGCGAGCTGCCTGCAGCACCAGCGCGTCGTCCAGTGTGAAGGGCAAGCGCCGCAGGTCGAGGTGGCGCAGCTGGCGGGCTGCCCCGCAGACGGCATGCACAGCATCCAGGACGTCACGGCCGGCGTCGAAGAGCGGCTTTTCTCCGCGGCACTGCAGGCTCAGGCCTCGCAGACCCGGGGCACGGCTCGCCAGCGTCATCAGCAGCTCGGTGGCCGTCTGGCGACTTGCCTTCCTGGATGGTTCAAATTCCAGCCGCAGGTTGTGAACATGGTCCAGGCAGTCGGACATATGTGGCGGCAGCATATCTTCCCTCTCACAGTCGCAACTTGGGTTAGAGTAGGGTAAAAAAGGCATTGGCGGCCTCCCCGAAACCGGGAGAGAATCTTCTACCCACCTTCAGCTGGGGTTCCAGCTGCTATCCCACTTCCCTTCCAGCCTCCAGACCATGCCTGTTGCCCCAAGGCAGCTGCTGGTAGCGGGAGGGAACTCCCATCCTATCCCTTTGGAAGACTTCAGTTGAAATCCTGGCGTGGAAAGCCAATGATACTTTAGGAACTGGGCTTTCTCAGCGGTCTCTAACCAAGGACTCGAGGCGTGACCTCCCGACTGCTAGGTTCAAATTCCGCTTCTGCCACTCCCTAGCTTAGTGACCTGTGGGGGGTGATTAATCTCTCTGCCTCAGTTTCTTATCTGTGCAATAGAGATAATACTACCAACCACACAAGGTTTTTGTGAGGATTAGATGAGTTAGTAGAGGTAAGGCACTTAAAAACAATGGTTGGTACATAGTAGGTGGTCAATAAATGTGAGTAATTATGTTTTTTAATGTAGGAGAATCACTGAATCTCCCGAACCCCCAGCTCCACAGAGAGAGCAAGGAGGCGAGTGGAGGCAGGAGGCAAGGGGGAGGAGCAGGCTCACCTGATGTTGGTGTCCTGCCACACAGCGCTGCAGGTGGCAGCCGCGGCCCAGGCCCTGCAGACCCTGGCGGCAGCAGCACGGTCCCTCAGGGGCAGGTACTGAAAGATGAACACTAGCATCTCCTCTGGCAGTTGCCCTCTAGGCTCGGCCATAGCCCAGCTTGGGTGGGGGCTCCGAGGCTCCCAAGAGCTCTGGCCTGGAGAGAGAAGGTTGTCCCTGAGCTCAGGAAGGCCCAAAGTGTCGACGGAACACTGGAGCCTAGGTGTACAAATGTTTGTGTCCTAGGAGCTGCTACATTCGTTTATAGAGCCCACTGCAAAATGAAAATGTGGGGGGTCCCTCTTCACAACATTATTAAGAATTTCAAGACAGTGACAGCAGAGTTTTTAATCAAGTATGAAGCCATGCACGGGGCCCTAGCTGACTGCACAGGTCTCAGGCCCTGGATACCAAAGGGTTTCTGGTTCTCCTTTAAACTACTTTCTCATCTGTTGAGCGAATCCACATTTTATGCTCTGTTATAAGGAATGGCAACCACCGCCTATGTGGAAGGTTGCAAAAGTCTTCCCTGGGGAGGTTGGCAGGTGGCTGGGGAGGCCCTTGCTTGGGACAACGCCTCCACCCCGCAGCTCAAAGAGCCCATCTCCCACTATCTCTGCACATACACACTCAGAGCCTCCCAGCCAGGATCACTGAGCTGCTTCCTGCCCAACTTCAACCCTTTGGACTCCTAAAGGACTGGGCCCAAATCCGGAACTGAGAGCCTCTCAGATGGCGTGGGCCATCAGAAAACCCAGACATTTTTCACAGTACAGATTTCACGGCCCCACGTATTAAATCAGGCTCTCTGGAAAGTTTAAGGCCGAGGAATCTGCATTTCAGCAAGCTCCGGGTGACTCCACAGGCTCTAAGTTGAAAAACTCCATTCTAACTCCGCCAGTCACTAGAGAGTGATTGCAGGTTTAAAAAGGCAGTAGCGTTAGTGAAGAGTTAGTTGTCAGGGACCACGAGCCAATCAGGAAGCGGGGTGCAGGCGGGGCACGGCTGGATCCGCCCAGAGAGGGAAGGTTCCTTTCCTGCCTCCGCCTCACCGGGGGGGATATCCCAGGTGCTTCCTAAGACAGCCCCACAGGATGCGGAAAAGCCTGGGGTTCTGGGGTCTGACGGTTCTGGAGCCTGAGGGGCTCAAGGTTCAAGTTCTGACCCTGACCCTTGAGCAGCCCTGGCTCCCGCTGGGCAATTTATATCTGGCTGGAACTCTGCAGACCTACCCTGGAGCGCAGATTTTAGGGAGCGATGGGGTTCTGAGAAACTGTGCGTCCTCTTTGAAGCTGCCAATTTTGTTTTAAGATGCCCGAAGGTTTGCGTACACATTTCACGTCACTAGCCTGTTAATTTTCCCAAACTTCCAGGCTAACAGTCTCTCCTGGAATTTGTTCCACGTGTTTCCTGGGACTTCCGATACCCTCGGCCGAGCTGGTACCTCGGATCCACTGGCACCGGGTTTCGAGTGCCCAGGAGTAGCAGAGGTCAGAGATCCTCAAGCGGATCTCCAGGGAGCACCAGAAAATTCTGGTCTCCAGGGGGCGCCCCCTTGTTAACCCGTCCGTTCCCCGCCCGAGGAAGCCTGGCAGCTCTTACTCTGAGGCCCTCCGGCCTCTTAAGAACCCCAAGTCCTCACAGTCCCGTCCCGAGGGCAGTTGTTCCTGCCGTCTAACGTCGGGCGCCAGTGTCTTACCTGTTTCAGCGGACCAGGTGGGGTTTGCCCGGGGCTAGGGACTGGCCGCGGAGGGCAGGGGGGCGGGAAGGAGCCGCCAGGAGCCCGAGGGGCGGAACACGGCGGGGAAGGGGCGGCTCGGCCTGGGGCACCGCCCCGCGCTTCCGCGCACACCCGGAAGCGGCGCGAGTGGAGCGGCGCCTGGCCAGCGTGGGAACCCAGGCCTGGGCCGAGGCGGCCAGGTTAGTGCAGAGGGTGGGTGGGCTCCCAGGTGCAGGCAGGAGCGAAGGCGGATTCTGTCTCCCGAGAGTGGGGGAGACGCAGTTGTCACCCGTGGCTGCCCCAGCCAGCTGGCGGCAGCGGCCTATTGGGCTATTTCTGTGGGAGGCGGGTGTGGGTAGGGGACTCGACCCCCACAGGTTCCTTGTCCCAGCTAAGGGCTCTGGAGGCGGGGGATGGAGCCCTGCAGGTGAGAGGGCCGGGGGAGGGGGCGGCCAGGCTGGTTCTGAACCGTTCTGTGATTGGAGGAGACCCCCCGCCTGCCCTTGCCGATCGCACGTTCGAAACCTCAGCTTGAGGGTGGGCTAGTGGGACCCTGGGGAGCCCGAGAGCTCTGGAGCAGCGAGCGCGGCTGAGTAGGGGGACGCGCCAGGCTGGTCGCAGGGAGTGGCCAGCTTTGAGCCCTTGGGCCATTCCCGCAGGCCCAGCAGAGGTGGGGCTGCCACAGGACTGTTATGTGTTAGTGGGGCGTCGTGCCTGCCTGGTTCGCCCGCGCGGTAGGGGCAGATATTCTGAGGTCGGTACCCAAGTATCGCACATAGTCTCCGCCCACTAAGCGTTCTCTGGACCCAGTCTAGAAGCCTCAGCCTCTCCCGAAGAGGGTCGGACTCCAGGTGGGTGGGGCTCGGGGCTTCCCGAGGAGGCCCCCGTGGAAGGACACGTAGGAAGGAGTTGCCAGGGGAATGACGGGAGACTAGGGCCCCCTTAACTGAGCACTGGACCTCCAGCCCGGCAGACTTCCCCTATTTGTCACATACTAGTGTGATGGCGCAACCCCCATTTCCAGGGTGCCAGTACTCCCTGACCAGTCTGATGGGCAGACTCTGGTCCCATTCGGTCCCCACTTCTGTACCTTGGGGTGAGACCACATCCATCGGGTCATTACTCCCAAGTTGGGGGGCCAGGGGAGGTTCCCACTCTCTCCCCCAGGCCACTGTCCAAGGGCACCTGACTATTCTCACCTCCTTGGCTGGCTCACTACCACTCTTGGTTCTACTTGTCACCTGCAGAATTTCCCCCTTTTTTTTTTTTTTTTTGAGACAGAGTCTCACTGTGTTGCCCGGGCTAGAGTGCCATGGCGTCATCCTAGCTCACAACAACCTCACACTCCTGGGCTCAAGCGATCCTTCTGCCTCAGCCTCCTGAGTAGCTGGGACTACAGGCATGCGCCACCATGCCCGGCTAATTTTTTCTATATATTTTTAGTTGTCCAATTAATTTCTTTCTAATTTTAGTAGAGACAGGGTCTCGCTCTTGCTCAGGCTGGTCTCAAACTCCTGAGCTCAAACAGTCCGCCCGCCTCAGCCTCCCAGAGAGCTAGGATTACAACACCCCGTTTTTTTTTTAAAGAAAGACAAATTTATTTGCTTTGAAAATTTTTTTTGAGACAGAGTATCCAAAAAAAAAAAACAAAACAGTGCAGTGGCATCATCACAGTTCACTGCAACCTCGAACGCCTGGGCTCAAGTGATTCTCCTGCCTCAGCCTGCCGAGTGGCTGGGACTACAGGGGCACATCGCCATGCCTGGCTAAGTTTTCTACTTTTTGTAGAGACAGGGTCTTGCTCAGGCTAGTCTTGAACTCTAGACCTCAAGAGATCCTTCTGCCTCTCAGAGTGCTGGGATTACAGGCCTGAGGCACTGCACCTGGCCTAGGTCTAGGTTTTTGTCAGAAGATGGAGGGAAGAGATACTAGTGCCAAGGGACCCTGGCTCTATTCTGGACAGGGAAGGAATCTGTAGTAGAACAATTTGAGTTGGATAAGACAAGAGCCCAACTCCAAGAGCTTTATAACAAAAAGGAATGATTTAGTTCACATAACTGAAAAGTCCAGAGTACAATGGCTTTTAGGGACAGCCAGATCCAGGGCCATAGCGTGGTTAGGTGGGCACCGCTGTCTCTTGGCTCTGTTTCTTTCTATGTCTGTCTCATTCTCAGATTCTTCCCCAGCACTGGTAAAGGAGACCTACCCCTTCCCTCTATTTCAGCCCCAAGGGAAAAGAAATTAGTTTCTCTTTCCTATTGGTCCAGTCAGGGTTGCAGGCTTGATTCTCATTGGCCCAACTTGAACTAGTCATTGCAGAAGGGTGAATAGAATATACAGACTGGCCAAGCCTGGTACATATGCCCAGACCTGGAGCTAGGGAGTAGGGCACAGGCACACGGATTGAGAAAAGAGAGGAGGGAAGTCCCCAAAGGTACATCAAGGTTTTGGGGGAATCTGGATAGATGCAAATTACAAGTGTCCTTTGAATGAAGCCAGAAAGTTTAGTGGGAATGCAGGTGAGAGAACCTAATTGTGGGGCAGGGGCCCCACAGTGATACTGGGGGCTCAAGTTCAGGACATGGGTCTGGTTGGCTTTGGGGCATGGGCACCATCCAGAATGAAAATGTCTCCTGTCAGCTTTGGTAAGAGAGACACACTGGCCTGAAGAGGAGGCAGAGAGGACCCACTGCACGATCTACCTCTGCTTTCCCTCCACTGTGACCCTGGGCTCTTTCTCTGAGAAGGCAGTGGAGTGACAGTCCTCACTGCAAGTCTGGGGTAGGTGGGGCTCTGTGCAGAACTAGAAGCACAAGGGGCTGCCTGTGAGATGGTAAACTCTTGTCCCACGTGTGCCAGCCAGTTGAGCCTACCGTGGAAGGGACAGCTTAGCTACATGGGACTAGACAGTTGTCTCCAGGGCTGGGGGATGACCTGGATACCTGACTGTCTGCATCTCTAGGAGGTGAGATGGCGGCTGGGCAAAATGGGCATGAAGAGTGGGTGGGCAGCGCGTACCTGTTTGTGGAGTCCTCGCTGGACAAGGTGGTCCTGTCGGATGCCTACGCACACCCCCAGCAGAAAGTGGCAGTGTACAGGGCTCTGTGGACTGCATTGGCAGGTGCGTGGGTGGGTGGGCATGCGGACAGGAAGAGGTGACCTGGGGCCTTTTGTAGGCAGGGCTGGGACTGAGGGTCCAGGTCCTTGGTGAGCCTGGGCTTAGGGAAAACATTTGGTGGTGGTGGTGGGGGTGGGGCGGGGATGGGTGGGGAGGGGGCAGAAGACCCCAGCTGTGTAGGCTCTTTTTTCTCTGCTTATGGCATGTGTGAACTTGAGTGTAGACATGTGTTCCCATGTCTGTGTATGATCTACCTACTTGTGCACTAACGTCCCCCTGCTTGACGACTCCCCACCCCAGACCAGCAGGCTCACTCTACTAATTGTGTATCTTTCTCTCCTCTTTTCCTCTCTCACTGCAGCACTCCTTGTCCAAGACCCCTCCCCAGTTCCTACCCTACCAGGTCCCCCTTTCCCATCTCAGGGCAGAGGCCACAGGAGGCTGAAGCGGGTTGGGGGATCTGTTCCTGGCCCCAGAGCAGCGAGAGCCCCTCTCCTTCCTGGGTAACAGGAGCCGCACTTGGTGGAGGCCGAAGACTTGAGACCTCCTGCCTCTCCTCCGCCCTGCCGGCTGCCTGCCAGGCGGCTAGGCTGCCCAGGGCACACGCCCCTTTCTGTGCTGCTAAGCCCCTGCCCTTTGCCTTCTCTCATGTGGGGCGTCAGAGATGGGGCTAAGTGGCACCCACTCTGTCTTGGGGTGCACGCTGTGATAGGTCCTGGTCTTCTTTCTGGGTTGTTGCTGTTTGCATCCCAATTTTGTTTCCCAGCTGGGTACTCTAGAGTAATCCTGCATCCCAGGTCAGGGGATGGGGATGGGGGCTCGACCCTCCTCCGGCCGCTTGAGGAAGGGCCGCGCTTGGGGACCGCCCGGCCTGACTGCCCGCCTCTGCAGAGAGCGGTGGGAGCCCGGACGTGCTGCAGATACTCAAGATCCACCGCAGCGATCCGCAGCTGATTGTGCAGTTGCGATTCTGCGGGCGGCAGCCCTGCAGCCGCTTCCTCCGCGCCTACCGCGAGGGGGCGCTGCGGGCCGCGCTGCAGAGGGGCTTGGCGGCCGCGCTGGCCCAGCACCCGGTGCCGCTGCAACTGGAGCTGCGCGCCGGCGCCGAGCAGCTGGACGCTGTGCTGACCGATGAAGAGCGCTGCTTGAGTTACATCTTAGCCCAGAAGGTGCGGCCACCCTGGGGTCAGGAGGGGTAGGGCCGGGGTTCGCTGCGAAGGCCCCACTGACGGCACACCCCCTTCCCCTAGCCGGACCGCCTCCGGGACGAGGAGCTTGCTGAGCTGGAGGATGCATTCCGGAATCTGACGTGCGGCTCAGGCGGCCAGAGTGGCGACGTGGAGGTCGCTCAGGGCCCCTCGCAGTCCCCGGTCCCCTCTCTCTCGGAGAAGCCGCTGCCACCGTCTGGCCAGACTTTTCTGTTCCAGGGTCAGCCCGTAGGTGAGGCACCTGGCCGCGGAGAGGCAGGGGTACCGGGAGGTTGGAGCGAGGGCTGGGCGGGAATGGGAGGGTGCTGGCTCTGGGGTGCCCCGCGCTCACCTGCTTCCCCACTCCTTCCGCAGTGAACCGGCCGCTGAGCCTACAAGACCAGCAGACATTCGCGCGGTCCGTGGGCCTCAAATGGCGCAAGGTGGGACGCTCACTGCAGCGGGGCTGTCGCGCGCTGCGGGACCCGGCGCTGGACTCGCTGGCCTATGAGTACGAGCGCGACGGGCTGTACGAGCAGGCTTTCCAGCTGCTGCGGCGCTTCGTGCAGGCCGAGGGCCGCCGCGCCACGCTGCAGCGCCTGGTGGAGGCGCTCGAGGAGAATGAGCTCACTAGTCTGGCAGAGGACTTGCTGGGCCTGGCTGGTCCGGATGGCGGCCTGGCCTAGGCCAGGTGCCCAGCCAGGGTTTGGAGCACCCGGATGACACTAGGGTCCCTTCTGCTGCTATTGCTGGCCCCCTGTCCATGCACGGGACTCCGAGACCACCCTTACAATCCCACTCGCCTATCTGCTGGAGCTGTTGGGGCAGAATTGACTGCTTTCCCCGGGAGCCAGAAAGCACCCACCAAGCCCGCTGGGGGTGCACCACTGGGGATTCTGCCCCAGATACTTTGCTGGAGACATCGTGTAGGTGACCTGCTGGGGAGGTTAGCCTCACCTTCTCCCACCCTAGGAGAGGGAATTGGGGCTGGAGCTGCACTTACCTTTTCACTTATTAAGCGCCTGGCTCTTCAGTGACCTAGGCATCATCCTGGGTGCTGCAAATGTTGTCGTGAGCAAGATAAACAAATCCTGTCCGCCCCCAGCTCACACACAGTGTAGGACCCCGAATATTAAGTAATGGAAATAAAGCGTAACCCCTTTTTTGATGTGAGGAATACCAGGAGTTGTGGGAGCACAGAGGAGGTGCCTAACCCAGACTGGGGGTTGGGCTTCCCAGAGAGATGAGTGTGTGTTTGTGGGGGTGAAGGGGTGCTGAGAGAAGGGCTGTGTTCTGGGACAGCCAGCCTCAGGTGAGGTCTTGAGACAGGTGAGAGGGAGGGATGTTAGAACACGAAGTTTGGAGCAGCTGGATCTGGGGTGGGTGGATTGCGAAGAGGCCAGTTGCTGAGGCAGATACGTGAGGGCTCGTAAGCCATTTTACAGAATGTGGATTTTATTTTTATTTTATTCATTTATTTTTAGAGACAGAATATCACTTTTTCACCCAGGCTGGAGTGCAGTGGTGAAATCATAGCTCATTGCAATCTCCAGCTACTCAGCTCAAGGGATCCTCCTGCCTCAGCCCCCCAAGTAGCTAGGATCACAGGTGCATGCCACAATGCCTGGCTAATTACTATTATTGTTATTTTATTTTTTGCAGAGATGGGGTCTCCCTCTGTTGCCCAGTCTCAAACTCCTGGGCTCCAGTGATCCTCCTACCTCAGCCTCCCAAAGTGCTGGGATTACAGGTGTGAGCCACTGTACCCAGAGTGTGTGGATTTCTTAACAAGGCCAGGGAGAGAAGCCTTCAAAGGGTTTCAGGAGTTAAGACTGGGAGGCTGGTGAGGAGGGAGGAAGGGAGAGAGAGGGAAAAGAGGAGAGGAGAGATGGTGGCCCAGGCTGGGACAGTGGCAGCAGAAATGGAGGAAGGTGGCTGAACACCAAGAACTGTGGGGAGGAAGAATAACAGATCTGGTGACACTGATGAGCAATGGGGTGAGAGAGGACCCCAAGTTTCTGTCTTTGTTGGTTGGATGGAGGGTGGGACTGCCTGCTGGATGGGTGCCCTGGGGAAAGCTAAGTACTTGCTCTGTTTGGGACAAGTGGGCACGATGTTCCTGTGGGACATCCAGGGAGAGAGCATGAGGGCAGCTGGATCTGTAGTTCTGAGTTCAGGAGAAGGGTCAAAGCAACAGATTCATGAATGGACAGGTGGGAGTGGGTGGGGTGCCCGCCTCCCAGAGAGGTCCTGAGTACACCAAGCAGAAAAGGGACAGCCCATAGAGTAAGGAGGAAAACCAGGAGATTTGGAAGCCAGGGGAATACCCACCTGCTATAATGGAGGCTGCAGATCAGTCAAGACTGAGGAGTGTGCGCTGGATTCTGTTAAAAGGAGGTTGCCAGGCACGGGCTCTTCCTGGGGCATGATAGAGACAGCCCAAAGCTGTACCCCAGGAGAGAGTGGGAGGTGAGGCAGTGGAAAAGGCCAGAGTAGAGGACTCCTGACTAGTCTGTGGCCAGGAAAGAGTGAGGCTCAGGATGGAGGGTTGGTGTTTTAAGGGAGAATGTTGGTGGGAAGATGCTGTCAAAAGGTACAGACACAGCCATTGGAAAGTGGATGGTCCTGGGTAGGATTGGCATTGTCTCTAGCAGCCTGTTCTCAGAGACTCTGGTTGGAGGCTGTCTACCCCCCAGGCTCCATTCATGACATGGGCTGGGACCCAGAGACCCTGAGTTTGCAGAAAAGAGCACTAGCAGCAGACCTGGGCAAGGACTCAGCCCTCAATCTCAGAGCACCTCTCTGCCCACCTGGATCCCAGATCAAACCCTTAGTGAAGGCCTACTCCAGGAGGCTCCCCAAGCTGTGCCCATCCCTGCCAGCCCACTCTGGCCTGCAGTGGTACAGGCATGGTCATTTCTACCTGTGGGAAGCTCTGCTGGGGACCAGGGGACTCTGAACTGCACCTAGGCTCAGGCCCATCAGCCCCCGTGCTTGCCTGTGAAATGAAAGCAGGGTGGGTCGGCCCCCTGTCCTGTATCCCAGGGGATGGATGACAGGGGGAAGGAAGGACAGAGAAAAGAATCCTGGACTGAATTCCAGAAGACCTGGGGGCAGTCCTTTCTGCCTGAGATCCTGGGCAAGTTACTTACCTTGCTGAGGAGCAGTGTCCCCATCCGGCCATGAGCAATCACAGCTGCTGGCAGGGTTGTGAGGATGAGCTGCTTTGTCCGTGTCCGTGTCCGTGTGTGCTTACTAGGGGATGGGGTGGGGGGCAGGGGATGGCAGAGCAAGGAGTAAGGAGGCAGCCACGTGTCCCAGGGCAGTTTATAATCCCTGCCTGGTGGAACCAGGGCTGTCGAGGAGAGGCGCTCAGAAAGACAGGAGGGGATAGTGGCTAGGTCGCTGCTGAAAACGCTCGATCCCAGGAATTTGGGACTGGTTGGCCCGGAGGCTCCTGGCAGCCCAGCCCCGCCCCACTCCGAAGAGGCGGCGGGGTAGGGGGCAACTAGAAGAGTTGCGGCTTCTTCCAATCCCCGGAAAGGCGGATTTGGGGAGTCTGAGCCAGCACCGAGACCAGGCCTTCCCAGCGAGAGTTGTCCGTGAGGAGGATCCCTCTCCGGGATTAGACCCACTTGGAGACCGCGCTCCCGGCGCCGGCGCAGGGGCGGAGCTGAGCTCCAGATGTCCGGGCGCGCACAGCTGGAGGGTCACGTGACACGGCCCCGGTCCCCCTTCCTGCCAACGCTGCATTTGGCCCAGGCCCCGTCCATGGCCGCCCTTGGGACCCTGCGTTGAGCCCCGGAGGCCCCGGCGTCCGGGGCTGCGCCGCTCCCGAGGGCCGAGCGTGAGTCGGGAGCCCCGGGGACCGACGTTGAGGGGGTGGCAGGGGACAAGTAGAAGAGATTTGGCCTCAGAGCGGGGGAGGCGGGCGGGGGTGAGGCCTAGGCTCCGCGGCTTCTGCCCGGCCTTGGGGCACCGTCCTGGGCCGGGGCTGAGGATGGGGGCAGTTGGCTACAAGGGGGAAATTCTTGTGCCTTCAGGCTGCCGGTCCTGGCCGGTGCGTCAGGGCCCCAAGCAGGACGACGACGCGAGAGGGATAAAGGCCGGTAGCTGGAGACCCCGGGGGCGTGGCCGCCCGCCCCTTCTCTCAGGAAGGGCTGGGCTGGGAGCCACCGCCCGCCGCCCGTTGCCGCCTCGGGAGCCCCTGCGACCGCTTCGAAGGGAGGGCGGGCGCCGGCCACGCGGACATGAGGAGGAGGCTGCGCCTACGGCGGGACGCGTCGCTCACGCTGCTCCTTGGCACTGCCCTTGGCCTCCTACTCTATGCGCAGCGCGACGGCGGGGCCCCGACAAGCGCGCCGCAAGCGCGAGGGAGGGAGGCACCAAGGCCCACCTTGGGGTCCCGCACGTTCCAGGTACCGGACGCGGACGCGGCACCCCCGGCCTACGAAGGGGACACGCCGGCGCCGCCCACGCCCACGGGACCCTTTGACTTCCGCAGCTACTTGCGCGCCAAGGACCAGCGGCGCTTTCCGCTGCTCATTAACCAGCCGCACAAGTGCCGCGGCGACGGCGGACAGGGCGGCCGGCCAGACCTGCTCATCGCTGTCAAGTCGGTGGCAGCAGACTTCGAGCGGCGCCAAGCCGTGCGCCAGACATGGGGCGCTGAGGGTCGCGTGCAGGGGGCACTCGTGCGCCGTGTGTTCTTGCTGGGCGTGCCCAGGGGTGCGGGCACAGACAGGACAGACACAGTGGGGGCGGGCACTCGAACACACTGGCGCGACCTGCTGCATGCTGAGAGCCGTGCATACGCTGACATCCTGCTCTGGGCCTTCGACGACACTTTTTTCAACCTAACGCTCAAGGAGATCCACTTTCTGACTTGGGCCTCTGCCTTCTGCCCCGACGTGCGCTTCGTTTTTAAGGGCGATGCTGATGTGTTCGTGCACGTGGGGAATCTGCTGGAGTTCCTGGCACTGAGGGATCCAGGGCAGGACTTGCTTGCTGGTGACGTGATTGTGCAGGCGCGGCCAATCCGCGCGCGGGCCAGCAAGTACTACATCCCTGAGGGTGTGTACGGCCTGCCAGCCTATCCAGCCTACGCTGGAGGGGGTGGCTTTGTGCTTTCAGGTGCCACGCTGCGCCGCCTGGTTGGCGCCTGCGCGCAGGTTGAACTCTTCCCCATAGACGACGTCTTTCTGGGCATGTGTCTGCAGCGCCTGCGGCTCACGCCTGAGCCTCACCCTGCTTTCCGCACCTTTGGCATCTCCCAGCCTTCAGCTGCGCCGCATCTGCGCACCTTCGACCCCTGCTTTTACCGGGAGCTGGTTGTAGTGCACGGGCTCTCTGCTGCTGACATCTGGCTTATGTGGCGTCTGCTGCACGGGCCGCATGGGCCAGCCTGTGCGCATCCACAGCCTGTTGCTGCAGGCCCCTTCCAGTGGGACTCCTAGCTACCCATCACAGCCCCAAGCTCCTCTCACTCAGACTCAGGAAGGAGTGGGAGGGAACCTGAAGGGGGTTCCCAGATGGATTATTGCTGTGTATGTGGTTCTTCTCCAGACTACCCGCTGTCTGCCTCCACAAGGTCCCAGGGAATGGAGATTGAGCTTGGCTTCTGCTGGCCCACCCTGCCGGAAGCCAGTCAGAAACGAATGTAATGGTGACCTTTTGAAATAGCCAGGACTGAGGTGGTGGAGGACCATCTCTTGCCCAATAGGCCCCAAGGTGGTGGACATGTTTGGTCCTCCTAGTAGTGAACACATGTGTGTTTGGTTGGGTGGGTGGCAGAGGCTCATGGAATCCTACCATACTTCTTGGTCTGGAACCCCTAAAATGATGCAGACACATGTATGACTCCTCAAAGGGAGGCCCCACAGAGAGGTACAGAGGGTCTTGGCTCCTTTGGGACCTGGCAGGCTTCCTGCCACAGCTCAATCTGAAAGTAGACATTTTGCTTCCTACTTGATCCTCCAAAGTAGATTCCCAGTCCTGCCCAGGTCTTTAGACCTTGCCCCTCTGAGGTCTGCTTTCCTGGAGCCAACCTCTCCTAGGCCCAGGAGGATGGAACCACAAACAGGGATACCCTCACAACTATGCCAGCCTCCTACTGGAGACTGTACCATCCTCTTCAGAGGAGCCAAGGAACGCCTTCCACGAAGACCTCCCCCACTATAATTTTCCTTATATTCTTCAACAACCCCCTTCCTCAGAAAACCAACACTTATTTTAGTACAAACGTCCCAGCAACAGCACATGAGGGGCCATTGCTGAGAGCACAGGTGCTTTATTGGAGAGGGGATGTGGGCAATAAGGACGGTTCCCCCGCTGCAGAAGGATGGGAACAGTCCTGGCTGCCCCTGACAGTAGGATGTACAGGGGTCTCTGGCCAGGCCACAGGCCACATGGGAAGACATCAGACAGTCAGAAAGCCATGAGAGCGCCACACAAGCCTGGCTGTAGGCCCAGGAACCATAAAGGAGCCTGGGGCAGGTCCCCTGCACATTCATCATTAAACTATACAGGATGAGGCTGTACATGAGTTAATTACAAAAGAGTCATATTTACAAAAATCTGTACACACATTTGAAAAACTCACAAAATCGTCATCTATATATCACAAGTTGCTAGACCAAAATATTAAAAATGGGATAAAATTATACATTTTTCTTCTCAATTCTTTTCAAAAGGATTAATATTTTTTAAAGCATATATATGCTACTTTCCATTAGCATGACCCATGAAGAGACTGAGCAGCCCAGCCTTCCTTGAGCCCCCAGAGGCTTTGAGCCATGAATGGGCCCAGCCAGGGGACAGTGCCCAGGGTTGGGGCAAGGAGCAGCCACAGTGCAGAACAGAATGCTAAAACACAACAAAAGAAGGAAGATGTCTTTGGCTAAAACTTTGGCATTAAATAAAAGAGGCAAACAGGATGGAAACATGCAGCCAGGTTGAGGCAGAACAGGGGCACAGGTGACCTTGAAAGCTGGCTTCAAGAGGGGTGGGAAACAGGCCTGGGCAAGTATCTGGATGGTAGAAAGCTATGTTTCAACCAGTTGGCTGTGCCTGCTGGGCCTGGCAGGGAGCACATGCAAGAAAGGAACAGGGAAGGGCCACCTTGGCCACAGCCAGCTCATCAAGTAACTAAAGTGGATGTAGTGCAAATGTCACAACCAAGTACTACAGACACACTACCTGCTTGCCTTAAGGGTCACGTGGCAATGTGGGGCCAAAGGCAGGACCTTGTCCTCATCCTGGGTGCTTGTGTCCTCCGCCACAGAGAGAACCCCAAGTTTTCCCAATGTATGTGGGACAGGGGTTGACACGTCCTGCCTCTTTACATGTTAGTCAAGGGTCCAGGTATCAAGGCTCAAAGTTTGTGCTTCTCTTTGCAGTCTGTGTCCCCTGCTGGCATCAGCAGGCTGAGGATGGACAGAGGAATATCTGGGCCCCTCACACCATGGCAGAGCACTCAGCCTGAGCCCCACCTTAGAACATCACAACAGCCCTTCAACATTGGCAAGGTGTCCAAGAAAACCCACAGGCTGGCACACAGAGGCCTGCTGAGGAAGATGCAATGCACAGTTCCACGGGGTAGAGGGGCATGGGTGGTGACGTCCCTAGGGGAGCTCCGCTGTTCGCAGGTGGGCACCAGGCCTGGGGGGGCCATACAGGGTCACTGAGGCAATGTGGTTGTTCTGCATGACCTAGTGTGAGAAGAGGACAGTGGGGAAGGATACAAGGGATGTAAGCAGATCCTGTGCATGGGGTCTCTGAGACTGTGTGTGAAACAAACCTGCACACAAGGGCTGGGCTTCCTGACCCCTCAACCTCCCCAACTCACACTAGGAGCTACCTCTGCTTGAGGACCTGCCTGTTTCTCATGGGATATGCACAGCCTTTACCACACCCTTCTGTCCAGTCCTCCTGGAACTGTTAAGTGCCTGCTGAAGGTATGGCATCCAGAGGGAAAACAGGGGCAAGCCTGTTTTCCTCCCAAATCAGGGAGCGCCTCTAGAGCCACTAGCCCACAGTGCACCCATCCACATGGCACTCAAAAGCTCCCAACACCCTGGGCTGGGCCTGACTTGCCTGTGGTTCTCTTCCCTGCTTTATCCATATTTCTAGATATAAACTTGAGATCCTTCTTACCTCTCATCTTGCTGGATATAGACCATTGCTCCGGCCTCTGTGACCTGAAATTTCCCCAGCATCATTCCTAAACCCTCACTGGTAAGTGTGGGCAGGCCAGGTAATCAGCAGACAGGGTTGCTGGGAGAAGAATTAATCTGCCCAGCATGGCAGTCAGGCTCTTCCCAATTTCCATCAATCACTTGCCTGTCCCTGCCATGTCTCCCAACCCCTCAGCAGCTTACTTCTAGAGCCTCTAGGGGCTTACCTCAAAGATCATCCGCTGAAGACCAAAGCAGAATGTGGAGCCAAATGGGTTGGTGTTGTTTGGGGAGGAGGACCTGGGGCCAAAGAAGCCAGAATTAGAGGATCAGACAGAGGCCAAGGCCAAGTAAGACATCTGGTTCCTTTTAGAATGTGGGCTATACGGCTGCGTGTCTCTGTCTCCCACATAGGCCCTCAAGGTCCCAGGGGTAGGGATGGCCTCACTTAACTCAGAATCCTACACAGCCCAACAGGACACAGAAAGTTACTGTGGAGCTGGACTGGAGTGATGAGAAGTCAGGAGGGCCCTTTCAAGTGAGAGAGCCTTAGGCAGCATGGCAACCAGGAATGGGGCTATGGACTATAGCAGGTAATGGTTTTGATGGGAAAAAAGAACCCAGAACAGCCAGCTGAGACTACCTCCCTTTCTGAATAAGTAAGGGTGAGAAGGCTCCCATACCTGGAGGTAGGGTGGGGAGAGAGGAGCTATCCCTGGGGGCAACCTCTCTATCACAGGTAACATGCCAAACAGTTGGCCCAGTCCTAATACGTAGGAAGGATGTTTGTGGCAACACCAGAAACTTCTGTAATTTCTAAGCAATACCCACTGCACCAGGCTTCCCTGGCCTTCTGGGCTGTGAAGAGCAGGGTGGGGTGGCCAGAGACCACAACCTCCCACTCACCTGTGCAGAACAACAGGCTTCTCCACAGGGTGGCCCAGGAGCTCTTGAATGTTGTCCCACTGCAAGAGGGATAGGGAGCAGCAGGGGTTAGCAGGGACCTGAACATGCCTGTGACCAATGGCTGGTCCAGAGGACATGGCCCCAGATTGCTGGCAGGCTCATGTCCACCTCATTCTCGGGCTGCGTCAGGTAGGAAAATAGGAGCTCACCTTGCTGTAAGTTGTGCATGTTTCTGTCTGACCATCTGTGTTTTCTGAAAAGAGAACACGGGGGGCAGGTTGTTAGCTGGTCCAGCCCACCTGTGGCCCCAGCCCTCAGCAGGATCCAGAGCTGGCCATCCTTTGCACTGGGGTTGGAGTATGTAGGGAGAATAGACAGGCTGTTTTGGAGTTCCAGGGTGGACAGGATAGGGGCAGGGAGGTGAGAGGCGGCCAGTCGGATGTGAGCTACACCAACTAGCAGTGGGCAGCAAGCACCAAGGATGTGCTGGGGGCACATGGATGGTCATCTGTAGACAAGAAACACTCCCCTTCAGAGGCCAATAATCCCACAGTCATAGGAAAAGGTCTGAGGGCCTCCAGAACAAGGAGCCCACCCCAGAGGAGCTGAGGCTGTGGGCAGAGACAGGTGGGCAGAGGCTCCGGACACCTAACCACTACTCCCCTCTCTACTCAGCTCCTTCTCTCTTCTCATAATGGGGAATTGACTCCAAAACTCCTTCCTTACCCTGAGGACATTTACTACTCACGTTTCTTGATAGCTAGTGGGATCTTGAACTCACAGCGATGATAACTAGAGAGAAGGCAGAAGGGTAAATGCTGGGCCTCCTGGAAGGCCTGACCACTCCCACATCCCAACTCTGCTCCCCAGGAAAAATAGAACCAAACACACCTGTCCAAACTCTTGGCTCTGAGCCCCTGACACAGCATTCACTGGGGGAGGCCAGATTTAGGCACTGAAGTTGAACAAAAAAGTGCATGGCCATGGGCTCTTAAGAGCCTATCACCTTGGATAAAGACATTAAGCTTTCTGAAGTGATTTCCTATTTGTAAAATGGGTTCAAATGCAGAGATGTAAAGCATTGGACATTGTGCAAGGAACACAGCAAGCACTCAATAAATGTCCACTTCCCATGAAACAGCAAGAATTCAGTTGTAGATAAATTAGTGAACACCCAAAGCCACAAGCTTTCTTTTGTTTTTCAGCCCAAAGTTCACTTCACAGAAAGGCAGATACAGCTGTACTCACATGTTGAAATTATAATGACCAGGGTAATTGGTGTGTAGGACAAACTTCTTCACTTTGTGTGTATTTGCATCAAAGAGGATGTCCTGGGATAGAAAATGAGGGTATTCAAGTAGGGAATGTTACTGAGGCAGAGTAGGGGTCTTTCCAAGGCCATGTCCAACTTGGAGACACCCACTCCACAAGGGGGATACCCGCAGGCATCAGCTTTCTCCCAAACGACAGTCAAGGAGACGGCTAAGGCCAAGCATCTTTAACTAGACATTTTCAGCGAGTGGGGAGCCACCAACCATCTGTAGACCTGGTAGGCACAGGGGTTACAGCTATCATTGCTTGGGAACTAAAACATAAGGGAGATCTTTCCTGCCAGTGGAACCTGATAAAAAAAATCTAACTGAGAGCAGATTCTGGCTGAAAGGCTACTAAGAACATTCAGGGGCCACCTGACTCTTGAGGGGCTCAAGGCATTCTGAATACCATGAGCCGCCAGACCCTCCTGGCTTACATTACACCCTTTGCATGAGTCAGCAACCCCTGGAACTGAAGTTTCAGCCTGATCTCTCTCCAGGACTGGATGTAGATTTGATGCCACCCATTGAACACTTCCTCCTACCCCTCACACCCTTTCCAGCTTCATATGCTGCCAGCTGTTCAAGCCTGCGACCCCAGGGTTACCTCTGACTCTACCCCTGAACCAAGAGCCAATAAAGTCTTATTAAGGCTGGTCTATTTTCTCCATCTTCCCTGCCACCTATCATCACTGGCTCTTGAATTCAGAGGTCCAGCTGCAATGGCACCATTCCCTCTTTCTACCTTCCTACCCTCAGGAGTTTATGGTCCTCCAGCAAATCCCCCACTAACCCTGGCTCGTGTTTGGTCTTTCCCACATAGGCAGACTCGATCTCTCCTTTCTCCTTCTCTTGAATCTACCTTTGCTGCCTCAGGACCTCAGATCCTAGAAGGCTCAAAGGTTAGAAGATCCATGGTGCAGGCCAGCCCTGCCTCTGATATGTCTCCTGCTGGCACATTGTTTACACGATCATTTCTCCTACATGCATCCTACCCACTAGCTGGACTGTTGGCACTGACGGTGGCTACCAGCTCTACCCAGCACCCTAGGTCCTAAGCATGGGACTGCAGAAGCCTCTGGGGTGGTCCTCTAAAATACACAAGCACACCTCCACTGTCTCTGAGCCTTTTCAGTCTCTCTGTTTTGACTCCAGAAGAGGGGCCTAAGCTGTACAAAAGGGAAGTTCCCTAAACAGCTTAACCTGCAGATTTCCACAGCCTCCATCTATGGAACATGTTTACCTCAGAAAATAAGTCAACATGTATCAGGGAACCTGCTGTTTTCTCAGCAATCATGGTAGCAGGAAAGGTCTACTTTGGGGTACCTATGCAAAATAACATGGGCTTCCCTGATGCCCAGGCATGGTTACAGCTGCACACACAGGTGTGCAGGGGTGCACTGCCCACCCCAAGGAAATTAAATGCTTCTCTAAGGAATCATAACTTACCACCCCAAGAGTGAAGTAGTTAAAAAAGTAGTCATTGCACTTGGAGGGAACTTGCTTATGAGGGGAAGGAGAATGAATTTTCATCTGTAGGGAAAAAATAACCATAAATTAAGATCTAATCCTCCACTTAAAAAAATTTTTTTTTTTTTTTTTTTTTTTTTTTTTGAGACAGAGTCTTGCTCTATCACCCAAGCTAGAGCATGGAAGGATCAGCATAGCTCACTATAACCTCAAACTCCTGGGCTCAAGCAATCCTCCTGCCTCAGCCTAAGCTGGGACTAGGCATATACCACCATGCCCGGCTAAGTTTTACATTTTTGTAGAGATGGGGTCTCACTGGTTGCCCAGGCTGTTTGGATTCCTGGCCTCAAGTGATCCTCCCACCTCAGCCTCCCAAAGTGCTAGTTAAAATCCAACCCTTAATACAGTTCTTGATTAAATGAAGATGTTCAAATTGTGTGTATAACATTAAGCAGTTGGGTAAGCAAGAGTGTGAGGAATTCCAGCTGTTGGTGCGGATCAATCCAGGGGGAGAGAAGGTGGCTGACTATGGACTAGGCCCTGGTCTCCAAGGAAAGGCAGGCACTATGAACAAGGAAAGAGTCAGGGTAATTTGACCAACAGGGTTAAGAAAAAAGTTTTCAATTTACCTCATCATCAGCTTTAAGTAGAACAAGTTCTATGGGAAAGTAGCATTTTCTATTTATTCAATATTAAATTAGTGTTGGTTGAAAAAAAAAAAAGAGGGAGTGAGACTGCCTATTTACTCTGTAAAACACACTTCCCCTACCTTGTCTTCTGATTTATAGAAGACCTTGTGTGGAGAGCCAAGCATGCTAAGAACATCTTGGCAGGAATCACCAAAATACACTGAACGTTCAAATACCCGCATCTTGGCATCTGCCAATAGGCCAGGTCCACAACCTGTAGAGAACAAGAGAGAGGTTGCCAGGTTTTGGTTAAGGCCAGAGACCCCGAACCTCTGAGGACCCCAGAGAGGCAATGGCTACATGCTACATTATCAGATCTGGCTGAGGGGCAAGACTACATGCAAGTGGAAATACCCGGTCATTAGGACTTAAGACTCAACAAGAAATCACTATCTATTCAAAATAATGCCAGAGACTCATTCAATCCCCCCAAAGTGACATGGCATTCTAGAGACGTCATTCGCTTACTCACTTACCAACTATTTCCTTATTGCCTACCATGGGCTATGACACTGTGCTAAAGGTTGAGGAAACAAAGATGAGCAAAACAGTACAGTTTCTGCCCATAAACTCCACCAATGGAACTTATGATGTGATGGAGAAAACCCTAATCAGATCATCACAAACTTTGGTAAGATCAGTATCAGGAACAGGTGTTATGAAAGTACATAATGACAAGATAAAAAGATTTGTATTAAGATTACTTCTCAATGGTAACCCCCAACCAGAGAGTGAATCTACAAGACTGCACTATGAAAGTCAAGAGTGAAGCACCCATTAACTCACTCCTTAATTCTACACAAACATCTGACAGAGCCTTCAAACCCAGGTAAGAGCCACTATCAGTCAAAAGAGACAAACCAGGTAAATGGAGGAATAAAAATATCTTCTGATTTGCCAAAAGTTTATTCTTGGGAAGAATCTTTAAACTCTGACTTTCAGAAATGGTTCCAGTTAAGGACATAAACACACAAATGTAGAAGTGGCTATGGAACAGTGAGACACACCAACAGTAAAATTTTCTTATTCTGTGGATCAGGAGACAAGGTGCTATGCACAAAATAAAAGAGGAAGCCAAGAATCAGAGGAGGACCGCAATTCCTGGTGCCCTGATAACAACTGACATCACCTTACTAGGCACAAGGCTCTATACTTGTCAAAAGTCTTTCATGCACAACAATCTATCTGCCATATGCTGAAGGATCAGAAAACCAAAATCTGAAGTAACTAGTTACTGAGTTCTTTAACTAACCAATAATCTCTATTCTCAGCATATATACACTGAGTGGCAAATAAAGGTTGTGTTTAAATTACCTAGATCCTGGGAAAGCATGGTCCTCATTAACTTCTCTGTGCATAAATCTTCCAGCTTAGGCAAGACTGGGTGACCTATTGAATCCACCAAAAGTCCTATCAAGCTGGACTGAGGACCCAAAGTATCCAGTGGCCTAATATATTTCCCCAGGTACCACATACCTGTAAATGTTCAAATGGGGCTGCAGGGAAGGGACCCTTTACAGGTGAGTCTTCCCATTTGTCTCACTCTGCTTAAAGCCCACCCAGGTAGAATTACCCACAGTTTTAGGAGACTACTTTAGTTTGTGATTCCCTGGAGTGTGTCTTCCTATAAATTACTGTGAGAACCAAGACAGCTGACCTGACTTCCTGTGTTAGAAGCATGATTGTAGACACACTCCACAAGGAAACAGATGGGAGAAACAGGTCAGTTGAGACTCTTGTGTTTGTCAAAGGAAACTCTCAATGAGGACTGGATTGGACAGTAATTCTGTGAAGCCCTGACTTAACAGAAAGTGTCTTCCCCGCTGACAGTGTAAGCAGTGAGAGGTGTGACTGCTGGCAGTGTGCTGTACAGGGTGGCAGCCAGAATTGGCTGAGAGCCCCACCATCAACAGCCTCCTGCTATCACCTGTGATGACTAATGGCCCTGACCCTTTTTTAAATTTGAGACAGGGTCTTGCTCTGTTGCCCAGGCTAGAGTGCAGTGGTGTTGTCATAGCTCACTGCAACCTCAAACTCCTGGGCTCAAGCAATCCTCCTGCCTCAGCCTCTAAAGTAGATGGAACTACAGGTATGTGCCACCATGCCTGGCTAATGGCCCTGATCGTTGATTACCCTGCTGTTTCAAGCAGCGATCAACCCAAGAAGACAGACACTAAATCACTTGGCCTTGCTGCCATATCTCAATTCTCTCAAAAACCATAGCTCAAGTGCAACAATTCTTTAAGTACTTGTTGTTCTGCCTTGGCTTGAAAACCACATTTCAAGAAATTTCTAACTTGGAGGTTGTAAACTATCTAATTGTTCAGGGGAGTGAGCTCAGAGTTTATATACCAGATTCTCAACAGTTAAGAACCAGTGCCTCAGAGACTGATGAGAGGCCCTAATTTATGAACAAGTGCTGGTTAGACTGTGAGCTCCAAGAAGGCATGACCCTTCTGTTGTGTCAAACTTCACATTGAAGACCCCAATTCTATTAAGCACGATCCAAGGCCCAAAGCAGCTGACGCTGGCCAGGCACGAGAAGGTCACAAGATGAGGCATGGATCCTGAAGAGATCAGCCATTGAAGGTGGTAACTCTTTGTTGTTGTTATTGTTCATGGTCAGCAGGTCTCTTGGCAAAGTGTGGCTAAACCACAATTCAACAAGCCCTCTCTGAGAACTTGGCATTAAGAGTAGAAAAGGGGAGAGCAGATAACACTGCAGCCCACAGAATACATCTCCAGGAAACAACCTGGGAATTGCTGCAAAGCTACAAAAGCACATAGGTGGCCTACGTGCATGCTGAGGCAAGCAGTGTTACTGTGCCTTTTTAAGATTTACTGATGATAAGACTATGTCCTGTCCCTTGACAAAATTAAAAGCTTTAACCATAAATACCTGCATCATTTATCTTTTACCAACTACCTGGTAATGGACTGAATGCTTATGTTCCCCTAAAATTCATGTTGGAATCCTAATCCTCAAGGTGATGGTGTTAGGAGGTGGGACCTTTGGGAGGCAATCAGGTTATAAGGGCAGAGACCTCAGGATTGGGATTAGTGCCCTTATAAAACAGACTCCAGAGAGCTAGCTAGCCCCTTCTACCATATAAGGACACAAGGAGAAGTCTGTGAACCAGACAGCATGCCCTCATAGGATACTGAATCTGCCAGTGCCTTGATCTTGGACTTCCCAGTCTCCAGAACTATGAGAAATAAATTTCTGTTGTTTAGAAGCCACTCAGTTTATGGTATTTTGTTACAGCAGCCTGCATGGACTAAGACATAGCTCTAAGCACATGGGATTTTACAATGTCTCAACATGGGTGTAATGGGGAATCCGCCCACCTCAAAGCCAGTCACTGACCTGCAGCAAGCAGGCGAAGTCGTAAACCTGCAGGTCCAGTTCCATCTCGAAGAACATCTACACTCTCAGCATACACATTGCCCAGGAAACAGCTCAGGGGCATCAGGGGAGCCCTGGAGGCAGGTACAGAATTAGCAGAAGCTTGGTCCTCCCTCCCAGAGAGCCATGGCCTTAGTATAAAACTCACGCTGCTTACACTTACTTGGTATCCTGTAGGCTGTTTCCGCTGTAGATGTACATTCGTTTTACAGTTGCTCCGTGGGGTATCTGGAGAGAAGCCAGGCCATGGGCAAAATTGGGCTGCAAATACAGGATGAGTGTTGTACTAAGGGCACACAGCAGGTCATGGGACTCAGGCTCTTGTCCTCCCTGGCACTATGGTCTTCAAGAACTGGTCTGGTCAAAGCACACAGTGAAACCTGGCTCTGGGTCAATAAACTCCCCACAACAATGCATGCAAGTTCACCTTTAATTCTACTGGTTTTTCTTTTCTTCACAAGCGGAAAATGCAGGAATGCTTCCTTAATAAAATATAAACCTTACAAAAGCTATCGTTTTCACAACTCTAAGGAGGTGTTGCCTAAGGATGAGTGAAATGTTTCCCAAAAGCAACAACTGAAAATCCAGAGGATGAAATCTCCAAATTCTAGGCCACTGAGAAAACTGCGGTGATTAGGAGCTTAAGTCAGGCATGACTGGATTTATCTCTGAAAAGTGAGCCCAACCTCACTCTTCTTCCTAGGAATGCCAGCCTGGGTCTTATTCTTCCTCTGTCAACCCCACCTACTCTACCCCTTCTTGGCCCCTAAAGAGGCCCCACCCCCACCCCCACAGCACTATCTGCTGACCCATACCACATGGGCACTGGGCAACAAACACCAGGGGACAAGAAGGGCTAACCTCATACTTGGGAGCCTCGGTCCACGAGTCTAACTGAAAAGAGAAAGACAGTCCTCTGAAGTTGAGGTGGAAGAGCTGCTCAGCAGAGTTGTACACTGTGGGGGTGGGGGAGAAGAAAATGACATGGTTGACTGGCATCTGAAGTCACTAACATAAACCAGTCTGGCATGGAGTAATGACTGCCAACACCTTCCTTGTGTCTGATTTCTGAACTGACCTAATGGTTGAAAACAAGGCAGAGGAGCTTTCCTTCACACCAAAGTACCAACCCCACAATCCTGTGGGGTCCTGACTTCAAGGAGTAGGGTAGGATGATGCCACTAGCCAGGTTTATTGCTATGGGCTGCCACTGATGACCAGAGGAATCAGATAGACTTGGCTTACCTCCAGGATGTGTTGCGCCAAAAGACTGGTCAATCTGCTCAATGGTAGGAGCTATGGCCTGAGAATTAAAATGCACGCCACTGAAAAACAAAAATATGTATATATATACACATATATTTTTTTTTTCAAAAATATTTTTTAACACTAGGCTCCACAGAACATGAGATATGGTGGCTGGAAGAGTTATTCTTAAGATGCAGGCAGGTGAGTCTATAATTATATCAAAATAAAAAGTTTAATTAAAGAACTTTTAAATAGAGAATTAATGAGGTCAGAAGAAGGTCAACCCTTGTGAGGCTGATATATAGTACAGAGTTGATCCTCCGGGGCTTCCCAAAACACCACTGACTCTTAACAAGAGGGTATAGAAGAGAAGCCACCAGACCCTGAGGTATGAAGTCCTTAGCAAGACTAAAAGACAACTAGAATCTGCAGGGGCCAGTGCTATCACTCATTACTTGTCCACTCCTCTATCAGCAAAAGCTACCTGAGCCTGCCCCAGGAATCAGGTCCTCCTCGCACCTTCACAAAGGGAAAGGGATGCCTGTTAAGGAGGCTTACTGAAAGGAGTACTCTGGGGGCTGGCATAGTGTCTTGCCATAATGGGGGCTCAAGTGTCTATGGATTGTACAGGTCATCCCGACTGTCATTCTAAAAAGTACATTTTGGCTCTAAAATGGTAGTCTCTTTGGCATTCTCTTTAGCATAGACTTTGGAGTCAGGCCTATCCGGTTTGTCCTACCTCTGTTGCTCACGAAAATATGAAAAAAAGTGCCAAGAGAAGCCGTGTGGGGGAGGCCAGCTATGACCCTGGAGACTGTCACATCACTTCTGAGCTGAGGTTCTGCTTTGTTGGGAGGATTAAATTAGATGACATATATGTGAAGTGTTTAACACACAGCCAGTTCTTAATGAGCTTTACTTTTCTTTCCCAGGAAACTGAGCAGGCTTGGAGGTTGCCCCAGTAAACCATGGCAGAAGGCTGTAATCCCTGGATTGCTACAGACAGGAGTCTTTACTAACTCAATGAAGGTAGTAGATAAGGCCTGTCTGTACCAAGCATGACATATATCAGCAGGGGAGAAAACTTACCAATATTTTAACTTTACTTTAGTCAAATCATATACTTCAATCACCTAAAAAGAAAATCAAATGTTTAAGAGTTGTCACTGCTCTTAAGTTGATGACAGACTGAAAAAGACTAAAAAGACATTTATAGAATATATAGTAAAGAAAAACTCCATTACTAGCCGAAATTCTCCTGAAGCACTGCATGTTATCTTTTGTTCTCATTTTGAAAATAGGGGCAAAAACACACACCATAACCTCCCCTCTTCCCTCTTCTAGCGGACTGTTGAACAGATGGACATGGATGCTCTGGGTCAAGGTCCTTACATCTAATCCACTGCTAGGGCACATACCCCCTCACAGGACAACGATACCTTCCACAGAATCAAATTCACGCAGCTTGTTAAGGCTATGTCTTAGAGCATCCTTCCTTCCATGTTATACTTTGCTGCATTATAAAAACCAAATAAAGTCACTTTCAAAAACAGCTTATTTTGAAGCTTACTTTGTTTACAAAACAAAAAGATAGAAAGGGAGGTCTATCCGGCTAGAAAATAAGCCACAATACATTAGCTCAGGGCAAGTGTGACAGTATTCAGTTGTGTCTCTAACAAAGGGGATCTGGTTGAACCTGGAGAACCTCAGGACCCTTGTGAAGTTTGCTCTTTAATGGGTGTGGCCTCAGATGAAATGCCTCAGATGCAATACCAAGAACTCAGGGCAAAAACAAAGGAAAAGGCATTGTCAAACACTCAGCTATTAGTGGTGTCAAGTAATAAGCACTCTGAAGTCCTCCATGCAATGGTGTCAAGGGCTTGGCAGCCAGCAGCATGGCTGGCTGGGGCCTGGAGCCCCATCTACCATCCTCCAGCTGGGAGTTCCTCCACATGAGTTTTGGTCCTCATGTGGAGACACTATAGAGCGGGCTCACCGTCTGTTTGTCTTGCCAATCTGGACCTGATTGTGGAACGGGCTGTGGGGCATTGTGTGCAGAAGCATGTGGCACTGCCATAGAAACTGAGACATAATAGGTAGTTCACTTTTGGCCAGAGACCCCGTCCTTAACTTTGTTTAGAGACCATAATACTGAATAAAGTCAGAAACCTCTTGACTATTATATAGCTATTTTGATCCTACCTGCTGGAAAAAAATGTTCCCTTTGCTGGACTGTGTCAGTACTTAAATGAACCCTTTCCTCCAGTACTGGTGTATGCTGTTCACTGGTCCCACTAAGTTAAGCCCCTTGAAGTCTGACTCAGTTTGCACAGGGAAGGTGCTCAATACACGTCAGGCAAGTTGGTCTGGTACGAAACTAGTTAAGCGCAATATGAAGCTTGAAAGCACGAAAAGAAGTGCCAGGAGGGGCCATGGAAGGAAGGGCAGGAGAACAGCTGTGGTTCAGAAGATAGCCAGTGTCCCCTTCAGAATGCCTGGGCAGGGTAGCATACCATGCCAAACTGGTATGCCATTTCACTGAGGCCAGAGCCCTGAACTGGCAGAGGGCCCCACCTTCAGCCAGAAGCTCTCTCTGCTTATAGTAGGCGCAGGTACTTGCTTCTCTGACTGCTGCTGCTATAGCTGGCCAATGATCTCCCAAAGGCTTCCTACTACCCACCCTGTGGGAGTAGACCTCTAGGATGTTCCTCTTGTGTCACTGTCACCCACCTGTCAATAGCCATAGAGGTCCAACACATATCGGTGCTTCAACTTTGCCTGCCTAATGGGAGAACAGTGGACCAGGCCTAATCACAGGGCACAGGGCAGCACTTGTGGTAAGGGACCCAGAGTACTGGCCATCATGGAGTATTTCATGTCACTATGAAAATCAATAAGCAGATTTCATCCATGGAGCTTGCTGGGCCACAAGGATAAGCAGCTGGGAAGTCTAAAGCCCATGAATTTTTACCTCTGGGCTGGAGAAGCCCCCGATTTCTCCAGAGGGGAGGATATATGGCAGAAGCCAAGATAAAAATGGAAAAGACAGGTGGCTGTAAAGGTTATGACTTATAAAGCCTCATTCCACAGGGTTCTCTCTCTCTCTCTTTCTCTCAAGCTTAAGGCGGGCGTAGAGAGCAACTGCAGGAGACTGCATCAAAAGAGGTGGATTCTGAAGCCTTTGGATGGAAGGGCAGGCAGATAGGTCAGGTCAGAGCTCAGTACTCACTTCCTCAGTTTCCAGAGACTCAGGCAGGGCCCTAGCTCCCTGCTTAATAGGGATCCCACAGAAGGCAGAAGAGGACTGTCAGGTTCTATTTTACCTCCTCTCCTACCCAAAGGTACTTCCCACTCCTCACATTTCTGCACAATATTTTCTTCATTTTTTCTCACTTATTTATTTACCAGACCCATCAACATAGCGTAAGCCACTCTTGTTCCCAGCGGCCAGTCACCACATGCTGGTAATATAGGGTTAAGAGCCTAATATCAGGTAGACTACTTATCCTCTCTATCTAGTAGCCACTCACAGGCTTGTTAGGATTAAATTAGAAAATGCATGTGAAATAGTCATGTGGCTAGCATATACTAAGTGCTCACTAAACATATTATCCTCACCATGCTGTGATTCTATGGGCTGCCTAGCCATCCTTTTTTTTTTTTTTTTTTTTGCCCACTTAGGTTATTTCCAGCTTCTCATTACTATGAAATGCTTTGCCATAAACAAGTGGACTTTTACCAAATCCAAGGCAAATAACTATAAAGGCATTTCCATGTTACCAGATTAATTTTTCCCCAATTTGTGATGATGCCACATTGAAGATCATCCTCTGCCCTTTGTCAGTGTGGAAATTCTGGCCATTGGAGATAGGATGGAATGAGGAATTCTTACGCCATGTACTGATTTTCTTTTCATGTTCTGTGTTCTGTCCTTAGCAGTTCGCTTGTGATGGGGATAATAACTGGAAAGTACCCAAGTCTTTTGAAAAAGCTACTCCATAACCTAACCAGGACAATGGCTCTGGCATGCCACTGCCCAGAGCCACATTCAACCTTGTGACTTTGAGGCATGAGTATGTTACATGACTAACCTGTGAGGCCCAGACATTTGTAAACAGAGTACATTAAAAACACCCTGGACTAAAACGGGCGTTAGCAAATTGCACTTGAATGGCAATTAAGACAACCCTACATAACAGCAAGTTGTTTGTTCACATTTCCTTAACAGAGTTAAAGAATCACCTCACTGCTGGTGGTATTAACCCGAGCCCCAGCATTCTAGGAAGAACAGTTTCTATTTCCCATCTTCCAAGTCCCACTATTTGACAAAAGAATGGAATAAAACAAAACAAGATATGTAAACCTGATGAAAGTCATCTGGTCCTATTCTGTACTTAGGCCCCATTTTTAGTGCCTTTTTAAATATAGACTCCAGGCAAGCTATGCCAAATACTTAGCTCCTCCCTTGTTTTCCTATTCAACATAAAAGCCCCTTCCTTACAGTATATTCCCCAAAGCTTCAACACTCTTTCCCCTTCCCCTCAGGTACTTGGGAGAGCAGCCCTTCCCAGCCTCTTTTCAACCACCCCAACCCACTCCCAAGTTCCCTCTTTTTAGGGGAACAGGCACAGCTTCAGTTCCTTACATTGTGGTGGTCTCTGAACCAAAGAAGTTCATGCCCACTTATTAATCAGCTCCAGAAAGACCAGCTCAGCTGGACATGAAACATTAGTTGCAATTTATAGTTACCTTAAGTCTCTGATTGAAAGCATCAAACAGTAGTTTGATCCCGTCCTGAGTCAGGTTAAGAATGAGGTCATGGCTTAGAGGAGACTATAAAACAAAAATAAAACACTCTGAACAACTGATTTGTTCACCAGCACCTACTAAAAACCTTACAATATAAATGCAATGCACAGGGAATACCTAAGTGCAGGCAGTCCCTCTCTCCCCCAGCTAATGAGGTTTGGAAGCCAGAAAAAAACTGTTGCATGAATGCATAGTGTCTTCTACTTCCAGCCTGCAGCTGCTGCTTCATAATATTGGCTGAAAAGAGCCTCTCCCTTCCAGGCTTGAGTAAAAATACCTGGGAGAAAGGGACAAAATTATGTGAGTATATAGGTCATTTTTGTTTGAGGTTCCAGGGTCCACATCTGCAGTATGAGTACTGCCATCAAACCTACAGAGCAGTCACTGAGGAATACAGGTCATGTAAAAAGGCCTAGCCCAGGATCCAAACTCAGCAGATACTGCTTATGCATGTCAGCTGAACCCACATCCATTCACACTCAGGCTCTTTGTACCATCCACAGGGAACACATTTTATTCTTTGAATGTTTTAGGCCAAATTCTA
Organism: Propithecus coquereli; assembly: GCF_000956105.1. Taxonomy (NCBI): domain Eukaryota; kingdom Metazoa; phylum Chordata; class Mammalia; order Primates; family Indriidae; genus Propithecus; species Propithecus coquereli. Next base: position 4,027,306 of record NW_012152729.1, on the reverse strand, counting down.
GGACAAAGAAATATCTTGTAATCTAATTATTTATGAGATGACCCCCTTTCTCCCTTCTTCCCTCCCCTCAGCTCTTCCCATCCCATATCACATGTGCTTCTTTCTGAAAAACCGAAGTCTAAGACCTGAAGAGTCACATTCCTATCCACATTCGCCCCTCTGAGTCCTGGGGGAGGGGAGTAGCAGCACAAGTGTCTTAAAATTTCTCTGAGCTCTGGTTTCTTTATGGAATACCTTCATCTCTTCCCTCTAGGGCTGTTCTGAAAACAGAAATAGTTGAGTCTGCCCGATGTCTCTGCTTTTGGTCCAATGCAATCAAAGACTCAATGTCTGAAGATTCTCCAAAGGCTTGATCCAGGCTGTCTAGTAGTAGAAGGAAAAATCCCACCATCCAAAATCTCACCCTCCTTGAAATTAGCACACAGCTACTCAAAAGCTTTAGAGAAGTTTTGTTACAGAGCTTCTCAAGGCAGACAAAGTGAATGATGGAGCTATGACTGTCAGAGAGAGAAACATGGGCTGGAAGGCCATATGCCACTGCTGGCATGGGCCTCATTGGGGAAATTCTCTCCAAAGAGCTTTCTGGGATTAGCTCAGACTGCTTCTCTCCACCCCATTGATCTTTACAAGGTAGCAGGCCCAGGTGGCACCATCATGCTTGGCAAATGCCAGAGGAAAGAATGTTGTCATTTTTTAGTAGCTCTTTATGTCTAAACCATTATGTCTCAAACAAGACAATGGAACAATGAACCCTGACCTTGGGTTACCTATTCTCAACCCAGAACACAAAAGTTCCATTTTGGAGAGGCCATTCCATGGAAGTAAGCAGGATGAAGCAATATGTTAGTCTCTTTCAGGAATCTTGCTTGGAAGAGGAATGCTGGGAGGATCTGGATTTTCCTATCTTCTCCCAAGATCTGATTATTTTTTTTCCTGGCATTGTTACAGTTCAGGATATAACTAAGCAATTTTCAAAAGCAAGCAAATCACTCTCACAATCAATGTGTAATATTTTATATCTCTAAAACCAAAATATACATGTACTATGTGGTGTTTAAGCAGGCCCTTCCAGTAACCCAGCTGTGTTACTCCACATGAACTGTTGTTCAGTAAAGTTGTCTGCTACCCGTTGTTAACATCTTTTCCCCTCAACTCTTAGAGACATCGGTCTAGGGAAAGAATTTATGAAGAAGACCCCAAAGGCAATCCCAGCAACAACAAAAATAAATAAATGGGACCTGATCAAATTAAAAAGCTTCTGTACAGCCAAGGAAACTATCATGAGAACAAATAGATAATCTACAGAATAGGAGAAGATATTCACGTGCTACACATCTGATAAAGGGCTGATAACTAGAATTTACATAGAACTCAGGAAAATCAGCAAGAAAAAATCAAACAACCCCATTAAAAAGTGGGCAAAGGACATGAACAGAAACTTTTCAAAAGAAGACAGACTAATGGTCAAGAAACATATAAAAAAAAAGGCTCAACATCTCTAATCATCAGGGAAATGCAAATCAAAACCACAATATCACTTAACTCCAGTGAAAATGGCTTTTATCAAAAAGTATCAAAATAACAAATGTTGGCATGGATGTGGAGAGATAGGAACACTCATACACTGCTGGTGGGTTCTGCAAACTAGTACAACCTCTGTGGAAAGTAGTATGGAGATACGTCAAAGTAAACTACCATTGGATCCAGCAATCCCATTACTGGGCATCTACCCAAAGGAAAAAAAGACATTCTATAAAAAAGACATCTGCACTACCAAGCACCACATGTACTCACCATCAAATTGGTATTAATTGATCAACACTTATATGCACATATAGTAGTAACATTCATTAGGTGTCCGGCAGTGGGGAGTGGGGAGAAGGGGATGGGTATATTCACACCTAATGGGTGCGGCGTGCACCATCTGGAGGATGGACACACTTGTAGCTCTGACTCAGGTGGGGCAAAGGCAATAAATATATGCAACCTAAACATTTGTATCCCGGTAATATTCTGAAATAAAAAATAAAAAATAAAAAAATCTTTTCCCCCTAAGAAAGATGGGATTTACTTGACATACACATTTAATTTCCAAGGTGTGATCTGTGTAAAGACAAGAAAATATTTCTGGAATTTTTAATAGGGACAAAATGTTTTCTGAACTTGGTAGGAAACAAAGAGACAAATGGGAAAGGAAGAGAAGAAAGCAGGCAGGAGAAAAAGACAGGACCCATATATTTATGAAGCACTACATCAGAAAGCCCATCTCCTTTTGATCCTCATCTTAAGACTATTCTATTACCAGGAAACTATACATATTTTACAGGAGAACCAGACTGGTTATTAACTTGCCAAAAGTCACACAACTAAAAAATGGGAAGAGCAGAGATCTGAATCAAGATCTGGACTCAAAAATCCATGTTTTATAACCTGTTAGAGTTGCTTAGAAGATACTGGTAAAAATTAGCTTAATGCTAACACTACTGTTTATACCTAAATATTGGAAAGACATAACAAAGGTAGTGATATAAGAAATAAATTTCATTCATTTTTATAAATGGTTAAGTTTAAGCTTATTTTCAAATTCATCCAATCTTGGGGTGTCTAAATCTGATTAAACCAAATGTGTACATGGATATAAGCTCAAGAAGCAAGCACATTTTCCCTGTTTTGGTGGCTATACTACTTGTCATGAGGTAATTCCCTCATGGTCTACACACTGAAAGTCAGATTAGGTTAGAGATGATCTGAGAACAAAGAAGAAAAGTCATCATCCATCTTCAATTTATAAATGAGAAACCACTTTGGCACCGTGGTTCAAGGAACCCCGCCCACTCCTACAAGTCCCCTCTTCTGTGGTAGGCACCATAAGAATACTCATGCACTTGCTAAGAGTCTAAGCATTTCCTCTCTCAAAAAGATCCCTCAGAGGCAAGGCGCAATGGTTCACGCCTGTAATTCTAGCACTTTGGGAGGCTGAGGTGGGACAATTGCTTGGGGCCAGGAGTTCAAGACTAGCCTGAGCAAGAGTGAGATCCCATCTTTATAAAAACAAAACAAAAAATTAGCCAGGCATGGTGGCACATGTCTGTAATTGCAGTAAGCTATGATGGCGCCACTGCCACTCTAGCCCAGGTGACAGAGAGTAAGACCCTGCCACACACACACAAAAAGGAGATCCCTCACATGGGGCCTCACTATGCTGACAGAGGGGTACAGTGCAGCAGAATGTAATCTCTGGGTACAGGTAACAGCCCCATTCTCACTATGCCCTAAGCCAAACTGGGAAGCGTCACAGAAATCTTACCAAACTATAATCTACATTATTTATGTCAAAAATTAGCTGTCATTTCCTTTAGGATTTGAAATTAATTAGAACCAACAACTGAAATCAGAACTGAACCAGAACTCAAAGAATCTCAGAAAAGCCACCAGGGACATCCTTTAGCCTCTATAGGTTCAAAACTACTCCCTGAGGCTTGTGACACATAGGGCACTACAAAGTTTGTTCCACATGGCAGCACATGGTCTGTGTCATAGAAGAACTGCAGGTTTCAGAGAGTCCAGTGGAGGGGAGACTGCTCTTTGAGAGAGATAAAGGAGTATGCTATATCTGTATCCTTTCAAGTCTGGTATGCTGTGCTAGCTAGAGATCTGTACTGCAACAAACCTGAACACAAACCAACAACAAAGCAGAAAAGACTATTTTAAACACGAAAGTGGAAGGCAAGCACCATGGAAGACTGGAGACAGCCCCTGATGTGACCTCCCACTGAAAAGTCCTCGTCTAAGGGCCTGTAGGTGAGTTAAGCACAGGCAAAAAGAAAGGTTCACAGCTATTACTGCTCTTCTAAAACTGTCAGTACTAGATAACCAAGAGCAAAAGTTTCAGAATCAAAGAAAATGTACCTGATAACTGACTGATGCTAGAGATTTTCCCATTCAAACATAGCAATTCCTGACAGTCAGTCTCTCCCAGAGCGTCACCTCTGGAGCAGATTCACTGCCTAGGGACACTATTCCAGCAAACAAATCAGCCACCACTCACCTGTTCACTGTAGAGAACCTGGACATTTTTGATGATGCGACAGTGCTTCTGCAGAATGGCTACTGCCTGAGCCAGAGGCATTCCTGAAATAAAAAGCAAGGACACTTGTGTGGTTACTTGAGCTATCCATTTACTGACATCTACCTGCAGTAAAGCCTGGGGACAGGTTGGGGCCAGTACGGTCTACAGATATATGAGTAAATGAAAGTTCAATAAGCAGTAAGAGCTAGAATAAAGTTAAGCAGCAAGCACTAAGGGAATACTTGGACAATCTAAGGGGAGGCAGTGAATATACAAAAAGTCTTCCTGGAAATAGGAACTTCGACACTGATCCCAAGCAGACAAAGGCTTGGAGAAGGCAAAGTCAGCAAGAACCAGAGAACAGAGTGAGATAAGCACTGACTGCATGACTCTGGAGACCAACGTTTTAGTCCTCACTCTGCCATGGCTTACGTATGACCTGCAGCAGGTCCCTTCTCTTCGTCTCTGGCACCTCTCTCCACATCTCTCAAATGAGGGTATGTTAGGGCACATTACTTGTAAGGGCCCACTTAAAAAGTTTAAAATCACACATCCACCAGAATCAACTTATTTTACCAAGGATTTCACTGGATTTTTAATCAAAAATCCACAAAAATCTAACTAACGCTTGGTTTTTGAACTCATGGCCCATCATAAGCAGATTTACATATGCCTCCAGTTTAAGTAAATCCCAGTGATATCTCAAACAGTCCAAGGGCTCACACAGATCACCAAAAAGTTTATTTTCAGAGCCCATTTTAAACTAGAAGAAACATACACAAAGACAGGTCTTGGACAATCCAAAAACAAAGACTCACAGTTTCATGAATACAAAGACAATGTGTCTATTATTCACCACTCTCTGAATCCTCTGCACCCTGCTCAGAGCTGACCACCTAGTGGCTGTTAAATATGTATTCAATAGGACTGTGGCACTGTGGGGTGGGTGGCAAGAGAACAGGAAGAGAGACCATCATATCATCCCAGGACAGCATGGTGGCTCACATTCAAGATCAGTTGACCTCCAGATTAAGGAGATGAGATGTGCAGAAAATAGCTTACAAATAATGAAGAATTAGAAGATTAAAAGCTCGTGGCTCATCTACATTTAAACAAATAATCTGATCCCACCCTCATTTGAGGTGCTAGTCTTCAGTTTGAAGAAAGTTGAGGGAAACCAGAAGGCTGACTTAATGATCTTAAAGTACTTTGCAGCCTTCTATAGCATGGGGCCTGGCACACACAATAGAGGCTCAATAAATGTTTGTTGAGAATATGAACAAGCTGGATGCATCACTCAGCCTTGCCATTCCTGAAACGGAGGCGCATCTATGCTGTTTCTCCCACAAGGAATGGACAAACATCATGTGGAGAAAACAGATAAGATCAGTTACGTGCCAAGAAAGAGAAGGCCACGTGGCTTCTCTGATCCACGTGGCACATACAAGTTTCTTGAGGGAGGGTTCTTTTCCACTTAGCCACATCAAAGTGCTGGTCTTACCATCTTTGGATCGTGAGTCACCCAAGGAGAAACCAACTCAGTGGAGACAAAGCAGCCATGGTAACTGGCTGTCACACAGCTACTGGTAAAGCAGTGCTACAAAAGGCCTCTAAAGTGAGCCAACTATATGAATGGCTAAGAAATAGGAGCACTATCCCAGCTCTAACAGAATTGTCAGCCTTCTAAACTATACAAATTTATGTCTTACATATCTTATCACTTGCCTGCGTATAACTCCCCAATAGTTTCCCATTACAGGAGGATAAAACCTAAACACCATGCCATCACCTAAAGGCTCTGAGTATTCTAGGCCTTGTCCATTTCTATCTTTCTTTCCACTGCCCACCATGCCGCCCCTTTATTACTACTAGCACATGTCAAGCTCTTTCCCGCCTCAGGCCTTTGCACTAGGTCTTGCCGCGGCTAGACAGAATGTTCTTCCCATAGCTGGCTCCTTCTTACACTTCAGGTCTTGTGAAAGTCCTCACCCCCCTGACTGCCTTATTTAACGAAGCCTCCCATCCCACTTATTTATGTTAGTCTCCCTTATATCCTCTTAGAGAGTAGGGTCCTTGTCTATTTTGTTCACCACTGTACTCCCAGCACCCAGTCACTGTACCTGGCATAATTGTAGGTGGTCATACATATCTGTGAAACAAAGCAATCAGGTAGAGCACATAGGTCCTATACCATGGACATGGTGACCACTTTCCCTCTCCTAGAACTCTCATCATCTCTCCACCAATGCTACTCTCTCCTGCTGTTCCTGACTTTCCCAGGTCTCTATGATAGGCTATATTTCTTCTGCTCATCCCTCATTCAACCAATCACCTAGTTTTTGACTCACATCTCAATCTGTTCTCTGTATACATCTAAAGGCAAATAAAAATGAACAGATTAAAAGTGACCTTTTCATCTTCTCTGTATTCTAGGTCTCAATACTTCTAACATCTACCCAAGTCTCTCGAATCAGAAACTTCTAGATTCCTCCTTCTTCCCTATCTCTCCACGTCCAGTCTCCAAACTGTTCTTCTTAAACCAATTTCCACAACAGACTTTGCTAATAGTATCCTCTTTTCCACTGAATGCAGACTCCTTGATAGTGTACCAGGCAGCTATAATCAATCAGAACCAGGACTCTGGGAAATCCATTTTCTTCTTCCACCAGTACCTCATGATCTAATTATAATGCCAGATTGTTTATGGTTCCCTGCACACAGCAACTATCTTTCCTACTGTTTCTTTTTTTTTTTCTTCTTCTTTCACTTGACTGGAAGATTTACAGCTCCCATGGGTAGATAGGAAGCCTTCTCTGAACCCCCAGGTCAGGTCAAGTCCCTTCTCTCACTCCAGAGCTCCCTGTACATCCTCTACTTCATTATAATAAAAGGAACCATTTATGTAATCTGTCCCTATCACTAGACTAAGCTCTTCAGGGCATAAGATCATTTCTTATTTAATTTTCAATGTTTGCGAGCAGAGTCCAGAGAGGCGCATGCTGCCTTTGACAAAGTGAACCTTCAGTCTCTGGAACAAGGTAATCTCAGAGAAGAAAGTATTTTCTCCAGTGACCCTTAAATCTACCTTCTTTGGGAATTTTCAAAACTATTTTCAAAAACAGATTCAGAGACATGCCTCCACATCAATACACTCTGCAACTCTCATTGAAAACAATATTTCAAATTTGCACTGTCTTTACTCCACTGCTGGTCAAACCATTAGTGGCATTCACAGAGATTGTGCTTGGCCTAGGTTTTCCTGTCCCTGTGTTATTGGCATTTCCCTAATCATCCAACATTATACAAAGGCCAGGAAGGCAGCCAAGAAGCTGGATGCAGCTCCCCATTGTGATGCCAGGAAGATGATTTCAAGGGCCAGATACATCTGCATTTGCACAGATTCCAATAAGAAACCTGGTGATAAAGCTGAGCCCACTCTCAGAAGGACAGAGCAGTGGGAAGCAGGAAATCCCTGTTCAGCTGCTTGCTTAAGGTCTCTATTTCTCTGACCCTGTTCCTCACCTGGCAAATGGAGATAGTAACGCCTACCTTACAGGCTTGTGGTGACAAGAGGCAAGTATGGCCTGGTTCACTAGCCTAGGAACATAATTCTAAAGCACACATTCCCTTCCCAGACCTATCCCTACCTAACAGTCCCAAATGTAAATTGGATGTGTTGAGGATTGGGGAGGAAATTGAGAGAGGGGAAAAATAACTTTTTAAAAAAAAGCCTGAGGAAGTTAAATGATGACCATATCTCAGGCAGACACCATTTAAAAATGCAGATTTTAAGACCCACACAGAATCATGAAGGCTCAGGCTCTCTCTAGGAGCTTTTCCTTCAAAGTTCAATTCTGGACCTAAAATACAGAAATGCCCTTCTCATAGTTTTTGGTTGCTATTTAACAGTTAGTTGAAAGAACTACCCAAACCCTTGATCTCTGGAAACTGGCAGAGCTAGGAGTGAGGGTTAGGGTGTCAAAACAACAGTGGACAGAAGCGGCCTTGCTCGTCCTCAGTTTTCTGGAAATATTGATCTTAATCGATGTCCCAGTCACTACTTTTGACCAAAAAGACTCTAAATATTTGTGCCACAAAAAGATTTACAATCTAGTCACACCATCAAGTACAATTTGAAGCTGTGGTTCTTACCCAGCCCTGGGAAGCTGTTAAGGGGAGGAGAGGAAAGAAGTTAACTGGAAGCCAAACAGCATAAGCATGATGTCACCAGCCTCTCAACTAAGCTCTTGGTGCTTCACAAGATGCTGAAGCATTCCATACTAGCTCACATTTTGGGAAGAACTCTGCAGGAATGGTAAGTTAGGAGAAAATTTGGCTAAGACCCCTCAAGAAAACTGGCTCCTACAACACACAGGAGGTATGTGGCCACTAAGCACCAGCAGGACCCTACCAGTAATCTGTATCTGCCTGGTTTCTCCAATACACTATTTCTATAGACATGAGTCTCCCAGATTCAAGGATAACCAATAATCCAATGGAGCAGCTGACTCAGTCCAGTAGCTCACACTAGAATGACAAAAGTTCAGGCTTGCATAAACAGCACCATCTGCTCCACCCCCTTCCTTTTCTTACTGTTGGAACATCAAAGTAAACACACTGGGGTTACTGAATGCAAACATCTTTGCACACATAAAGGTAGTGATGCTGGGGATGGAGAGGGTGAAGGCAGAAAGTTGAGCCAACAAGCCAAAAAATGACCAAACTCCATTTTTTTTTTTTTTTTACAAACTAAATGTTACTTTCCCCTAACTCCTATTTCATCTCAACCTTTAACTCTCGAAGCTGAGGTCTGGGTTTAAGATCACATCATCACACACAGACTACATTTCAAAAGAGAAGGAAACAAGTCAGATGTTTCTTTAATGCACACAAGCTTCTCAACTCCCTTGACCAGAACCCCATCATCTGATTATGGAATCCAATCCTAGCCTCCCAAAAGAGGCAACCCGCAGCCCAAAAAAGCAGAGGGAGACAGACCAGAGGCCATAATGGTGATCAGAGGTGCCAGCCACTTCTTAGCCATTATTTAGTCTGTAAAATAGGAATAGGAACAATAGTACCGATCCTCAGTACTACTAGTATTAACTCAGTGAGGATTACTAGAGATAATTATGTTCAAACAGAGCAGGGGCGGGCATTAAGTGTTTTGAGCGAGGCAGCTATTATTATTTTACTACTACTGTCTCATTACCCCAGAGAGGACCCTGTTGAGGCCCGTGGCGAGGGCGTCAGTGCTCGGCAGAGCAAATGACAGGCGGATCCGGCCGGTCGGAGCGGGTATCTAATGCTTGGAGCCCAAAGAGCCAAGGGGATGAAACAGGCGAGGAGCAGCGGGCGCAGGAGCAGACAACAGAGGCGGGAAGGGCCCAGAGAGAAGGACGGACCAGCGAACGGGGTCCTGATGGAGGACCCCAAACTCACCCAGCGTGAATTCCCATTGCTCGTTTCCCAGAGAGCGTTCGGGCACCACCTCCAGGTCCAGCATTGGTTCGGATCGCCGGGCCCGGGCGGACTCCCTGCGGCAGCGCAGACGCGACCGGAGCTGAGGAGACAAAGCAGCGGCTGACAAGCCGTCCCTGCCGGTCCGCGGCGGCCCTATTCTCCACCTCCTCCCTGGGCGGCGGTGGCGGTACCGGCCTAACACCACACCTCACCTCACTTCGCCTCACCGGCAGCAGCCGCGGCAGCACGGGCAGCGGCAGCGGCAGGAGCGACTGCGGCAAAAGTGACGTGCCGGTGCCGTAAAGTGTGGGGAGGGCGGGGCGAAGGCGGGAGTTCAATCACGGGGGAGGAGCCTAGGGCGGAGTCGCGCACACGCAAAGTCCGGATCAGGCGACTGAGACAGTCGAGGCAAAGGCTGAGGCAGGGCTGTAAAATCCTGGAGGGTAAGCGCTCTGGGAGCGAGGAGCCCCATACCTCGTGAGCTCCCACATCTGCACGCCACAACACACACGTTTAACATGTCTACACAAGGAACGCTACACCACGCAACACACACACATTACACAGCTACACAACACCCACCCATCTGCCGTCTACGCATACGTCCCACTCGCATTCACTGGGTGCGAAAGGCGAGTACTGAGGGCACACCCTCTGAAGCCCAGCAGGGAGGGAGTCTGCGGGCGCCCCGCACCATCCCCGTTGGGGCCGGGATTGACGCCGGCTGTAGCTGCTTTTGGTTGTTCAGGAATGACCCGGTCCTCACACACTCGCCCGTAGAGCAAGGGTTGAACCAGAAGGAGGCGGGGGAGGAGAGAAGGAGGGTTGGTTAGGGGAGAGGACTGGGTAGAATGGGGAGGAACCCGGGCCAGGCCACCTGTTTGACCACACTCAGGTGTGCACGGCCCACCTGGGCCCTGGATCGGAAGCCGCCCGCAGTAGCTCGAACCAATGCTATGTGCTCTTCACCAGCCCTCTGGCACTTTCTGTGGCTCAGTTTCCTCATCTACAAGTGAGGGAGAGGCTCCTCTAGTATGTTCAGCCTCAGCTTTTGGCCCGTGACCTGAGGCACCCTGAAACTAAAAGGCCGCCAAGGCCTCTTCTAATGCCAAGACTTTATGGAAGCAGTCTCGATTCTCACAACCAACCTGAGATTATACCCTACTTTACAGGCGAATAAATGAAGGGCACAGAGATTAAAGACCCAAGGTTCTTTGGTTCTAGGCGGCAGAACCCAAGTGCATCACTGCTCCAGGAGGGTTTTTAGCAGGGAAGAGAGTGGCATGCTAAATTCTCAAACTGGCTTGATAGGACTGTAACTTGGGAGGCTCTAGTAAAATCTGAAGTCACTTCTACTTTCATTGAAACAAATGACATGGAGAAGGATGTCAATTGCAGCGTCTTATACCAAAACAACAGAACTGGATCATTGAGATGTCCAGTAGGGAAGTGGCTAAATAAACCCTGATATTTATTAGATACGTTTTTAAAAAAGGAATTTGTGCCCATATGCTGATGTGGAAGGAACACCAAAAGAAAAAGGCAAGATGCAGAAGTGTGCACAGTATGATGCTTTTTTCCTGTAAAAACAGAAACATTGGCCCTACTGAAAAGGGAGAACATTTTTGGAAAGATAAAAAATTGTCAATAATACCTAATATGGACGTAAGGAGCAGGGATTAGGGGAACATTTACCTTTACCAGGGCAAGCATTAAAGATGTGTCTAGGAAAGGCTAGCTGGGCAGCTGAGCTAGACAGCCTGAGAAGAGGACCTGGGGGAAAGTCCAAAGGTTGGTGAGGAGTAATCTTAAATTAGCTGAAAGTGTCTGAATTGAATTCAAATCCAATCAGATTGGTTGGAATGGTTCTGTTTAAAAAAACACTTGGAGGGACTTGTTTCTGGTGGAGAAAGGGGGGTGGGGCCTTAACTGGAGTGGGGTAAACTGGGTGAGGTTGTGGGAGAGGCAAGACAAAGAGGAAGCCACATTCTTCTGAATAACAAAGTGCAAAGAATTTTTACTTTGGATAACTCAAAAAACAGGAAGAACAAGGTTGTAGGGGAGGGCCCTAAGAAATTCCATTTGAATAATAAGCAGATATGTTTTTGTGAACAATGTCGATCAACAACAAAAGTTTATCTTTGTTCATTTAAGTATGATCCACCCAGGTTTTTGTAAGGAGAGCGATAGCTTTGGGATAGTGGTACTAGAATGTAGGAGGCAGCCATAGCCCAGAACCCAATATAGGTGCCTCAGGGAAGTAGGCCAACTTATTCCCCCTAACTCAGGGTGAGATGTTAAGTGACTAATGAAGAATGTATTCAGGGAGGACAGGTAGTCATGGTAGCAGTCAAAGCCAGATGTGCAGGGACAGCCTCTAGTCAGACGTTAAGCTGAGGGACTGAGAATTTGAATCCCAGTTCTGTCACTTAATAGCTTTGTGCCCTTTACAGGTTACCTATCCTCTCCATGCCTTAGTTTCCTCATCTGTAAAATGATCGTACCTACCTCAGAGATCTGCACTCTGACTTACAGGTAAATTCTGTGCGTGTAATTAAATTTTTAAAAAAATCTAATAGGGGCAGAGAATTGATGGAATCTGTTGGTAGGATTTACAGATTGGATGTGGGAGATGAGGGAGATTGGGAGTCAAGAATAAAGACATAGTTTTCCAGCGTAGGTAGCTGGAAGGATGGTGGTGGCATACAGGAAGTGGAAGTGGTTGGGGGAACTGACATTGGAGGCTGGAAGGATGCCAGTCCTGGTAAAGCTGTCACATGCAATAACTTGGAAGCGAGGAAATATAACAAGCATGAAGCCCTGGGTGAAGAACTGGGAAGACAATCTTAGTTACTATTGGTTATATTTCTCAAGATTTAAAAAAAACAAAAGCAAAAAAAAAAAAAAACTGTTTGAAAGCAGGAATGAAAGGTAAATTTGTCTGGCAAATCAGGGATGGGGCCAACAGTCATGGAAAACAGCCGACTGAGGAACCCCCTTAATGGGAGGCAGAGGCAGGAGGATCGTTTGAGCCCAGGAATTCGAGGTTACAGTGAGCTGTGATCATGCCACTGCACTCCAGCCTGGGCAACAGAGCAAGACTCTGTATCTAAAAAATAATAATTGAAACAGTGACCTGTGTGGTAGGTCACTGGAATAGTTCATTGGAACTATTGATAAATATTCAGATTCTCTCCTGGACAAAAAGTAGGATTGCAGTTCCCTGCTCGGCTGAAGTTGGGTATGGCTATGACTTGCTTGGTCCAGTGAAAACAGAAGTCACATTTTATCAATTCAGGTGGCAGTTTTCAAAGCCAGTGCCCCTTTCATTACACTATCTTCTTTCTTGGCTCTGTGACAATAGCTGGCAATGTTCCATTTCTGTTCTGTCAGCCTAGGTCAACCACTGATGGGTATTTAGCACATAAAAGATAAATCTTTAGGCCAGTATGTTCTAAGGCAACACAACCAGCCTATCCTGACTGGTAAGAGAAACTGGAAAATTGTCAATTATGCCTCCTATACTTTTTTCTTAGCTCCGAAATATCTCTATGTCCGCTAGGCTACTCTTAATCTCCCTACTGGGTTACTCTATCGTATCATCAGAGGGAACTAGTTTCTGCTTCCAGTCTTGTTCTCTCCAATCAACCAGAATTTTCTCGAGCGCCCATTCTATCAAGGTCCCAGCCCCTCAATGGCTTCCTGATCACCCTTAGGAAGGGTCCAAGACTCCAAATGTTTTAACATGGCTAGAAAGGCCAGTCCAACACTGCTTTTGACACTTACTCTGGCCTCTGCTGACCCTTTCAGATTCATCTCACTGTGTAGCCCCCCTCCATTCCATGTTCCAGTCATACTTAGCTTGTTAGTTTCTCAAACTTGCCAAGTATTTTTTGTTTGTTTTTTTTTTTAAAGACAGGGTCTCACTCTGTTGCCTGGGCTAGCGCACAGTGGCATTATCGTAACTCACTGCAACCTCAAATTCCTGGTCTCAAGTGATCTTCCCATCTCAACCTCTCAAAGTGCTGGGATTACAAGCAAGAGCAACTGCCTGGCCTTTTAAATGTAAGTAGTTTATTTGGGACAAACTTGAGAACTGCAACCTGGTAGCATAGATTCAAGCTGCCCAGAATATACACTCCCTTGTCAAGCTATTGCCTGGCTACCTCCAATACTTCTGTCACCTTTTCTAGCTGGTGTAATGTCTGCCATCCAACTCCTTTGCCTTAAGCTCAAATGTCTCCTCAGGGAGGTCCTTTTTTTGACCACCCAGATCAGAATAGATGTACTGTAAAAGCCCGTACTTCCAATATAACTTAAACATTGTTACTGTTTTGGGGCAGTTTTTGGTCTAGACTTCAGGTTCTCTGTGGGCAGGAACCATGTCCACTTTGGATATTGGATATACATTTTTTTTACCTCTAAATGATCCTAGGGGGCAAATAATAATACTGTTTTAGTCTCTTTTAAAAAACAGTAACAGAGCCTCAATATCTTCCATTTTAAAAAATTATTTTTTCTTTTTAGTTATATTATCTATGTCTTTTAGCCACTTACAATATTACTATTGATGTGAGCCAATATATGCAACTTAAGTTTTTTAGAAGCCAAATTAAAGTGGGAAAAGATAATTTTTAATTTTATTTAACCCACTGTATCAAATATCAATATTAAATGCTATCATTTTAACACATGTAATCAAAATAAAACATGTACTAGGTCACTGATATCTGATATTTTATACTAACAGTACATCTCAACATGGATGCTAAATTTTTTTTTTTAAATAACCTTCTTATTTTGGGATAATTTTAGATGTACATAAAAGCTGCAAGGATAGTACAGAGCATTCCCACCCATCACATTACTTTTCTAATATTAACATCTTACGTTAGTGTGATATATTTGTTACAATTGATGAACTAATATTGATACATTATTATTAACAAAAATCAATACTTTATTGATATTGCCTGGTTTTTTTTGTTTTTTTTTTTTTTTTGAGACAGAGTCTCACTGTGTTGCCCGGGCTAGAGTGCCGTGGCGTCAGCCTAGCTCACAGCAACCTCAAACTCCTGGGCTCAAGCGATCCTCCTGCCTCAGCCTCCCGAGTAGCTGGGACTACAGGCATGCACCACCATGCCCGGCTAATTTTTTCTATATATTTTTAGTTGTCCGATTAATTTCTTTCTATTTTTAGTAGAGATGGGGTCTCGCTCTTGCTCAGGCTGGTTTCGAACTCCTGAGCTCAAACAATCCGCCCGCCTCGGCCTCCCAGAGTGCTAGGATTACAGGCGTGAGCCACCGCGCCCGGCCTGATATTGCCTGTTTTTTGCCTAATGTCCTACATCTTTTTTTTCTGTTCCAGGATCTGGATACCACTTTGCATTTAATTGGACTTGTTTTTGCATTAGCATCAAAAAGTCATTTTTTTAAATTTGGACACTAAATTTTCAAAGGCTAAAATGACATGCAATCCTCCCTAAACAAAGTTTTATTTAACAGAAAAATATTTAAATCTGCCTCAGCTTTTAAGTTAAAATTTAAAAAACAAAAAATTCAGTTCCTCATATTTAAAGTGCTCAGTAGCCATACTACCATATTGGATAGTATGAATATAGATTATCTTCCCTAATCAAAAATTTCCCTCTTATCTACTCACATTTCTGAAACCTGAAAAGGTCCATAATGACCTTACCTCTAAGTTGCTTCAATTGTTCTAACCAAAAGCTGAGAGTTGACTAATACAGTGACTTACCTGTTTTACAGTATCCTATATTTAAATGAACTAAACTTCCATTTACATCCATGATCCCACTCTGCAATTGTAAATTTTTAGCCTTGGAACATTTTTGAAATGCAATTTATGTATATATGATGGTGATGCAAGAAAAGGAATTGATGCTATCTAGGAATGGTGCCTTGAAATCTGCCTTTGAAAGACTGAAACCTTACCTTTTACTGTTTGGGATATTAAAACACCAAAGCTGTCTTATAAAGACTCAAGTTTTATACATATGGTAATAATGCTGTGGTGGCTTTAAAAATATGTCCACAAATTCTTTGACATCGCTCTCTTCAAGAGATGAGGCTTACTACTCCTCCCTTTGAGTGTGAGCCAGACCCAGTGACTTGATTCTATTAAATAACAGAGTATGGCAGCCCAAGATTAGTTTATTAAAAGGACTGTGGCTTTCATCTTGGGCATACACTCTCTTGGATCATTTGCTTTGGGGTAAGCCAGCTTCCCCACTTTGAGCTGTCCTACAGAGAGACTCACATGGCAAGACACTGAAGGAGGTCTCTGTCCAACACCTAGTAAGGAATCAAGGCCTTTTGTCTCACAGGCTACAAGGAACTGAGGACAGTCAAGGACCACTTGGTGGGCTTGAAAGGGGATCCTTTATCCAGTCAAGCCTTAAGATGACTGTAGCCTAGGCTGACTCTAACCTCATGAGAGACTCTGAACCAGAACCACTGAGCTTAGCTATTATACTTCCAGATTTCTGACTCACAAAAGTCTGTAAGATAATATGTTTACTGTTTTAGGCTGCTAAGTTTTGGGGTAATGTGTTATGCAGCAATGGATAATACAACGGCTTAATAGATTGAAAAGCTCTCCATTGCCAAATGGGGCATAAATCAAATATTTTTCACCAAGCAGTCCAGAATTAGCATATTCAAGTATCTGTTTCTAGAAGTGATATATACTTACTAAAACCATGCTGTTACTGCTCAATTTTTGAAATTAACCCTCAGAGTATGAATCCTACTCTTTAGAATTTTCCTTAATACTGCCAATTCAGTATTTAAAAGAATTTTTGTCATTTGCTGTTAAGTCTGGTGGTGAATAAGTAAACTTGTTCATTATGGATTAGGCTTAAGGCATAGTTTTTTTTTTTTGGACCCCTTCTGACAGGCTTAAGACATACTTTTAAAGAAAAACGCTTAATTTTCTGGTGTAGGAAAATGCTAGAAGGAATCCTAAGAATGTCTGATATAATACCAGCACAATCAAAACAAGTATGTATTTCCAAAACAACCAGCTTGAAAGATGGTACTAATTTGGATGTGTAATTTTAAAAAATTCTTCCTTCCCGCCAAGATCATCGCCTTATGGTCATACCTCATAGGCTGGGTAAATCAAGCCAGATGTTTTGAAAAACATTAATATACGTTGGGAAATTAGTATACCTTGGATATCTACGTTTTAAAGTAAAGGTCTTTTTTGAAATCAGCATAAATGACCACTAGATGCCACTGTTGTCATGCTTTTTTTTTTTTTAATCAGGTAAAAAGCAGGATCAAGGAACTGTTCATAAACAACAAAATCAATTTTCATTGTCCTAAAATACACTAGAACAGAAACCGTTGGATTACGTGAACAAAGAGCCAAGACTCTGTTTTCACTACACAGAAGTTTATTGTGAAAGTAAATTAAACATACAAACACACAATATGGCTAATGGTGGCAAAAGCAATCTGGTAGCTTAAGGCAAGTTTTAATGGAGATGAATTTAGAAAAGATGATGCAATGATGTAATTTTGTTTAAATATAGATTATGAAAAATATCAAATTGCATCAATAACTTAATAATAAGTTTTCAAAGCCTGCAATATTGGAGAAAAAGGGCTCATGATCTTAATGCCAGCATTAAGACAGACAGAAGCAGCACAGTGCTAAATGACAGGAAAAATTCAGTATTTACAGAAGGATGGCAACAGCAACATTTAATAACATTGATCTCATTTACTGGTGGACTGAAAGCCCTTAGCTAGAAGCAACAGAGAAAAATGTACCATCATCATGTTATTTAAAAAAAATTTTATAAGTGCAGAAGTCAAAAACCAAGGAGCTTTGTGATAAAGTAACCTTAAAACACCACTGTAAGGATCACTTAAAAAGTGATTCCCTCAGGGGAAATGAGGGCACTGAGTGTGTAAACATGTGAGCTGCACAACACCAAATACCAACCAAATTCATTCATAGTACTTATAGTTACACAAGATCAGCATGGTCTTTTATGATGAATTATTGTTTATAACAATTTAAACACACTTCTTACCATGCATGACTTCAAATATATAACAAATATTTTTATTCTGAGATACAGGATATTTGCTTATGAATTATATAAGACCTATATACAATGAAAATCACATCTCTCTCATCAATCAAGTATAGTTAAAAGCTTTTTAAATGTAATGACCTTATTCAGACTTCAGTTCATTTTCTGAATTGACTTTGTCAGTTTTTCAAACTCTTTAAAATAATGCCATTGTATTATGATAAAATACATTTTTGAAAAAATTCAGAAATGTAGTAACATTTAATGAATGTGACCATGAAAAATATTTGTAAGGAGGTGCCAAATGACTTGGCACTTTTTTCCAGTCTTGTATTAAAAAGAAAAAAAAAGTTGCACTCAATTTGACAGTAAGCCTATTTTAAAAATATTCTTACACTAATTCATCTCAAAAGGCTCTATTAATAGTCCTTTTGCAAAATACCATATATATAACTGTGACTGTTTTTCCAAGAATTAATGGAAGAAAATGTATCCTCTGCACAGATGAACATTTTCTCTCTAAGACTAATCTTTCATCACCCAGCATGTTTTTACAAAAGCATGCAATATAAAATACACATAAAAGCAGCTATCTTAAACATGATTTAATACAATGTTACCTTTGTAGCTGATTCATCACTGTCTCCAGTTTAATATGCTGTTACGTACATGAAGAAGCTCCAGTATCCCTTTTCTGATTGACTTTTTAAAAAAATCCCTGAATAAAACAGAAGCCAGCCTGTGACTTCTTTAGGCATTTCAGTAGAAGATTATAATCTATGGAGAATATCTCCACCCAAACTCATGATTACAGAACAGAATCTAAAACAGATCTGGGGCAGACTACATAGTTATTACCAATTTAAAATTTTTATGTTTAAAAAGGAAAGAAAGGGGGCTGATTATTAGCATTTAAAAGGATACTGCAACTTTAATAACTGTAAACTTTGTGTTAGAAGGCTGTGGCAGACAGCTCTATGCTACTAGGTTTTTAGCTTGTAAATAATGCAAACATCAGCAGTTTTAAAATGCTGTAGACTATAAAAACACAAAAGGAAATGGGGAAAACAAAACAAACAAAAAAACAAGAATGTTTATCTAAAATGAAGCTGTATAACCAATACATCTAAAAGTACAAAAAAATTAGAGCAACTGGTTAAAGAAAACCCTCTGATATAAATTTTAATTTCTTGACCTGTTTTTAAATGACATGAACCTTTAAATTAAAATGGAAGAAAAAGAGCTTTACAAGTCTCTAAAATAATGCCAACAAGGTAAGCTTGCATAGGAAAAAATTTCAAATTATTACTGGCTACATGCTTAAAACTTAGAAATGCAGGTATTATAATCATAGTGCAAAACCATGGCAGTTTGTGATGTCTGTTACTGCCTAAGGTTGGGAAATAGACCGTAGTACCTCCAGTTATCACAGTTTCTGGTCTTTTAATCAATTATTACTGCCAACTAGAAGCAATGTGTATATAAAGACGGGCAGCACATCTGCTGTGCTACTAATTAACGAAGTTTGAGGTCATCACCACCACCTAAATTGGAACCAGGACTAGGGTCTTGTTGTCTTCTTGCCTGCAATGACAAAATCATAATTTGGGGTCAAAAAGTGTTCTGAAAATCAAAATGCTAGATATATAAAATATAAGACAGTAGCACATAATAAAAATTCCCAACTAAAAACTTTTCGACCAATATATTCTCTTGTAATAATAGGCAAAAAAAACAATTAAAATTATAAGACATATTTTGCTAAAGTTTCCTTAAAAATCAAGAAAATAATTTTACATTTGAAAGATCATTATGATAAATACGTACTATGTATAAAAAACAACAAATCTATGTTTACAGTTTTGGCACTAGAGAGTTTAACACATCGGCCAATTGCCTTAGAAGCAAACTTTTCCTTTTAGTAGTAGCTGACATTTATTGAGCAGCAACTATCTGCTAGGACTGTTCTAAGTACTTTCCATCAATGAACTAATTTTTTTTTTTTTTTTTAAAGAGACAAGGTCTCCCTATGTTGCCCAGGCTAAAGTGTAGTGGCTATTCACAGGCATGATCACAGTGCACTACAGCCTTGAACTCCTGGCCTCAAGTCATCCTCCCACCTCAGCCTCCCAAAGTGCTGGGATTATAAGTGTAAGCTACCATACCCAGCCTAGATATTCTTGTTTTTAGCTACCTCTGTTATAAACCAGCAACTGGAAATAATTGCAATTACCTGTACAACATCTTTAGCTAAATGGAATTGTGTACTAATATCACCAACTGATTCTCCACTGTCTATGTCAGCTTTTGGAAACAAAGGTAACCAAAAATCACATTCTGATACGGAGTCTTAAGATCTGAAACAGTTGTTAGAGGAAAAGCATCCTTCTTTTTTTTTTTTTTTTGAGACAGAGTCTCACTCTGTTGCCCGGGCTAGAGTGCCGTGGCGTCATCCTAGCTCACAGCAACCTCAAACTCCTGGGCTCAAGCGATCCTCCTGCCTCAGCCTCCCGAGTAGCTGGGACTACAGGCATGCGCCACCATGCCCGGCTAATTTTTTCTATATATTTTTAGTTGTCCAGATAATATCTTTCTATTTTTTTAGTAGAGACGGGGTCTCACTCTTGCTCAGGCTGGTCTCGAACTCCCGAGCTCAAACAATCCACCCGCCTCGGCCTCCCAGAGTGCTAGGATTACAGGCATGAGCCACCGCGCCCGGCCTAGGAAAAGCATCCTTGACCTTCAAAAAAACATCTCAGCAAGTCACGTTTACACTGTAAGATTGTTTAGTCAGAAGCTCCAGCTATGCCATCATTTCTCAAGAGGCTTATGTTATTTAGACAAAAACAACAATTGCTTTATTTACTTTCAAACAAACCCCCAAATATCCAACATTAACTTTAATCTTCCTTATAAATTTTGATATATTTCTTTAGCAGATTTTAACTATTTTTGTTGGCAGGCCTCACAGTGACTAAATTTTAGCACATTCCTTCCAATTAGGTTAAAGTTATGCTGCATGGTCACAGCCTGAAAGACTATGGAATGCATATACATCAGAAAAACAATTTATGTTCATACACAATCAATGCTAAATGTAGTATAAGGACAGATCAATTCTGCGAAATCACAGATGGTGATATAAGCATCTGGTTTCAGTCAATGAAGGTTAGAAAGGGGCTGAGCAAGGAAGAAACAGACAAATCAATCCTAATTATATATTTATAAATCATGACTAACCTACCAGTAATACTTTGTGAAAAGAGTATTTCAGCTTTTGTCTTGGGACAAAAGTAATTTTCAAATTACTTTAATAATAATGGGATGACTCCAAATGGATGACAAAGAACCGTCACCAGCACCTGGAGTTTTCCCTACTGGTCATGGCTGTGCAGAAATAGCCATGGATTTATTTGTTTAAAATATTATATTTTTGATAAAAGCATGGAGAATAGGAGTAAAAATAAGTTGTTTTGCTATTATTTGTGGTTTTAGCTCTTTTTTTTTTTTAAAGAATCCAAAAAGCTAAAGGAGATGTGGTTTTAGCTTCTATTTACATTGTGAAGGAACTGAGGAAAATGTAAGGGAAGACATTGTGAAGGGGAGTCAAGAGTAGGAACAAAAAAGAGGAGGGGAAGCCTGATAGAGTATGAATGAAAGAGCTGGGAGACAGAGAGGACATTTAATGCCAGAAGGGAGGATATATGGGCTGTCACATGAAGGAGACAAATACAGAAACAGATTTAAGTTCACTGAAATAGCTTCCAAAGAGCTGGAATTCAACAGCTGGATGAGCAGCTGCCCTGAGAAGTAGTGCTTCCTATTGTGGAAGTTTTCTAATGGAGGCTGGATGTTTTAGAAGGAATTCCTCTATGGGTAATTAGCTAGACTAGATGATGCCAAAGAAACTCTAAACTCCATCATCCTAAAAGCATAACGTCTATAATTTCTAGTTTCTTTCTCCCCAGTCAATCCACATGGGCCCTCGATTCTAACCTTTTATTAACAGTTGTTTCAGAATCGGGTTTTAATATAAAGCAGACATCCACGAGCCTGACTTCAGAACACAAATCTGTTTTTAATATTTATAAAGAATTAATCTAGACATTTTACTACAGGCCTCTTACTACCAGTTGCTCTCCTATTTTCTTTCAGTATATTACCACCTAAAAACATGGCAAATAGAGTTGCTAGAAGGCATCATGAGGTGATTATTCCAAAGAATAGTCACCAGCAGCTGTTTTCCCTACTGGTCAGGGCTGTGAAAAAATAGCAAAGAGAAAGCATATCCCCAAATGAATAAAACTTTTTGGTTATCTCCATTCTTTTATTGTTGAAATCTTCAGAACAACTCCTGAAAACTCCTCATGGGAAAATGTCCAAATAATTAAGAACAGTTATACTTTATTGAGCGTGTACTATGTCCAAACATTGTGATATTCACTTTATGTTCGACATTTGGCTAAAGTCAGAACACAGAATTATAGAATAAAATTGTGTAGCAAAGTATTAACACTTCAGAGATGTGGTTCAACTCTTAGTGTACAAATGATAAGCCTGAGATCATGAAGGTTAAGTAGTGTCCCCCAGGTCACACAGTTAGCTGGAGGCAGAGTCAGAACACACTCAGACCCTGGAAAAGATGAACCTTTAATTTACAATTAGCATTAATGTCAGGCCCTTTAGTTATTGCTATTTCTCCCTATTGCTAAGTCTGGAGGAGACATAAAGCAAAAATTCTAAGTCCTAAAATGAGAGAAAGGAATATACTTTCCCCAAACTCATTAAAAAGGTTAAAAAAAAAAACAACAAAAAAACCCCACAAAAAACAAAGAACAGCAGACAATTATAAACACCAGTCAGATAAGTAGACCGCAAGAGCTGGTCCAACAGGCATGGCAAAAAATAGAGGTCTTACAAAATATGTAACTTCGGGAAAACTTTAAATATAAAGTAACATTTTAAAATAAAAGAAATAGTTGAAATAACCTACATTTCTGGGCTTGGACCAGGATGGCCCTACCACTTTAGCTATGTGACCTTAGGCAAGTTTCTTATCCTTTCTCAGCCTCAGTTCCTCAAAATGGAGATATATCTTATACGAGCATTAAAAAATCAAATATAAAGCAAAAATTACAATGTATACTGTGAGACACATAGTATGCACTCATGCTACTGTTATTACAACAAAGCTGCTCATCACTTTCCAATTTACCTATATGAACTTTTCAAATATAATAACTTTTCAGATGGTAGAAAGAGTAATTTTTACAAACTAAAACATGATTAAAACAATAAATCTTAACGAAGTCTATAGATAGCTCCTATGATAGAAAGCAAATCAAGACTCTTCCTCTCTCAGTATAGGAGAAAGTCAGATCTGGTATCCTCTTCCTCTCTCATTGATCCTCCTCTGATTCTCATGCTTAGGCTGAGTTCACATTCCCAGTCGTTCTCACCTACTGCCCTGACCCAAGGCACAACTGAAGAAGGCCCAGTATAGACAAATTATGTTGATTTGTCCTTACACAAGAATAAATACTGGTAGAGTTAAATGATTTGAAAACTGAAGTCTTTGGAAATTTAAAATAAATAGAGGCTGAGATTTTTTCTTGGACCACACAGAACTGAAGGCTCCAAAAACATGCAAAACACAAATATAAAAACCACATAAAGCTTTTTGCCTGTTTTTATTTCCAAATAGTTTCCACATAAAATTCTCCTATGATTTGCTGAACTGTATTAAAACTGCCTATAGTTGAATAAGCAATGATTATTTACCCATTCTCTGACATTAAAGACAACCAGTTATTTGCTGACACTATAATCTAACCAAATGAAAATATTTCCTAAATAATGATAGAGAACATCTCTTTAAGCACTCTGTCACCTTAGAGCTGAATTAAGAGCCAAAAGTGCTATATTATAGTTTTAGGTCAAGAAGCCAATCAAGTTGAAGGTAGTATCTAGAAACAGATACTGTTCTGCTGCAACAGAGCTATCCCTTCCAATTCATCCGTGACCAGAGCACTAAGTCTACTCCTTAGTAAATCGCAATCTTCCTTCACAAAAGTAAGACATTTGAATTACATAGAGATGTATAGCCTGAAGAGAACTGCCATGGAGACTTGTCAACATTTTCAAATCGAGGAAAAATTCTCAGAAAAAAGGAATCGGGTTACTTCTTATGTGGCACCAGATACCAATGGGGGTATCTGAAGTAACATCTGTGATTATTTTTTCTTTTTTAAAGTCTTCTTTTGATTAAAGTATAGAAGAGTACTCAAATTGTCAAGTATATAACACGATGAATTTTCACAAAGCAAACACACCTATGTAACTAGCACTCAGATCAAGAGCTATAATGTTACTAAAATGTGGGAAGTTCTCCTCTTGCCCCTCTGCCCAGGCACTACTCAACCTCCAGGGTAACTGCTAGCTTGGCCTCCAACAGAGCCAAGAAAAGTACAAAATCCTTTATTGGTTCTTTCCAAAAACTAAACCAACCAACCAACACACACCAGAATCTAAAATAGCTTGGCAAAATAATATCTTTGACTTTCATAGTCTAAAGTCAGGATATGTCTACTTTTCCTATGTTTCTGCCACTCCAGATATGTTGTGAGCCAAGTACACAGAAAGTGGGGGTGGTAAAGAAACTAGTTTCCACTGAGTCCCCGTTCTAAGTATCAGATACTGAGCTAGGTAGCAACCAGTGAGGTAGGTTTTAGGGATCAGGTTCAAAGAAAATAAAAATCTTTCCCAGTGTCACATGGCAACAAGCAGTGAGCTAGGATGCAAAACCAGGGCAATCTAACCTTGTACTCATTCTATAGCTTCAAAGGTCCTAAAGTCTCTGCCACCTACTAGGTTACCTGAAAACACCCCAGGGACCCAAGAGGGAGAATAATCCCTACCCCTGCTTTACCCAGAGCAGTCCCTTTTAAAAAATCTATTTTGTACATTGGGGCTCTGTATAAACTTTCAAATGAAGGAAGGGATTCACAATTTAAAAAATAGCCTAAGGAGGCACACTTGAGCCCAGTTCGAGGCTACCATAAGCTATGATGGTGCCACTGCACTTCAGCCTGGGCAAGAGGGCAAGATCCATCTCTTAAAATAAAAATAACAGCCTTTGTGCTAGAGTATACAGACAGTAAGTTCTAGAATCTTCTATTTTCATTATTCTGTGTTAATATAAAAGCAAATTTTCTTTCTTTCCTAAACAGGTAATAGATGTACATGATTCAAAATTAGCAAAGTACAAAAGATACAAAATGAAAGGTAATAACCTTCCCATTTCAGCACCCAGATACCTGGTTCCTCTCCAGTTTCTAGTTCCAGCTTCTTACATATCCTACTAGAGAGTGACTATACACATTCAAACAAATACATTCCTTTTAACAATGCCCACTGGGTAAGATATTATATACAATATTCTAAATCTTTTGTGTAACATTTTATTGTATACCAATGAGTAAACAGTATTTGGCAGAGGTAACTAAACAATATTTCCTCATTTCACTATAGGTTTTCATTTCCAAATTAATATCCTCTGCCATTACCTCTGAAAGGCAAAGAAAATATTGTACTACTGAAATAGTCTTTTCCAGAAAAATCAAAAAAAGAAAATGCTAAATTCTACTATGAAGGATTGAAAACTTTCTGAATTTTACAGATGGTGAAATGGAAATATGCCCAAGAAGTTTTATAACTGATTTCAGGTTAAAAGACACTGGTAAAAATCAAAACCCCTTGGGCCACCAACCACTTGGAGTTCTGCTTCCCACTGTTAGTAATATTAACCTTAGACATACATTAAATGCTTATGAGCACAACTGTTACAAGTTTAGCGTGGCACGGCTAAAGGCCTCAGAGGTTATCCAAACAGCAGAGGACATCCCTAAACCTCTGTGCTGCCACAATCTCAAGCTTCCAAGGACTGTTTACTGGGTTATTGCCACCCACGAGTTACCACTGTTGCCTGGCCCTCCTCTCCAGTCTGGCATCAGGACCACCCACTGGAACCATTATTATTCTTCTCTGCCTCAGCCTTTTCTATTCCAGGCGAAATGTTTTCTAACCCTCCTGGCAGATTTTATTTTTCAACTTCAACTTAAGCATCTTTATGGGTGGTGTGAAAATTAATTTCCCAGTGGTAGGCCATATTTGTGGAGAACTCCTGGTTAGGAAACTATGGTTTAAGTCCTCTCTTTTTCTTCTAGTAACCAACTATGTGAAAGAGAGCAAGTCAATTAATTTTTCTAAGTCTCTCACTTTCATCAACTATAATAATGTTAGATTAGATGATGTCTGAATCCCTAAAGATATTTGAATTACAGAGGAGAAATACAACATTTTTCTCTGGTATTTTCCTTTTAGGAAAAAGGAGGTAAACTCCAAGAAAATAAGCTGACATTAGGAATTTTTTATAGTTTAAAAAAAGAGAGAGAAGCTGGGTGCAGTGCCACATTCCTGTAGTCTCAGCTACTCAGGGGGCTGAAGCAGGAGGATCACTTAAGCCCAGGAGTTCGACAGCCTGGGCAACATAGTGAGACCCTGTCTCTTTAAAAAATACAAGAAAGAAAAGAAAAGAAAAGGAAAGAAAGAAAGAAAGAAAGAAAGAAAGAAAGAGAGAAGCAAAATATATACACACAAAGTGCCAAAAGCCAGGCAAACCTAAACCTCCTCTATGTGACTGACTGCCAGGGCATGCTTTGGAGTCAGATTTCAGTCCAATTTTCTAGATGACAGTTCTCTACAAGAACTGATGTTTTAAATTATTGCCATAAGGGTCTACAGGATCTTAAATCATTGATGAAAATTTAACCATTTTCTCTATGCTCTAGGTCATAATGCATGGAAAGTGCCCTGATACACTTTAGAGAACTAAAAGGATGTTCCTGTTAGGCAAATAATTCAATTAACTGGAATCAGTATTGTGGTAGAGCTTTTAGTGCTAAAGAAGTACTTTAGAGCTATTATTTACTGCAGGCATACACATACCAAGCACCATACTAAGTGCTTTACAAGTATTTTCCCATTTAATTCTCAATAATTTCTGAGAAAACTGGGGCTTAAGAGATTGACAAGTGATGCTGCAGGAATCTCAACTAGGCCTGACTATAAAGCCCACGTTCTCAAAATGACTG
This sequence comes from Propithecus coquereli, assembly GCF_000956105.1. Classification (NCBI taxonomy): domain Eukaryota; kingdom Metazoa; phylum Chordata; class Mammalia; order Primates; family Indriidae; genus Propithecus; species Propithecus coquereli. The sequence continues at coordinate 4,000,553 of NW_012152729.1, read as the reverse complement.
GAAACAACCTATCTGAGCAAAAATTATTTAACATCTCTATCAACAGACTATATTTTTGTTCATGCACACATATAAACACACATACCAAAATGTCTTTAAGTAACAAGTTAGAGAAATCAAACTAACAATTTAGAATAGATAATTCTTAGTCAATTAATCTATAATTTTATTAAAGCAAAATATACACAAAAACTTCCTAAATAATTGCTCCATTAATTGTCAAAGTTATTCTTCAAATATAATGTAGCTGAACAGCACTTTTCTTACATTCATTTAAGATCCAGAAAAACTAACCAACCATGTTTTCTGACTTGGCAAGTTCTCTTCCTCCTCTATGCCTTTGCATATACTGTTTCTCCTGCCCAGAATGCCTTCCCCAGCTTGTCTAGCTGGCAAACTCACACTCTTCCTTCAAATCTCTTCAAGTGTATTCTCCAGCGAGTCTCCCAAGCAGAGGTAAACTTCAATGTTCCCTCTGCTACACTGCTGCTGTCCCCCTTTTGAACCTCCATTATGTATGGTGGCTGCTAAAGTACATTGCAATTATCTGTTTATACTTCCATTTTCCTTCAAGACTAACAGTTGCTCAAGGACAGAAACCACGCATCTTCATCTATATATTTCCCAGTCCCTAATGCAGAATATGGGCACAATATAGTTGGGGTTTATTATTTTACTTAACTAATTAATATAAACCAACAAATTATAAACATTTAGAATTTTTCCAGAGACTATTAATGTGTACTATCTACTTTAACTATCTTACAGGCTGTCCTGTAATTCTAGTTTTCAGACAGGCAGGATAGGAGCTGTTTTTTTGAAGATATCCATTTAAAAACTAAACAGTTATAAATTATTGTAGTGGATAATATGGAAGATAAAAAAAACCAGGGGATCCATCTTATGGGACCACAAAAAAGTAGAGGACAGACATGTTTATAATTATTTCAACACACTAATAGAAATAAGAAGGGCTATGGAAACTATAAGGTAGAAGGGCTAATTATAATTAAAAAAGACTGAGGAAGGGCCTGACAGATAACATATAATAAACTGGGCCTTGATGATAATAAACTGGGCCTTGATGAATGAATAGAAAAGTACATTCTACATCAGGGAACAAATAGCATGAGCAAAAGGATTCAGAAGTATAAGATAACGATGCATATTATACATTTTTAAACTTCTAAATTTTACAGATACAGAATGAAAGAACATGGTGTGGAAGTGTTGCATTCATGTATAGAAATCACAAGGATTATAAAAGCTTCAAAGAAATGTATCACATATATCCCTCCTGTATTCTCCTAGCTAAAAAGTATTCTTGGGGACATCCTTCAACTACTATCAGTCCATTAGATAAATTAACTCACTGACAAAGGGATCTAGCAATGATGAAAAGATAACTGAATTTTATTTCACACACTAACCACTCAATAGGCTTGATTTTCAAATTTATTCTAAATATATTTTAACACAAAAAGATATTTTACCTAATATTTTAAATAACAATAGCTGCTGACATCTAGTTGATACCACATACTCTAAAAATGCTTTCACATATATTTACTTATTTAA